>NC_133578.1:12653488-12972171 GCF_964106895.1 Numenius arquata | reverse complement strand
TTACCAATGAGGTCCAGCACACGGCGGGCTTCAGTCTATGGAGCCAGTTATGCTCGACAGCAGGATGCCTTTTTCCCACAAATTTGCAAATTAGTGCGTTTTGTCTTCCAGTAATGGTTTCTCTCTTACCTCTTCTCTCCCCCACTTCCTCAAAGAACAACATTAAACCTCCTGCAAAATATCTCTGAAGTCCATTCTGTCGCTCTTCCATTTTCTCTCCCAACTCCCCACTCCCGATTTGAAAACAGGGAGGGGAAGTCACTGAAGACACCAAGGTCAAGGCAGAGTGAGACAAAGTCAAATTCATGCAATCATTTAAAACCACACGCCATCAGACCATTACAGAGACACGAGACGTTATGGATTGCAGCTTAATAGATAGGAATGGAGGATGATGGGGAAGAGGGGAAGAGAGAAATGTTCCTTCTGGGTTGAGACTTACTGATTAAAGTGCACGAGTGGGCAGGGGACCGCGACAGCATTTGTGTTCATAAAGCCAAGACTTACTTCTCTGTATTAATGGACACACCATTGTCGCCGGACGCAATGTTTTGTTATTGCGTGATTAATTGAAAGTCACACGCAATGACATATTACAGGCAGGATAAAGCTGTCACTGGAAAGCAATTCCTCACAATAATTCCTGCCAGTCTCTACGATCTGAAATTGCATACCCTGTTACAGACGACCCCTCAAGCACAAACGCATTACATATCTTTATATAAATAACAGTGACTAACAACGGCAGTCTGAGGTAATCTCTGTGGGATATGAAACAGATAAAAAGGTAAGACAGAGAAATTGTCTTCAAATATTAGTAAGCTTGTCCGTGCTAATCTCCATCAAATGAGCCATTTCTCTTTTCCTCTAAAATAAAAACTGTTCCTGCTGGAGACTTACAAAGTATGATAAAAGGACATGTTGTGGCATAAATGACAACTAGAAGCCTTTCTTCTTCAAAAGGCCACTAGTTCTAAATCTTAAAAACGTATCTTGATCAAAACTAATTAAACTTCGACACAGTCGCTTTACCACTTACTTAGGTCAGTAAGTATCAGTAACTGGTCCAGCTCACTTTTTTAAAGCCCCCAGATCAAAGACTCTTTTATACTTCTTTTGGCAGCAGCAAGAAGATATCAGATCATTAATTTTCTCCATGCATTTTATTCAGTCAGAATCCCTGCATTCAAAAGACGATGTAGAAAAAAAAATCTACAGTGCTCAAGGGAAAGGACACAGCCCAAGGGAATATAGGTGCCCAGGAAATAGCTCGCGTCACTTATATTTTGTGTATGAGAAATTCACAGCTGAATTGCCAGTAATGGTACACAGTTGCCTAATCTTCAGTTGGCGTTTAGCGCTCCATTTCCCGTACCATTGGCTAATGGTTAGATCTGTCGCAGTGCTCGATTTATTTCCTTGCTATCTGAACATAAATTGGAGGTGATATCCCACTACTCAGACAAGCATTATTTTAAGGACTTACCCTCAGACAGGGTGGCATCATCCAAAGCTAAACAGAACCCCCTCTTTTGCAACTTCTCCGTTAAAGAGCTCCACTTCACATGCCCCCAGAGATGGTCAGAGGTTTTAAGCCCTTTGAAGCTTGTCTACTTGGACCTTCTGTTACCAACCACTCCTAAGATAAGGAAATGTGACACAAAGGTCTTTACCTGCTTGGAAGACGGTCTCTTGCAGGCTCTTGTAAATCTGCCAGTGACCGAAGCCAAGAGAAATGGGGACAGGAAAGCACAAAGCCTGGGCTGTCCTGGGGCCTGGAGGCAAATAGCAATCTCTGTCTTCACCTAACCCAACCAGAGCCCTGCAAGGGAGTAAATCTGTGGCCACTGGCCTTTTTAACAGTCCCTTAATGACCGTTAACTTTTTTCAGCCAGCCATTGATTCTAATGGCATGTGCATTCACACACAATAATACCTCAGACGGCCTTCATTAATTTACCATGCATAATTTCTCTGAAAGCTTTTGCCAATAGAATACCCCTAAACTGACTCACTAACTCGTGAAGATAAAGCACTT
Source organism: Numenius arquata (assembly GCF_964106895.1). Lineage (NCBI taxonomy): Eukaryota > Metazoa > Chordata > Aves > Charadriiformes > Scolopacidae > Numenius > Numenius arquata. The sequence goes on along the minus strand of NC_133578.1, from coordinate 12,970,133 downwards.
TCTGTGCGAGATCATTATGCAGATTCACAGCATTCTCCTCAAATAAGTTAAAAAGTAGGTATTGTTCGGTGCCTACCCATTTTTTTGGATGCAGCAAAGTACCAGGGCTCGCAAATGAAAAACTGCTGCTGCTGGAGTATCCGGTGTGACAATGAATATGTAAGATACTCACGGCCGTGGAGGGAACAACAAGAAAAAAGGCAACTCGTATGAAAAAAGCCTTTCTGCTGTGAAGTTCCTGAAATCTCTTACAAATTTCAACAATAGGAAGTCCTAAAAGTGAAAGGCTGTTAAAATACCAAGGGAAAATGCAGCAATATAGATATTCACCAGCCTGGTCCATTCATCCGGAGAGAGGGGGGGAAGATCCAGCAAAGGCAGTGTATTGGAAACAAACTGTCCCGGAGAACAAGGGTTTGGAGCTGTCAAGAACTACAGTGCTGCCCATTAGCCTTGCAATAAATCACGGAGCTGTCAGCGTTTTCCCATCATAAATCTCCCAAGACTCCTCTTACGTACACTGATGCAAGATTCAGACCTTAGTCCTGTGGCAGCAATGAAATTGCAGACAAAAGCACCGCAACCTCCCTTTGGAGCTATAAGAGCCATAAATATAACCAGCAGTCTTATAAACTTTATAGGATGTTGGTTTTAGGGAATAAAAAAGGATTATTTTTTTTTAAATACAATTAGTTTGGCTTTAAGCAAAGTCACAGGACGACAAATGAAAAGCTGATTGAAAAGGTGATCGGGAATCAGCTCCTCTTCTGCACTACACTCCAGTCTGTTATCGACCTGCAAGTCTCTTATCCCTTTCCGGAGGATTGATCACAGAGCCCACGAACGCTGCGACTCCACTTCCAAGGTTATAGGTAACAACCTGACATGTAAAAAAAACCTCCTTAGGCATGTACACTTGTTATGCCCTTTAATATTAAACATCGAGGTAAAATAAAGATTAAAAAAAATCAGATCTGAAACTTAATCTCTCTCAAATTCATGAGTTGTGGGACCAAGGGCTTGGGGTTCTCGTCAACGAGCGGTGAACCACTTGCAGAGAGCACAGGAGCAAACGTAGCCGTAGAGCAGGTGGATTAAGAGCAGAGCTCTTCAAAAAATCTCCATTAAAAGAAAGCTTTGTATTTTTAAGCAGTGGCTTTTTTGTTGTTTTTTCAGAATACAGACTGCAAAAGAGGCCCCATGAACTTCAATGCAACAACAAAAAAAAAGATAATGCAGACTGACAGCATATGTGGGGGAAATATGCTCAAATGGAGATACTTTTTTAAGGGAAGACCACCAGAAGGATTTTGGCAACATGGATTTAGTACAAAGGATGTAAGCCATTATCAGCATAAAGGTAATGAAAACTCAGGGAAAACACCATTGCCTGGAGTTAGTATCATTAAAGACCATTAATATTATCGCTAATTATACATGCTTAACTGCAGCTTTGACTGCAACTGTAACATCACAAAATTGCCAATAAACCGGTCTGTCTAGGGAGTAACAGACTTGTTCAAAAGCCCCTAAATACATGTTTACAGATGATACGGGGAAAAGCGATCTAACACACCTGTAGGGGAATATTTCCCCTCTCCCCTCTTTTTTTTTTTTTTTCTTTTTTGTACATTTGACTTGCTCCAAAGAACTAACTCTTCCCCCTTGCTCTGACACGAAGGGCTGGGATGCCGGCACCCTGAGCCTGGCCTGTCAAACCAGGAAAAACATGAGCCTGGGCTGCAATTCTCCAACTACTCAAGTGGTAGTAGTAAATCTTAGCACAACATACATGACCGTACCAGCAGACATCAAGTAGTGCATATGCTGGAGGATTTGGGACTGGAAGCAGTCTGTCCGTTCCAGATAAAGTAATGACTCAAACACAAGGCAGGAGACACTGGAGGTTCCCGGTGTGTGTGACAGCCCAGCAGAGTTACAGGCATCCCCAGCCCTCCATTCAGCAGTAACAGCAAATCACTCTCTACATCCTTCTAACCCTTTAACAGTCTTTCCATATCATATCCATACACAGCTCTTGGCTTGTGTATTAGAGGGAAAAAGTAGGACAACATTTCCCTTTTTAATCCTTGATTTTTACATTCATTTTTATATTGCATAGGGTTTTTTACTGAAATCTTGCAGTATATCCGCTCATAAAGTAAACAGCATAGCACTCTGCTTCAGAGAGAATGTATAACAGCAGAATAAAATTCTATCCATATGTCCGAAGTACAAGAGGTTCACAGTCAGAGCTGGCAAATGGTGTGATTAATCCTGACTGCATTTCAGCGAAGACAAATCTAGAAATAATGTACAATCTCTCTCTTTGTGAATTACCACTTGAGAAAACTCCCGGCCTGTATCATATACATCCAAAGCAATTTTTGAAGATTGTTTACAATAAATCAAATTTGGGACAGTGCTTGACTGATGAAATTTCAAACACCATCTCTTTATTCTTTGGGTGCTCCTTTTATAATGTCAAGTTAACAGAAAAAACACAGCGGATACACAGACGCCAGACACATTCAAAGGTTTCCATCTGGGCTTTAATTACTATCACAGTTGCCTCACTAAATTGAATACGTTCCTCCCGCTCCTAAGGGCTTCGCCTTGTATCTGATTTAGCTTACTTTGCCTTGATGAACAAAATCTGGTATAATCATTTTCCATAATGCCCCAGAGGAGCATCATCCCATGTATAAACTTGCTGTCCCATAAGTCAGCTTTTTACGTTTCTCTCTTCAGACATTACTCTGAACTTTGCTCAGAGAGATTTTTCTTTCCTTCAGGAAATTATTTTGGAAAAATCCTAGAGCAGATTTGCTCCAAAGGCCACATTTAGATTAGATTAAGTCACTGCCATTATCGTAAAGTTTAAAAAGAGGCAACAATGTTTAAACCACTTCTTCCAAATGCAGAAGACAAACAAAACCCTTTTTCTCCCCCTCCACACAGCATCACCTGTTCCTGACCCCAGTGACCAGTTCATTATTGCTTTCAGATGGTAATTAGAGAGACCAGACAGCCTGATCTTTGCCATTAGTCCTGACCTATCAGGCATGGCCTCTCTCAGTTATTATCAGTGTCTTTCTATAGGTGTTCTCAGAGAGCAGTAACAAGTACGCCATCTGTTTTAGCTCTCCTGATTTGAGCTGTTAAATAAAAACATGTAACATCATCCACAAAAATACCTTTGTTAGGGTTCTGCAGCAAGCTCTGAATCCTTTATAATTAACTGCAGACCTACTTGTTGGTTTCCAATAAGGTCACTCTTTCAGTAACCAGAGGTGATCCTAGGAGGTAGTACATAAATAGCCTATATTGGAGCCTAAATTAGGCTAACTCAGAACTTCCTGTACTCTTCACTGCAAATAAAGCAAATATTTATAGAGTCTTGCAATCTTTGAGGTTCCTGCCTAAGAATTAGGATCAGAGCAGCTCATGGTAAATCAGAACCCAAGCAAATGTCCCAAAGCTTAGATTCCTCAGTTTCGTTTTTGTTTGAAACTCCCCACGCCATTCTTTAGATATCCTTTAAAAAAATAAAAAGGCAACCAAAAGATAATTCAAAAGGGAGGTGAAAACAGACTTTGAAGGAAAACATCTCCCTGTTAAATTCTTGGAAAGGCATATTGTCACAGACTCAGAACATCTGGCTTCTATTCTGGGCTCTGCCACTGACTCTCTGTGGCCTCAGGCAAGTCCTTTCAGCTTTAAGTCTCCATCTTTTCTTTCTTTTCAAGCAAATAAGAGTTTTCCTTTCTTCTCCCTTTGCTTTCTGTCTTGACCATCCGAAGATGTGCATAATTTTAAAGAAGACAAGTAACAACATCTTCACACTGGACAACATCATGTAAGTAGACACTTCTCTGAAGGATGGAGGCTTTGGGCTGTAAACACTTCAGAGTAAAGACCATCTCCTAACATTTGTCAAGTCTTCTGTTTTATAGACTATTTAAAGAAGGCTAATGGTATGCTGTAGGAGTTTCTGGAAGCAGCTGGCTGAGTTTCTGCTGGAATCATCACTTTAAACATTGTTGGGATGTCATTGTTTTATTCAGAGGTGTCAGAACGCCTAGAGCTTTGGCCAGCCATCTTTTCTCATTAGTAATTTTCACACAAGTCTAAATAAATGTGTTTGTACTGTGCCCAGCGTAATGCATCTCCTATGTGCCACATTAACACAGCTAATAAATAAAAAATCCTATTCATGTTATTCTTACACCAAGTCAGCAGTAGAAAATGGACACTCATCAGGGAAGTGGGAAGCATTAGTGGCTGGGGTTGATGGTGTTAGCAAACAGGCTCCAGCTGGAAGTGTAAGCATTATAAGTAACTTTATCATTTATTTTCAACAGCTAACTCTACATTTCCTTGCCTCTTTACCACCTCATAGAGAAGGTCTGGTGAAAAGCATGGTAGCCATTTATTCTCAGCTGGCTGATGAGCCAGCAAGCCTCTTTGTTACTTTTTGGCCTGGAAACTAGGAGCAGACCTGAATGATCAATGCTGTTCAGCTTCTGCCTCTACACAGCCAATAGTGCAGGAAGAACGATACCAATGGGCAATGAAGAATACTGTTTCCTAAATAGCTGCCACCAACACGCTAGATGCTTTTCAAATACACAATACCCAGGCTAAAAGTGTTGTCAAAGAGCTTTCAGACACCACTGGAACACAAAAATAATACACAGGGGAAGGCCTCTGTGAATATATCAGTGCAACTCCATGCCTCTTGTCTTGACTGCACCCAGCTGTGGTGCAGCTTCTTCACATCTGTTTATCACTGTCCATCCATCTTACATGGAATGATAAAATGATCACATTTCACAAGAAAGTGTTTTAAGAACAGAGACTTGATTTTGGAACCAAACATAGTTAATTATCATAACATGTATACACATTATCCCCCAGCATCTGGAATTTCAGGATAATCAGATTATTTATTTCTTCCAGGTAGCACAGTTAATGGTTTTCCTGGCCCACATAATAAACACATTTGAACAAGCATTCCGCAACCACAGCATCCCACTGAACTCCCCCCAGGCTGTGGACTTAGAGAGCAAATGCTCCCATCTCTTTTATCCAGAAAACTAGCTCCTCTCCTTTTAGGATCAGGTTCTACCAATACAAACAATCCTGTATCAGTTTACTGAGATTCACTGAGTCTTTGATAGAAGCAATTTTATGGATAATCTGCAGAAGCTCCCCCCCTCTGCAGTCCCAGCCTACAGCTCTTTGTTTCCACTGTCTTTCTCTTCCCCTCTCTTGTTCCTCATATGAGAAGCCCAGCTCCCAGGCTGAGACAACTGCATTTTTCCAGAGCAGTGAAGATAATATTACTCCCAAGAAAGTTCAAAAGAGCTACAAGCAATATTCTTGGCCAAGACCCCTTGCCTATGAAGACCCATTGCCTATAAAGATACCTGACAGAGGAAAAAGCTGAAGAGTTCCTAACCATCAGCCTTGCAAAAATCCAAGACAAGAAATCATTCACCTGTGCTCAAAAACAATCATAATACTTTGCTGTTGTGATTTTAGAAATTGAACTACTGAAATCTATGAGGGCTAAAGGAAAAGGAGCCACTAAGAGCAGCCTTCTATGAATCCTGAGAATAGGCTGAGTGGTTCACTACAAAGATGTCAGTTGCCCTAGAAACCTCATAAGCTAGAGTGGCAGGTAACTGAAGTAGACAAGATCTGTCAGAAAAAGTTTGGTACCATCAAACCAATGCTTTGAAAGCATAAAAATTACTAATTGTCTGTGTTTTCTTCACTACATCAGACAAAAGGTTCTCCTGGCAATGAAGGACAGATCTTCGAGTTGTGTTTCACTATTCACTCATCTGTTTAAATTCAGAGTGTAGGATTGAAAGCTTATTTACATTTTTTTTAAAAGCTTATTTCATTTAAATGAAACCTAAGTAAGTAATGAGCTTGCATTTGTTCCCCTTCTCTTTCAAAGACCAGAGTTCAGACAACCTTCTGAAAAAGACTGGTGTCCTGCTGGCCCTAAACCTTACTTAACACCACTAAAAAGATGACACGTAACTGGGCACGCGTCTCATTTTCTGTCCGGGAGGGTCTGACCTGTGATGCATTGAAGCACAAACCCTACATTTGACCAGATTCTGATTTGCCATATCAAAGTAGATTAAGTATTCAAGGTAATGGGTGAACACAGAAGCAATAGAAATCAAGGTTTGGTTTACAAAACCAAAGCACCAGAAGACTTTGACTTCTGCGAAGCCTACTCATACAGGTCTTTCATCAGCAGTAAATAAACAACAACATTGAAAAAGAGAAACATGAGCTTTAAACATAAAAAGCATTAGCTATAATGTATTTAGACTCACGTTTCCTTATTTGGCCTCTTTGTGTGTGTTTCTCATTCCCTCTCCCTCCCTTTAAGTGGCCAGTTGCCAAAAGAGGAGAAAAGAAGAGAAAAGGAACAAAAATTAATTATAAGCAATAAAAGTAATTTTAAACTTTCTTAAGGACTGGTGCCAGAGCAGGAGGGAAAACCCAGGAACTCTGGATTTGCTACAAAATTCTTTGTTGGTCCCCAGCGATGCCGGTGTATCTGTGTAACCAGCACACAGCAAACAGCACAGCTGTTTGCATTCTCTCTGTGCACAGGGAAGCAATTTTTCCCTTTCATACATTATTCACAACTTGCTGCAGCCATTCTGCAAATTCAGTACATCTCCTTTAACACAACGATGAGATTGAGATGCAGATTCTTTCCCTTGGATTTTTTTTCTTGAATACTGAGAACACTGGATATGGGTTTTCTTTCTATTTAAATTTTGCTTTTCAATTTGGAGCTGATTTAAACTATGCATAATGCAAACAGGCAACAAGTAAGGATTTCCTGCTCTGCTCCATGCCTTCTCCTCCAGGCAAGCCTGCAGAAATAACCCCTCAAACCTGGACATATACACATCCCCTACAGTTTAGAGAAGAGATAGAGCCAACTCCCCCAAACTTTCAAAATTGTTTGGGAATTGAATGTCTTCAGAGAAAACACTGTCTCCTTTTCCTCTCTGCAATGACTAGTACAAATCATAGTCATCTCCTTTGCAAAAAGCAAACATTTAACAATAATAGCCATTACCAGTAGTAACTCCCTGCTTTTGAAAAACCCCTAGACTGCACCCACGAAAATTTATTCTCATCTGACGTTAAGATGACAGATTTGCCAACAGACTTGGGAGGTGAAATAACATCACTGGGCCACCCGCTTCCTTGGAGTTTAGCTTTAATAATGTAATGCAATATCATAAGCTGAAGTCACTTGATGCACTTGATGCAGGAGGGAAATGTAGATTTTTCTCACTTTTTCTCTGAAAGTTTTGGTTTAGGCGTCACAGCAAGCTGGATCGTTCTGCTTCCACATGCCCAGACTGAGCAGGGCAAAGAGTCAGATTCATCCCTGGTGTCAGCCTCGGCTTGGCATGAGGCAAAAAAGAAAAATGGAACTGTGATTTTATTGCCATTTCTAAAATCTAAAGTCTAAAAGACTTTCTAAAAGACATTGTGTTGAGCACAATGAGCACAGATTTCTTTCCACAGTTCAGGTCTGGCAGCCACTTTGCATTTCTTCTCCAGATAAAGTGGAGTGCCTTTGTTTTGTTTTGAGAAGTTAATCATTTGATCAACAAGGCTTCGTAGCATACTGCATCAGAGTGTCTCTGGAAAACATCCATCTTGTGGCTCTGCATGGTTGGTTACCTGTTCACTCACTACAGCATCACTGCAGTATCTACGTTGCCAAGGTTGCTTGACACAAATTGGATTTCTTTTCAATATTGCATTGATGCCGTACGCTGAACATGAAACACCAATTTGCACACAACATCATAGGAGCCAGATTCACACACTGGTAACTCAGTCCGAGTCCACTGACAGGAGCAGAAGTGTGTCACCCACATCAGCAGATCACTTGCGTAATTTCAGTAGCGCTGTATTCACTGAGTAAACGCCCACACCAACTTCAGGTCTAACCAAACGCTACCTGCACAGTCTGGTATTACATGCAATCAGTAAGAGTTTCGCTGCCAGAAGTAGGTACACATAGGGCTGTTTCCTACATTTGCAGGGGAACAGGAGCCAATAATTTACAGAGTCATATAAATATACCTAAGTGTCATGTAAGGCAAAGCCTCTATCAGAACAGAGCATTACCAGTTACAGGGGCTCATGTTGTTCTTCCTCTTCCATTGAACAGGCTGTTAAATGAACAAAACCAATTTGATCTCACACATCCAACTAGCATATAAAAAAAGCTCAAGAGCAGCTGCTGCCTACCTACAACTCCCTAATTCCAGCCCAAACAATCTGTTTCCCAGTTGTGAGAGAGCAATCCGCAAAAGCACCCGACAATCAGATGGAGTCAGCAGAGACGTGACGTTGTGCCTCCAGCTCTGGCGCGTGGCTAATTACGAAGGACAATTATTATAATTAATGCCAGTGGATGTGGCCAAGTCTCCCTGCAACTACTGTGGGGAATTTCTACTCCTGCTTCAACCAAAAACCATCTGTCAGACAGGAAAAGCAGAAAATAAAACCCCTCCTTGCCAAATATTCTCAGTAAAATGTGTTATTGCCACTAACCTGGCAGTCACAGGGAGGTCACGCAAGTTTCAAATAGGAACCACACTGTTAAGTGAAAATCCCTCTGCCTCATCAGGTAAATAGTCTATCGATTTATGCAGCAAGAAGCTATTGCTGGAGAGGTGCAGGGATGGATAAGTTACATGCTCCTGTTTGTCCCAAGCTGGTTTGTTTTACACAGTAGGGTTGGCAGCAGGGATCAGCTAGAGAAAATGGACTGGAAATGCTGTCACTGCAGAACTCCGTCGAGGCGGTGAGTTTTGCAAAAGCTGCTTGTTATTGGCCATTAGCACATTTAAAATTTCTTGTCTTTGTACCTCAGTGACCACTTGAAAGGCAATAGGAATAAGGAAAAATTATTAAAGCAGACGTCATGTTCCTGACTGATCCATGCACAGACTGCTAAGAGGGAGATTTTGCTATGCAGGAAAGCTGTTGGCTATGCCAAACTACTTTCTGTGCAACTAGGAGACAAAGCCCACGTCTGTCACAGCGCTCTGGTTTCTTCTCATCTCTCCTTCTCTTGCTGCAGCACTGGTGGTGAGCTCTCATCAAAAAATACCCACCCATGGACCTCTTTAGCCACTTGCTTCAGGCATCAGACACTTAACTCTTTGCAGAGACCTTCACTTGCTAGGTATTGGCACCCAGGCCACTGCAAGAACTTTGGTGGTGGTACTCAGGGATATCTGAACCAACTGAGACTGTCAGAAACTCAACCACTTGTCCTTCACAAGTGGAAAAAGCGAATGGCCAAGACGAAATTATAGCAAAACAGAAGGAATGTTTTCAAAAATGTTACGCAGTGAAGAGTACTGGGGCTTTTTTTCTTCCCAAAGTGTAGCTCTTACTGGAATTCAAAAATAATAGCTTCTAAACTTTCAATAGCTTATGAAGGGCTACCTTCTTCTGGATAGCCCAATCATGGTTTGCAGTCTTACCAGCTCCAGTGAGGAGCTTCTCACATTTTAGAGTTGATCTACCATGGAAACCCTGCGCCAGATGCAGATACCCTCACACCATCTTCAAAACATGTGCTACAGGTGTCGTTAGCTACTTAGTCACAGCAGAACGGAGCACGGCTACACAAATTCCCTGAGAGTATCTGGGCCACAACGCTGCTGAAAAGATCCAAACTCAGTAGTACATAGGTACGCGTTGACACTGCCTGGGAGACAGGCTCTAAGGAGTTGAAAAGGCAAAATTAGAGTCTGCTTAAGAAAGAGGCATTTTCAGACAAATCCAAAGCTCAGGTCCATGCCATTCACTTCCATCAAGCTATTGCAAGATGAAAGAGGATGTTAATTGGGGCTAATATGGCTCAAACACCTGGTTCAGCTCCTAGCTCTGCAAGAGGTAACTTAGACAATTTAATGCAAGCAGATAGATGACATATAGGCACCATTAAGTGCTACTACGTGCAAAAGCATCTGAGGGTATATTCCTATTCATCTCTGTTACTGCAATAATTATTAAAATAGACATCTGCTGCCTGCAAAGCCTCATGGGTCAGAGTTAAGGTGTCTTCGTAGGATATTTCTGTAAAGGTGTAATGAATTATGTACAAGTATTGATCTGAGCTGAATGAAGATTTGTTCTTCTTGTAAGTTCTTGTTGATGTACCGCTATGCAACGTTTGACATAAGTTAATTAAAAACTGCTTAGTAGTCTTCACACATAGGCTAACGGTGAATACATCTGTAAAACTGAAACCATTACACAGGACAGTTGTTTGGAGCTGGAATGTACACATGTAGGTTTGTGACATACTAGAGAATGCTGAAATATTACTATTTAATTTGAATACTTTTATAATCATGACAATTGTATATTTTTCAGCCCATTTAAAATGTTTTCATTATTTCCCATCAATATTTAATTCTTTGCTTCACAATGATTAGCCCCAAAAGAGAATAAAAGGCTCCAGAGGAACAAAGAAAGCAATTCATAACTTTCAAGAATAATCTTCTATGGCTTCCAGCTAAGTAAATCAAGCTCTTATATGATATAATGTAGACAAGACAACACATTAATAAAGCATGTTTATTCCAAGGATTTAAATGTAAAAGCATTCACAAAAATCTAACTCGTCCTTTTACATTTGAAATCACTCTTGCTCAGACTAGTCAGACAAAACAATCTTCTCAGCTTTTAAAAAAATATCTCAAGCAAAAGGCTTCTCACCGTGCTGGTGATTCAAATGTTGGTGTGTTTTTTTTAATGTCTAAAATTACTTCAGTTTTGATTTCATTTTCTGAAACAACTATGAGAAAATAATCTTCATATCAATAGTAGGAATCTCCTGGACTACCTGAGCCTGTCGAGAGGACAAAAATAGAGATGTCCAAGCCAAGGAAAGTAGTTTAGTGCAATAACTAAGCACGTGTTGCAGCAATTGTTTTTAAACCCACCTTCCTGTCAGATAACATACTCATAAATCCATCAGCACCAGGTCACCGCTGTGTCCCTCTGGGGTGCAAACGTAATTGAAACCTCACAGCCACTTAGAGCTGTTGTTTTTCCATGTTTAAAAGGCTAGAGAGGTTAGACTTAACTGCACTAATAGATCAGATCAGGCTGGCATTTATACCACCACTGTCTAACTGAAAAGCTCCTTAGAAGTCTACGGGCAAATGTTTTGCTTCTGATTTGCATTGACTTGCCGTACATACATCCAGATCGCTCGGCCTGTGAGGGTCGGGGGAGATGAGCCTTTGGAAGAATATAATAAGATAATCAGTTAACGGTGCTTAACATCTGTTGCTTAACTACATTATGTCTCATCAATCAGTTTTCATGCTACTTCCCATTGGTGTTTTTCTTTATCACTCTATCTTCTTTCCATTATTTCTGTTCAATGGAGTAAAGAGAGTAGATGAAATGTTAAAATTACTCAGGATTTTCAACTGCAAGAAGAGTGTATAAGCAACATTAAGAGTTTGATTTCAGTGTAAGAGAGGATATTCAGGTAAATCAGGGATCCCAGAGCAATTCAGCAGCTTGGAATTGCAGAGGAAAGAAAGATTTGCCATTCACTTTCAAGAATGGTGAATAATTGTGCATGCAGCTGACCTAGGTATGTTCTTTTTATTTCCTTTCTCTGTTCTTTCCTTTTTCTTTCATTTTTTGAAATAATTTTTTTACGGATCATTTTGCACCCAAAATAGGTGCTATCATCATCACAGACTTTATTGCAACCACAAGGCTGTTTGCAGCACAGTGTAAACAGAAGGGGGCCAGCTCTCATCTAGCTACATCTGGAAAGGAAAACAGCCAAGCTGGGACAGCATGGACATCGGTACAGGTTAGCCACCAAATTCAGGCAATTCAGCACAAGCTGAATTCTGCATTATCGCAGCTTTACTGATGTGGATTCCCCAAACGGCAAAGTTCCCAGAAAAGCAGAACACAAGAATTCAATGTAGAGGGCAACAAGCACTGTCCCTGTGTCAAGAGAGTTTTCTAAAGGGGACTATTTTGCATCCAAAACCAGGAGATGTGCTGAAGCTTTGAAACACAAGAGAAAAAATCCAAACCACCAAAGTCAAGTGGATTACTTTCTGCCAAGAGCAAGAGGTGGAATCACGGTGCCTGTGAGTCGGCCTGGGCAGCAAGGTCTGCCGTGTCCCTGAGGGCAGGAGTGTGAAATCAGCCGCTGCACCACAGGCCAATGTGCTCGACAATTTGCAGTCCTACCCAGTTCCACCCTGCTGAGAGCGCTGGATGTAAACGCATCTGTCCACATAACCACAGTTAAAGCTGCTGCAATTTTGCAGCTCGTGCAGGTCTTTCTCCAGCAAATGTCCTCTTAAAAATGCAGGAGCGGAGCCTCGCCACCAGGACGGCGTCTGTGCCTCCCACACCTATGAAACCAGCCGGCAATGCCTGGTGTCCTGTCATTACACAGCCAGAGAGCAAGTAACGCACAAACCTTATTTGAAAGTTCTTTTTAATAATGTTTTACACAGCTGAGTAAAATTCTTCAGGATATTTAATCTCTCTTTGTTCCAGGGAACCACCTGCCAGAGTAACTGATATGGCGCAGCCTCCCTAGGCCAGTGATGTCAGGGTTGGCAATGCTCACGTCTGACACTCTCCAGGCAGGATATTTCAGGCTGATGCTGACATCCTATGTATTGAGATCTTATAGCCAAGTCATCTGTATCAATCCTGCGTTACTTCTCTGTTCAATAGGTGGTGGGTCAAGAAATTACAGGAAGTCAAGTGGCCCCATTCTCCTACATGGTTATTAGATCAAAACTGAGTGATCGCTCTGCTGGCTCAAATATATGAGGAAAAAAAGAGCAAAATACCAGTCACTTAAATATATAAAAGCAGTTAAAGTGAAAGCAGCATTAGGTTAGTTAAGTAATGAGAAAAAAAGCACATCTATTTTTCATTCAAGTTCCACAGTAATTCAGAGGCTCACAAATCTTTGCTGCTTCACGATAGACCAGAAGAACTCACTAGCAGAGCTTATTTTCATTCTGAGCAAATTAAGACACACATTATAATATTTGCCCATGGACTTGCATAAATGATTTACTTAATATATCCAATTAAAGGAAAGGACTAAACTGTATGGATTGTAAGTGATACATGTAATGAAAATTGAGAATTTCCACTGCACTATTTCAATTTACCCTGGCTTTCCCTGGGTCCACCCTTGGCCAAGCCACACCTGCTCTAGCTACCTTTGCTTCCATCTCTTGAGGACTTACTCCTAACATCAGCCACGAGCTAAAAATCACTGTCTACGCTACATCAACACACTTCAGGACACCAGCCAGCTCTGATGGGTTGAGTCAGAGGAAGCTCCTTTATGGCACATCATTGTAGTTTCTTGCATCTTCCCTAAAGCATCCGACATCAGATACTGTCACTGGTAGCACATTGGAGAAGAATGATTGCCAGTTTCATCTGGCATGGCAACTCCTAGTCTCCTAACAAGTAACGAGTTGTAAGCATCTCTTGAAAGCACTGCTTAAAATATGCACCCTTAATTGTTCTGCCAGTAGCCCTCTGGAATCCTGTAGGGATGTACTACCCACAAGAAGTACACGGTGTGTCAAATAACTGGCTTCCTGCTGAATAAAAGTTATCTTCAGAAAAGTATTAAAAAATCGTGCTGGATAACAGACACAGCCATGCTCACTTTTTCAACTGCACAGTATTTGCATCATTCGCAACCAAATGCCTAGTGCTGCACAGCCAAAGTAACTCTGGGGAATAGTCTTTGTGCTATTCAACCCTGTGTATAATGTGCAAAGTTACCAGCCAGCTTCCTACCCCAGCCTCCTCACTGCTACTTCATCTCTCTAAAAAGCAGGAGGAAAATACGTTTTCTCCTCTACATAAAAGGAAGAGTTTGCAGTGGTCAGAGACGGAGGAAAAATGTTCTAACTTGGAAATTGGCTGGCTTGAGTGTGTGAACATTAATCAGGAATAAATAAGAAATATCAAGGTATGTATTGCGCTGTTGACCTGGACCATGCTCTGATGTTTATTACTGCCAAACATATTCACTAAAATAGGAAATGCCTCAAAGCTGAGGATCTCTCACCCCCAAAAGGAGTGGACGCAACAAGGATAAAAGGCTATGATGGGAGGGAAAAAAGCAAGCATAAAGAAAATGCAAGGGTATGAAAACAAGTGGTAATTTACTCTGGGGAATAAGGGAAGAGCAAACCAAAGCGAGCCCAGGGTCTGTGATGAAAGAGGTTCAGTGACTCCCCCTTCCTTTCCACTCATCCAGTCCTGACAGACAGGGACAAAATGAACAAAAGTTAAATCCACTGAAGGAAAAGGAGAAACCACATTTTTTTATTATCTTTCATATCTGACAATGTGGTGGGGAATCCCCGGAGAAGGGGTGCAGCGTGCAATAGCCGGGACGTGGAGCTGCAGTCCATGCCCCCGGACTGGGTGAAAGACATTTAAAGGTGGGACAGGGCGAGCAACCCATTAATGGAAAACTAAAGGATCAAATAAACAGGCAAGTGCTAGAATCTTAAAAAGCAACCAGCTGCTTTATTGGGAATCAATTTTGCTCCCTTAGGAAGAAATAAGATAATGGGAAGACTTAGATCTGGAAAAGAGCCCTGCTCCTGAATTCTGTACAGGAGGGCAGCATTAAAGGACACCCTCCGGCAGTGACTCAGAATAAAAATGGCCAAAACCAGGTTGTGATGGAATAAAAGCAGACAGCACATTTCTGTACTACCACAGAAATGAATAGTCTTAACTCGTGTGATCAGTTTGTCTGACTCTTGGACATGGTATTTCTCTTTAACATCACCCTCTGTTTCAAATCAGATCATTTTGCTTCCTTCTTTGCAAAAACTCAGGTTCTGCCTTTCTTCTGCTTATGTCAAGCCTTGTCCCAATGCTTTCCTAGGCCAGTTCCTCCACTATCACACCCCTGGTCCTGATCTTCTCACAGGTTTCCCTCCAACAGCAATTATCTAACCAGTGCTCCTTTAGAATTACCCATAAAACAACACAGCAAGCAAAAAAGTGACTTCCAGATGTGTGAAGCCACATCCTTCCTTTCTTGCTTCTACACCCTCTCCTGTCCGCTGCATCTCCACCACAAGCCCACTTGGTCCATCTCTTTTCCAGGCTGGTGAGTCCTGGTCCACTCTACTCAGCCACCGAAAGTTACAGACACCCCTGGTGTGTCTGTACACCTTCACTCATTTTCTTACAACTGAGGTCAGTACTTTCTCTCCTCAAGATTAAGTCTGAAACTAATTGAAGGCTGAAACAACACTCTCCATCCTCCCAGATTAGAGTTTGTCCGTGAGTAGCCAAGACTTCACTGCACATGATGCCCTACAAACACCCCAGAGCCCAGCTCAGCTCCAGGGGCGACAGTATCCACCAGCAACATGTCAAAAGCACCGGTATACCCTGAAAGGGTCAAAGCAAAGATGGTAAAGGTTTTGTGCTCAAGACTCTAGCATTATTTTGACTCTCTTTGCTGCAGGCACCAGCCAGAAGAGATCTCCTTCCAAGGCCCGGTCTTGTTAAACTGCAACAGAATTTCATTGAACATTCATTCGGTTCTCTGTGCTTTTTGCCCTTTTTGGCAGGAAAAGGCACTTTTTGATAGCTCGGCTGTTTAATAAGGAAATTCCTCAGAGGGTCTTTGCCGAGAACATACTAAAATCCACTGACAGCTGCTGTGATGGTTGCTCATTTTTGGGTTAGCACACAGTATTTAGACAGGAAGCAGTTGAGGAAAAGGGACAATTTATTAAAAACAGGCCCAGTTCCAAAACTCACATTACAGTACAACACATGGCACAGAGGCAGCACACTCCCACCAGTTACCTGCATGGACGGGCAACCCCAAATCCCTGCTATTGTGTGAGCTGAGAGCAGGAGCTGCAGTTACACCAGGGGAGAATAGGACCCACACCATTTGCAGTCCTTCAAAACTACAACACTGTGATAAATTCCTTTTTTGAAAGACATATCCTGCTTTTCCACATGGTGCAAGGCAAAGCCAAATCTTTGCATTTCTTCTTACATCTTTAAAGCAGCTGTCAGACAGAAAGCTGTCTCTCTGAAGGACTCATACGGTCCCTCACACCACAGCATCGCTGTAACGTAATCATTTTTTCGGCGCCTTCGGGGAAAATCTTGCCCAATTTACAGGAGGGGAAACTGAGTCAGGCACTCAGTGATTTTACGCAGCATTGCAGAGCAGGATGATGATCACTCTGGCTCTTATAGACACGCCAACACTTATTTCGATGAAAAAGGTGTTTGCATGTGATCTCAGCCACTCCAAATGTGAGGTGGGGGTGGGATTTTTCCCCCTGCCCACATGGTGGCTGCAGCCCCTGCCACGGGCAGACTCTCCTCTTCCACACTTCTTCTGCTCCCGGTGTGGCTGCACTGCTCTGGTGGGACGATTTCTGTGTGCTACAGCCTATGAAACCCCACGGGACCTTGCACTGAGAGCGCTGTAAAATGCACATCTCTCTTGGGGCAGAGAAGCGACCCAGTCCACCCTGCCAGGCAGCCGCAGCTCACACACAGGCACACGGTTTGTGCTCCGGACACGCAGCCCCACTCTCTTCAAGCAGCCAGCAAAGAAAATCTCTGAAATGGGTTTCATAAAGCACCCGATGTCAGCCTAAACAAAAAGATCACTTCCAAAAGATGGTTGCTACAAAAAAAAAAAAAAAAAAAAAAAAAAAAAGAGATTTTGCCATCCACTTCAGAATTTCCCACTAGCCAGGTACTGACTATTTTACTCGCTTTACAAAAGCACAGAAATCCCCGTCTCCCCCCTCCCTGCCCGTGTCAGCAGGCTCGCCTGGATGTTTTCATGTACACCCACATTTGTCTTTCCTCACAAGATATTACAGAAACATTTTGTTTTGCTCTTTTCATACACTACGTTCCAAAGCATTTCTGTCACCAGCGAGCTGCATTCTCGGCATAAGCCCGTGTGTGTAGTCAATTGGTAGGCAGTCATCAAATCCCACGTACGGCCAGAGCCTGGTCATAAAGAAGAGGATCAGAGCAAAGTGATGATACACACAAGCACATGGACACACAGGTGCCTTTCCTGTCCTCACCATCAAGGCTTTTTGCCCAATTTAAGCCCCACATAAACCCTTAGTGTGTATAATAAGCCTGGCAAAATTTCAATGAGATTTCATGAAGGTTCACGCAAGGATGTACGCACCAACAGCGTGGTCGTGCAGATCTTGGAGTGACTGGCTGCTGTACTCACCAGCGCCACACTGATAATTAACATTGACATACAGGTGGAGGAACTGGTCACTGGTCACAGCTGTAACCATGAAAGTCAGAGGTTTTGTGCATTTTGGAACTGAGTCCCAGCTGCTGCACTGAACACAAGACCTTCAGCAGGAGCACCGAACCACGGAGTGGGAAGAGAAGCAGTGATTGCCTGGAAGAGGCAGTACTTAGCATTTTTTCACAATTAGAAAATTCGGTAGTGGATGAACGGATTTATATCTGAAGTATCAAAAAGAATATTTTTTTCTGCCTCTAGAGAAAATAGCATCCCAAGCGCTAATTTTTATTTAAGCAACTGTGGAGAGCAGTCTAGAATGAAATTGCCATCTGAATCTTAATTACACCTTCACATTGAAACACTGTAGCGAATTACATGTAAGATTAAAAAAAAAGGAGTGATATTAACATATAATGAGCCTCATCAATTACTATGGATCAGGAAAAGTAGCCCTCATATTATTGAAATAGTTTAATTTGCATG
Source organism: Numenius arquata (assembly GCF_964106895.1). NCBI lineage: Eukaryota > Metazoa > Chordata > Aves > Charadriiformes > Scolopacidae > Numenius > Numenius arquata. Next base: position 12,952,249 of record NC_133578.1, on the reverse strand, counting down.
ACTGGATGATTCAGATTCTTCTTGGTCACTCATTCAAATCTCTCCAGAAGTCATAGCCACGAACAAATGTCCCGTAGCAGACTTGGCCTTAAATAACTAAATTAAATACACTGTTAGTTACTCTCTCGTTTTGCGGCAGGGAAATTGAAAAGATTTCCTACAGGACGTCTGGGGAGGAACACAGATCTATAGCCATTACTGAGCTAACTGTATATGTATATATAAAATCAGTGTGATTTTTATAGTGCAGCAGTATGTAAAATGACTTGCATATTTGAGTTTAGCTTCTCATGGACCAAAGTTCAGCCCCATGCTGGAAGTAGGAAATGTATTTTAGCAGCGTAGCAAGGGATGGACTTAAGAACAGGGATCTGTGTTCCCATCATTTGTACAGGAGCCCAACAACTAATAAACCAATCAGAAAATAAATAAACTATAGTCAGAACTAAGGTTGTGTGAGCACTCAGGTTTAGTCCCAGTTCAGCCACTGGCAATGAGCAGCCGACAGATCTGGGACTACAAAACACATAGAGGGGGAAGCCACACTGAGATGTTTCCTCCAATTTTACCAAACCCTGGCTTTTCTTAGCCATCCTTGGGAGTTTTCCCCAGTTGTAACTGCATCAGTTGTTGATGACAAACAGCAGGATGACAGCTACAAAGATACAAGTCAGGAGCTGCTCAGCATTACTTTGGACATCACATTTATCCTCTTTGCTTTAATATTCCTGCTCAAGAGTTACATTATTTCCCTGCTTTGCAGGGACGTTGGGAAAATCCATTTAATACTGTTGAGCAGATTAAGATGTTGGATGAATATCGATCACTGAGCTCATTCTGACTTTAGTACCGTATACATATATATAGGCCAATCTTCAAGACACTTTTGATGATCAGCACTGACCGATTATATTTAATGAAAACTATTTTAGAAACACATTTGAGTCGGGTATCATTCATTCATTTCCAGATTCAATCAGCAAAGGAGCGGGGGAAAGTTTGTTTCCTTTTCTGCAGATTAAAGGTTGTGTCTGCTTTGAAAATTAATCACTTTCTGCTGTCATAAAGTGCTCCAAGAGGCAAACTGATGGGTTGGCATGAGGTTGACTCAGAATAAACAGATACACACATGCCTGCAAGCACTTGTAAAGATTACGGATGGAAAGGGATTTTTCAGAGGTACACGGAGATACCATCATGAGTAATGAAATGAGGAAAACAAAGGCAAAATCTTAATTTTAAAATGCTGTGTGGAGTGTTTATTAGACACTGGGGCAGGGATAAACTTCCAAAGGAAGCTCTGAAAATTTCATCACTTCCAATTGGATATAAATGAACTGGACAAAGCACCTGAGAACATAAATCAGGTGTGCTCGTATGTTGGCAGGCAGATCATTTAGATGACTTTAAAAGCTCCTTTTCTATCATCTGATGTTCCATGAAGGCCCATAGCTGGGATTATTATGAGTCCCTGGCCCAGCGAGGCCCCCCACTGACCGTAGGCTGTTAGGAGGGAAGCATGAGGGGAGGAAGGACTGGCATGTCCCTGGGACACCAGCATTTCTCACAAGCACAACCCAGCCATGCACAGTGCCTCCCCTTTCCCACCCCAGTCGCCCTGCACAGACAAGCGCCTGCAGTCATTTATCGCCTTTAAAAACTGTCTGTCTGACAAAGTGACTGCCTGGCCATGTCCTGGCTTTAAATCAGAAAGATGGCAGGACATTTACTACATCCCTATGTATCCCTTGTGGTCCAGAGGCATCCTTCTGCCCTACCCGTGTCACTGCTGTCCCAGGGATGCCCTTGTTGTGGGCAGCACGATAACAAAGTACAGATAATGACTCCAATTAGGAGGTGTGAATGTCATTCCACTCCCCTTGCTCTCTTCCAGGTCACTATGAATGTGTTTGAAAACTACTGGCAGAGCAATTTAACGATAATTCAGATTTAATTTGCACTCTGTCATCCCTGTTTTTTCTATAGGCTTTAATAGTTTAATTTAACAGTCTTAAGCACTGTCTATATTACTGAGACATAATGTGTATTTCAGATTTGAGCAGCTGCATGGCACAAAATAATATTTTACATTTATATTGTGCCTTTCATGACGAAGATGCTTAAAAATGCCTTGATTACTATATCCACACAAGAATCAACTCATCCATCACTGAAATTCAGCCACTTCTAGGTTGGAAACCTCATCAGTCTTTAATAATTTAGGCGAAATAGAGCAGAATATTCCACTGAAATGAGGAGGCGAGTTGAGCAGGTAAAATTAAGTTATCCAAAACCGCAGCTGGGCAGGGCTGTCTGATATGTTCATCCTCGTAACAGGAAGTTTTTTATGACTCTCAGATACCTAATCAAAAGGTAGTATCTGCAGGAAGGGTTTCCCTTACACCAGCATCAGTTTACTACCAGCTGAGAGGAGGAAGGCTCTATCCCTTGCTGCACAGCTCAGCAGCACAGCTCTGCCTCTCCCTCTGCCACCTCCTCTCCAGGTCAGTAAATCCCAGTCTGATGACACTCAGAACTAACCCTGGAAATGACAAAGAAGCAGTGAAGTCAAAGTTTCTCACTCCAGCACTGACCAGGCCAGATCCTCCAAGCTAGTGAGAAGGCACCCACTGGTGTCAGTATGCTCTGAATCAGGCCCTAACGAAGCACAGCTCAGGGCTGCCCACCAGCCCCAATGCCTGCCAGCATCACCAGCTTCCAATTTCTTAACTGAACGGCTGTCTGGGGAGAGCAACTTTCATGCCTCAGTGAGCTCTCTGCTTAGTCTTCCAACGATGGGCATAGGAGAAATCTCTTACACACGTAGATGGAAATCATTTGGCAATGAATTTGGCTCCAAAAGTGGAGTCCGACCTGCTTTAGCTGCCCCATGACCCCTGCTTTGATCAGTGGCAATTCACGGTGCTACAGCCTCTTCTCAAAATGTCATCTTCTCCAGGCCCTGGCAGCGATGGAAAGTGGTGCTTTTCCATGTAGTTTTCCAGCTAAAGCTTTGTCTCTCTGGTACATTTTTGTGATAGTGATCCAGGGACCAAATAAAGTAGCAGGGAAGTGGGTGGGTGGAGAACAAATGTGTCAAACTTAATAAAGATTCTCTCTATTTTCAAGTGCATTATCATCCATGTTTATCACTTATTAAAAGCCTTTCATTTATAAAGTCTTTAAAGCCTAGTTTAATAACCTGCAATCATTACTTGAATCACAAAATTTTCTTTTTATTATGTTGTGTAAATGAAGCACTGTAGCATTTAATGTAAATTATTTTTTCCTCTCCCTCTCTTATCAGTGTTTTTAAAGCAATTATGATCAGGTGTTTTTCTCAACCTTCCCTAAAAATGCACAGCACAATATCTGTGGCCCAAAGTAATACTGTTCCTGGGATTTGAGTATAGCAACGAAAGAACAAAGATAATAAACCAGCCTTTCCCGTGTGCTTGCTGCCTCTGATGTTTCTAACTGGGCTGTTCAGACCGTTCTCTCTCCCCAGGGAGAGGCTCGAGGTCCCCTTATATCCAGGAGACATAAAAAGGAATTTGTTCATTATTAATACACTGTCTCCAAGAGGCTTTTCTTTTTAATCAAAGCATAAATTCTGCGATGGAATTTATATACGTGCAAACTGAGAACACCACACCGTCAATGGGGTCTTCTGGCATTACGGGCAAAGACATGGTAACAAACTATCAATCAGATTTGTGGCTGGGGGGTCTGGTCAAGAGTCGTGGCTGTTTCAGGCCAGAGAGAAAGACATTTGCCATTGTACCGAAGGAGGACTTCCCAGGGACTGCATTTCACCGAGCTGCCAGGCAGCCAGTAGGGGCAGCCACCTGCCTGCGTAGATGGCACGGAAATGTTTATGAGCCCAAAGCCCAGTAGAGTCTCCCCCGGTGTGTATCAGCACATCCTGCTACCAAATTATGCCTCTGCAGCCCCGGTGGGACCTGTGGCAGCAGCTCCCGTGTCCGTCACTGAGGCCCGTCTTTCACAGAGGCAAAATGAAAACATTAAAACACCTGGAGTAAAACCAGAAGGAACAATAAAATGGGAAGAGAATTAAACACTGGAAACTGGTCCAAACTGCAAAGCTGAGAGATGTGGATCCAAAATCTGGAGCAATTCTAATCAGGGTTTTGGTCCTGGTTCATCTGTAATTAAAATGAAGTACAAATCTGCCTGAGACAGTCAACAATCTCAGCTGTTTCCGAGATCTGGCTTTCATTAATTTCATTAACATCTTAAATGCATTCTTACTGCTTGTTCTTATGCTGAAGAGCAAGTGAAATAACAACACACCATGAACCAGTTTATCTTTGTCTTCACAGAGGAGCAGATGCGGTACCAGTCTCAGGGGCACGCAGGCCCCTCGCATGGAAAATGGCAGTGAAGGGAGTTGTGCAAGTGTGGAAATCTTTGGCCTGAAAAATAAATAAATTGAAACCAGCACTTTCATCAGTGCCTCATGCACTTTGGGGAGCTGCACCAGCATTATTAGTATTAATCAGTGTGACAATCTCCGGCTATAATTTGCCAGTCTTCTTCCAGAGAAACAGTCAAGAAGCCAAAACTCATATGGAGCCCTCCCAAGTACCTGTGGTCCAGGAGACCGGATCTGGGGATTCTGCAGGAGGCTCACAGCCCTTCCTTTTGCTCATGGAGAAATACCACAGACCAAGTTCCTGGTCAGGGTACGCATTAAACACGTTCTAGTTAGGTGTGCGCCCCAGACTATAATGGCAGTTCTGTCCCTTTCTTCAATTCAGATTTTTAAGATCAGGGTGAAAATGGGAATTGGGAGGCTGGTTCCCCATCTCCCTGAAACAAAGCTGCAGCAGCCAACGAGACAAATTTCCCAGGGCTCCCCCCTGTTCTGCGGATGTTATGACCTCAGGCAAAACAGGTAGCGTGTGTCCTCAGCCCACTTCGGCCCCAGCAATCTCGGTGGCAAACTGCACCCCATCCACAAGCTTTGCCATGGCAGCGGGACGGGCAGCGGCAAGAAAAACCCTGCACTCGTCAAAGCCAAATCCAGCAGGGCTCTGGGGACACACCACTGTTTGGGAGGGAGAAGGAAGCCACTGTCAACCTCTGTAGATAGAATATCAGAGCACAGAAACTCTTAATCAAACTTTTAATCAACTTTCACTTGATCTAAATTCTTTTGCCAGACTTCATCTCTCCTCTAGAGTGTGGCAAGTTACCAACAGAGCGACTAGAGGGTGCTACAGCACATATGGGCCTCGGACTCTGACCGCCCGGCGTTCAGAAATTCCTGGCATAAATTAACTGTTCTGCTCTGTGATGATGCTGATTTGCTCCACTTGGCATAAGAGGATATTTTGATACAAGAGAGACGATACTTTCTGAGACCTGTCATCCTTGGTTTTCAAATCCACTGGCACGTTTAACAGCAAAAAAGATGAAAGACCAAACCAGCCTTGTACAGATAAAGACCTCTGTGTCATAAATGAAAATTCAGTTTAATTAAGCCAAGTCACATACATTATATTCCACCCATAAAACTTAATATCACCTAAAAATTCTCATCAAATGCAAATTTTCCTCAGTGATTTATTTGTGCAATTGTGAGATGGGGAGAAAGAACACAAAGCAGTGGGAGCTGCAGGCTGAAGTAAACAGTGTTGTCAGAATATGCAAAACAAGGGAAGAACACAAAAAAGAGAGAGAGAAGGAAGGGACAAACATTCTCTGGCTGGAAAGTTATTGAGTGTTTAGAGCCAAAGAGGAGTGGAAAGCTTGGAGAGGAATTTCTACACGTAACCTATGGACTCTACCCTATTTTCTACTCCCAGCATCTCTTTCATTTAATTAACAGATGAAAAATCTTTTTGGGGGTAGATGTAGGGTTAGGTTTGTGGTTTTAAAGGTCATTGCCTAAAATCAGCACCGCAGCGAGCAGAAAAGAGCTTTGCAGTTGGTCGGCTTTGGTGTATCCCACACTTTGAGGAGCGCTGGCAGTGAGGTAATCCCCTAGGAATGTGTGTGCGGTTGGATGGCTGTGAAAAGAGAGCGGTCAGCTACCAAAGCTCTGTGCTGAATATTCACGTCACACACACACAATCATTTTTCTTGTTAAGTATTGAGAAGAATGGGAACATTATAAATGCAGTATCTTTTTTGGCTACCAGTTTAGCTGCTTTAAAAAGATCTGCTCCCTCCCTGCTCCTCTACTCCGCCAGCTGTGCTCCACCTCCATCCCCAAACTGAATCTGCACAACTGAACTTTATAAGACATAAAAAACATGGGGGAAATTAAATACAATTCTGCAAAATCTAAAGAGTAAGAACTTTTAAAAGATGACAATGCAGCAAACTGGGGTAAGCATTTTAAGGTCACTTGTCTATATAAAAGTGACACCTTATTGAACATAAAACCCCATGCCGTGTGCTTGGGTTATGTCCATATCCATATCCATATCCATATCCGTCATATTACTCAAAGCAACTGTTTTCCTTTCTACACGTCGCAGAGTCATTACAGCCACAGCAGATTAAGTTTGCTTTGTCAGTGCCAGGTAGCGCTGGTAGTGCTAGCTGTTGAAAATATCTGTTTGCCTGAGGCACTCAGCAATTTGTTGCAGTAAGACAGAAAGAGTAAGTGAGGACCAGGTGTCCCAGCCCAAAGTTCAAGCACATCATAGAAAGCTTCCCACTCATTTTCTCATTTTGGTGAGTTTTGGATCAAGCCCTAAGCAAGAAAAAATGCAATACTTTGAGTCATTTTTCTGATTATTTGCCAATAAGGCTAGACAGATAATCTCTCTCCTTCTTTTGTTTGCTTTTGTGGGTTTTTCCTGTTTCAAATACCCTTGCATTGGCATTTATCTGTCCACTTCCATATGTACTTGCTCATCCCGTGCTTAGCTCAGTGGGTTGGTGCTCATGCAGTTTCCCTGCACAGAAGCAAGACAACACTGCACAGAAGTAATTTCCAAATTAATGATAACTACAAAAGAAGAGAGAATTAGACAAATCGTATCCCTCCTGTGAAAATAATACTTTTTCTATTTTCTCAATATATTGTGCATATTTGTACTTATATATTAAGTTTCTAGGTTTCTAGGACTCCTGATTATGAGATGATTAGCTTGAATGGCATGTTTAAATGCCAATCTCTGTTCTCTTACAGGAAACAACCAGTTCAAACATGCAATTCTTGGCCCACTCTGGTACTTTTAAACTTACTGTTTAACAAAAAAAAAGAATGAAGGGTGGTAAAAAGCTGCCAATCCAATTCAAAACTTCTACTATATTTGCGGGTAAGCAAAGTCCAAAAAGCATTAATGCCTGTGTTCAGAGAGATGAAAACTCATTGGGAACAAACTTTCTAGAACTAAGCAGCAAGACTCAAGCAGGTGCCCTGTACTGGGGGCTGGAGTGCAAATTTACTGCAAATTTATAATAAATTTTAGCCTTCAACTTCTAAACGTGCATATAGAAATGTTCTTACAGATGTAGCTAACCCCAGCACAGAGGTCTTCAACAAAGTATAGCATCGGGAAAGGTCCTGGACAGCATCTGGTACTGTTTACTTCCAGGTGAGAATTACCCCAGAGTGTAACCACCTCTCCCTCAGAAGACACTAACTCTCCACAGATGTTAACTGACCAAGCCTGAAATCCTCCTGTGTTCCCATAAACTCAAAGCCCTTCACTTTACAAGTGGGAAAAGGGAGGTACAGTGTCGCCAAGGGACTTCTCAGGGTCCTTCCACAAATCTGTGACTAAGGTACAATTGCCTTGTCGGCTGGGGAATTTAACTCCTATAGGAGACCATACCTGAACATTATCTCCAAGTACTTCACAAGAGGATGTGAACTGCCCACTTCATACAAGGAGGACCACTTTTTCACGCCACTTTAATGAAGGTCATTAATTCACATAGACAAAAGGTGCTTTCTGGGTTTCTATCATTACCGCCATGACTACAGTAAAGGCTGCTCATGCTACAGCTTCCAGAATGGCTACCCCCACTGGAATTTCTGCAGATGGTCCATCTTCCATGCAAGGCATCCAGGAAGCTGATTTTAAAAATGTCCATATGAAATTACGTTCATAATTTCAGAACTGCCCCAATTACACATGTTTGGAAGGAGACAATCAGGGGCTATGGTTAAAAAAATTACACTACTAAAAAGTTATTTTCCTTTCAACTATCTTATCAAGTTCGTTAATACCTTCTGCTGTTGGTGAAATGATCCCCCATTAACATTTCAATTTATTATTGCTGTTCCATTAATGAGACCACAAAAAATGGAAATGAGGCCTATAAATATGCTAAGAGTTAAAGTCAGGAATCGTAACAGTGTGTGCACTTTATGAGTAATGTTTCGGTACCGCTAGCATTCAAAACAGCACAGAAGGATGGCTCTGCAGCATAAGCATTTGGCTTAACAAACAAAACCCCCAAAAGCCCAAACAAAAACTCACCATAATAATTCCTGAAACTATAGGTTAAAATATCAGCAGAGTCAACTCAGTCTTAACCCCTGCTGCAGCAGACGGGTGAATGAACTCCATGCAGTTCACCGTTAAAATGCCTTTGGAGAAAGACTCTCTCAGTGAAGGTCACTGGGACTGATAAACTTCAGCAAGCAAATTCTGCAGGAGGAAGGATTTGTCTCCATGTCCTTTGTTAAAAAACCCTCTCTCCATGCTAATGTCTACTTACTGCCACCACACCTAGCACTGGGGGGGAAATTATTCTCTTGATAGTATCTCAGGTCCTCCAGGAAAAAGGGCAGGCTATAATTAGAGAACTCCAGTCTTGGGAACCACATTAAGATTCATTTGAGAACCGTATTTATTGCCAGGTAGCCTTTTAGATCCATCAGGCTCCCACAGTTCCTCTGCTGATCTTTTCTCCAACAAACAGTGAATATCCTCCATGGGTCAAGAAACATCCTTATGCAAATGGCATTACTGCAACTTGCATTTTCAATTATTAATATTTCACTTCTCGTCTTACAAACTTTTTCAGAAAAGGAGGAAAGCAGCGGCTTGCTCCCCTGGGAACAAAAACACAAAATGCGGTACCTCGCTGAGCAATGAAAGGAACGGTCCCTTCAGCACAGGGATGTCATATCATGCTAGCAACATTTTTGTTTCTGCATTTTATTTCTCTCTGGTGATTAAAATGATCGATCCTACCCCATTTTCCGTGCATAGCTGATGGCACTAGGCTTAAGCTATGAAATGTGTAGCCACACTTCCACTAGCACTATCATCTTGCAAGGAACAAACTTATAATTATTACATTGATTTTATAATTTATTTTCCAGGAAGCTCAGATTTCATGGCAGGGACTGAGTTTGTGCTGAGGTCCCATGACATCAGTGAGAAGAGAACACTGCAGTCCATGCTTCTTTTAAGCATTAACAGAAGAAATGATCTAAATTAGCCAGTTTGCCATGGCAGTAATAGCGGGTTTGAAAAAAATCCCAGACACCTTCAGTAAGATGAAATAAAATGAAAACATAAAAAGCAAACTATTTAATGAGAGCACAGGCTATTTCAGTAAATCTAGTTATTTGATAAGCAGACTGCCACTGTCAGCCTTTTATCATCTGTGAAAATGCATGATGGATCTTCTCTGTTTGCCTACAATTTCAAACCCTCCCCTTCTGATCAACATTAGCATTTTGCTCCAGTGCCTCTGACAACATGGATTGCTAGCAACCAGCTCAGACCTCACCTTTCAGAGAGAGTCTAAGCACTGACAACCCAGGCGTGGCTCAGTGGCACGTACATATGGCACACAGACAGGATGGTTTGAGGCTGTTAAATGTTCTTCCTCTTCTGAGTTTGCCTAAAGTGAAAGAAAACGGCCCCTGCTGAGAGTGTACGTACATAAAGCTGTAACAAACATTTAATTTTAGCTGCTCTGAAAGAGAATTAGTCTGTACATGCTACACTGCCTGTTCCTACTGCAGCTGCTCAGAAGAGGTGGCTTTGGAGGGTTATTAATTCCCATATTAACGGTCAGCCTCCTCCTTGTTACTGAAATATAGGCTCCCGAGTGTGTTTCAGTCTTACTTTCCCACATCTCTTTCAATTCTTCCATTATAGGCAGATAAAGTCATTATTTGGCTGAAAAGGACCTCAATCCATCACAGGCTCACAATGCTTTATCTAGCTTTATGATTCAACTACACACTTTTCCTTCTGTGTAAAAAAAGTCTGTTTAAAAAAGAAAAAAAACAAACAAAGAAAGAAATAAAAGAATTTAAAAATGTACAGCAAGTTCCAGGGAAACCGCTGAAATGGCTACTGCCTGTGTGCGTTGTTTGTGCTAAACTAGTTACCAGCCACAGCAGGGAAAGACTCAGATACGATTTTTAAACTCGGCTAGTGAAAAACATTCCTCTCTCCATCGGAGCTGATTTGAAAGGATCATTTCTCCGCTACACTTTGAGAGGGCAATGCTGCCAGATGTCATGAACTTAAAAGCACTTTATGCAAAACATAAGGCAGCATAAGAAATTGTCTACCTTACATACCATGCAGCCTCTTTGTGTCTCTTTGCTGAGGTTTAGGTACTAAGCTTAGGGGTACTACTGGAACAACCCCCCAAAACTCCATGGAGATTTGACTCTGCTTGAACGGGGGCAAAGCAGAAGTTACTCCATCAAAATCACCTCTTCAGCACTTAAGTTTAGCTCATTTATGCTGGCTAAGGATCTAACTCTACTATCTACAGATTGAAAGATGCTAAAAAAAGAGCTATTTTTATATGCTTTACCAAATATAAAATATGTGATTGAAACGTAGGAAGAGATTCATCTCACCCTACTTTATTCACCTGAAAGCTGGGCTGGGCTAGGCAGCGAGGCGCTTTGTACGTCAGCGGGAGGAGATCAGCACTCCCAAAGGTCGGCTCTTGTCGTCCTTCTGATGAGTCACCCTCAGGAGATGCTCATCTCCTTCTTCCACTATGCAACAAAACTGGATTATGATAGATCATCCCAATCAGCTGCAACAAAATAACCTGATAGCTATGCAAAACCCTGATCCTCCTTTTCTCCAGTGTTTTCGTGCCAGCATAAATCCACTGACTTTTGCAAGGTTATCCAAACTCAAATCCATCTTGTCATAATACCCACTCCAAAGTCATGTTCATCTGGATTGAAAGCCGCTTGAGGGCACTGAATTCAATTGTCCCAACTTCTTTAGAAAAGGTGTCCAAAAGGTAAGAGACTCACAGATTATCCTTTAAAATAAGACCTTTCATTCTTTTCATCCAGGTTTTGCCTCAACAACAAGCTCTCACTAGTTTGGTCTGACACAAGACAACTCTACCACGAAACAAGTGAGAAATATAAATTGCTGTAAAAGCTCCTCACTACAGGATGAATTGCCCGGGATATGGAGCAAAGGTAGATATTGTTCACACTTCACTGCATCACTTCCAGTGAATGTTTGCTGAAGTTTTTGAGAGTTAATAAGCCGCCTGCCTCTCTTACAGACTTTAACAGCGTCAAGGATGTATACAGAGAGGTGTATGGAAACAGGATCTGATCTAGAGGTAGAAACAGAACAGCTTATTTCCCCTTATCTGATGAAGAATCCAGTAAGCCTCTTGGGCACGTCGTTGAAACCACAGTAAGGACAGTAAAACCCTTCCTGGAATTGAAGGATCAGGAAGAAAGCAAGAAACAAGAGGAAAATGAATTGTTTAATTGAGTATACTTGAGAAGAGCTTTAATCAAAGGTGATGCATGGTGTAGGTCCCTTAGCAGACACTCCAGCGCTCACTAACAGGAGATACTTAGATACTTAGGACAGGAACTGGAGTCTGGGGCTGTTCCTGTTCTTGACTCAACTGGGGCTGCATTACCACCCTTGGGCACCTCTCTCTTCCCCACCTGTAAAATGGTGGTAACTCCTTATGAATAAAATTTAGTAGACGAGAGCCAAGCCTTATTAGTAACAGGAGGCCACATCCTATGTGTCTTCGGGCTGGCAACACCCCAGGGAAATCAGTGTGGGATTTCCCAGCTAAAGGGTTAGAGGACAGAACCCAAAGGTGTGGGACAAAGCCTGTATAAGGAAGAAGAGATGACCCAATGCTGTGCCCGTCACGTATCTCCAGAGTGGTGCAAAGTAATTCCCAAGTTTACTGTTGCAAAGGAAGGCAGAGATATATTGCTTCTTTACCAACACAGACATTTCATCAGAGGACATCAAGGCAAGTTTTGCCTTTGTTTTGCCCTTCATAACTAAAAAAGGCATCCTACAAAATAAACAAAAAACCTTCTTATTTCATTATCTCCAAACACATTGCTTCCACCAGGAGCCAGCCTCTGCAACAGCTATCATTTTTGCTCCAATCTGGTAAACGTCTTCTTCTCCCTTCCCCCTCCTCTCCCCTTTCCTACCTGGGGAATTCAGCTGTTTGCAGAAAAACTTGAAAAGAGAAAAAAGGAGTAAAAAAGTTAGCTTGCTTGGTCGAGAAATGAGAACTGAAAAAAAAGTGAAACCATATGCCTTGCCCCTGGTGGCTGTGGGACTTGGAGCCAAACCAAGGCCATGAAAACAGAATATTGCTCTTTGTTAACCATAAATAAATAAATAAAGGACTACTCATTCTTGCCCTTCGGGATATGTTTTCTAAGGAGGACGAAATTCCCTGTGGAGTTTATTATGTGTAGACGGGAAACGTACCTCCTAGGGAAAAGCAGTGGGGGTAGTTTTTCCCTTGGTGATTTCTTTCCCGCCTTTCCGTCACTCCTTTATTCATTTTGCAAGTCTCCCTCCCCTCCCTTCTGCAATAAGTGAAGCCACACAAAGGAACATGCAGGTAATTCAGCCACTCAAAACTACACAGCATCTCCTTTCCTATATAAACGATCAGTGTGTGGCCTGGGTTTCATTTGCAACTGTAAATGAAACAGGCCTACAACTGTGTTCATAATCCTCCTTAATTGAATTTCTGTGACAAAACCCAGACAAAATTATTACCCTCAAGTTAACAGTTTGCGTGAAGTAGCCAAGGGTTCCTGGGAAGCTTTAAAACAAATGCAGGACAAAACTGGATACCACAAAGCTGTTATTTGGTGTTGGTACCGTTTGTTTGAATGGGGGGAGGTTTCCCTGGAGGAACAAGGTCATTTTAATATGAGGGACAGCCTAGGAGTTCAACAAAGGCCAAAAAAAAGTGAGAATTAAATAAACAGCGGAAGAGCTTGGATGTAAACCGGCACATGCTGCTCACACCACAGCTACTGGAAGGAGGTGTTGGGCTGTCCTGGCTCTTTGAAAGGGCAGCATCATTCACAGCTTGGTGTGGCTAATTGAGAGAATTTCACAAATCCAGGAGGACTTGAAGCAACTGTCTGGTTTGTGTTGAAGTTCACACTCCATCGAAAAGGGGTATCTCCTTTAAAGCCCTCCATGCGATCATTTCCTTCAACATAATCACCAGTTATATGGTAAATACGCAGAGTGTTAGTAATGATGTCAGGGTGCCGGTAAAATTATATATAGACTTATTTTTAAAATGTGAGAACCACTGCTAACTGGAAGCAGGGACGCAAAAAGGGCACTGCCCTACAGGGTGCTCCCATTGCTTGCAGCAGACAAGGATTAAAGCCTTTCGTACTACCAAAGATTAGTGTTTGTTATTCTTTCAGATGATGCAGATGTTTTCTTGAAGGATTGGGCAAAGCTGGTGTGAACAGAGATGTCTGATTGCAACAGCTAATTTTGTGTCATATGCCATGTACTTGGACAGACACCCTATTTTACCATAAAGTACCATGTTGTAGTCATCTCTGTATCGGCTGGTAACTAAAGCAAACTAGCAAAGTTATTAGGGATCAAAGCAGACCCTTTATGCTTCAACTTACACAGAGCTGATGGGAGCAGGGAAAACCATGTCATCCCAAGGCGATGCCTGCCTGGGTTACCGCCCCACATACTCATAGAAGTTAATATCCTTTGCAATTTAAGCGGAAGGCAAGGCTACGAGGGAATGGGGAGGGCTGAGGTAATGGAACGAGAAATTCTGTAATTCCTCGGTGTGCGCCCATGTCCTGTGTGTCACCCAGCCCTCTCGCAGGCAGAAAGTTGATGGAAATTTAGGGGTAGAGGAGGCTGGCGGGGCCTCATATTAAAATTTCCTCCAATTTAATTATTCAGAATGGAAGTAAAATATTGCTAGAGGTGATTAAATGAGCAATACTGTGCAGGGAGAGGCAGGCAGAGCCCAGACCTCATTTCCACAGAACTTCGCGTTGCAGTTTACAACAGTTTGCCCCTGTCCCCACCCTCACTTGCAAGGCAAAGCTGGCGTAATGAGGGACCTCGGAAGAGTTTCCAGGAGACCTTTGCTCTCCCAGGGATGCAGTGGGGTAACAACCAGGTGCTACTGCCTTCCTCAATGTCTCAGCTGCACCAAATGTTTCAGCAGTTGCATTAACACCTGGCTTTGAGAGATTGCTCATTAGCCCTTGGGTCCTGTGCCACTTTAAGTAACCTTTTAAGAACGCCTTTTTATAGCTTGTGTGCTCTGTTTTTCCTCAGGCCACAAGTTAAACGCACTGAACAACACCAGGGGCAAAGTGAGACAGAAATAAATAGATGCATATGCACATACCTACAACCCCCCACATACACACACACGATCAGGGCCAGAGATCAATGTCTTCAGGAGAAGGCATGAGGGGATAAATTCATCACAGTGCTTTGTCACTGGTGGCAAAGGGAAGAAAAAGGAACATTTAAAAGGGTGATGAAATGTTTCAAGAAAAAGCAATATATTTTTATGTACTTGTAAAATCCATTGGCAATGACTTTTCTGGTTAATTGGTTTCATCTTATTAAACAAAAAACCTATTTGTAAAATCCAGACATATTCAAGCATAAGTCCAATTTCTTCAGCAAAAGCCAATACGCCATTTCAAAGAAGAAAATCGAGCAATACAAACTAGTTTCCATTAGTCTGAAAGCACAGCACTTGGTATGGGGAAGAGAAATGGAATGGAGTGCTTGACTTTTCTAAAATGCACTTTGGAAAAATCATGTTACTCATTTACCCCAAAACTGCAGCCCCCTTCTTCCCCAGTCCTGTGAAAACGGATGAATACTTTGGCCCAATTATGCAGTGATTTATAAATCAGCCTTCTGCTATCTTTCCCTGCAACTGTCACGTTCAACTTCTTCCCCCTTATTAGACCACTCTCCTCATTAAATAGTCCTTCTGTCTCACTTGCCAAAGAACTGCCAATGGGCCCCTCATTTTATGGAAGAATAGACCCAGCTTTACCAATGGGAAAGGGCCTCTAATGTACCATGGACGCAGCACAGTGAAGCATGGTAATTTGCCTGTGTTAATGATGCTACTTCACAATGATCAGGAAAACAAAAATCTTTAATAGCTAAATGACACCCAGTCTGTCTGCAGCCTGTTGAATTCATAAACAGCGGAAGCAAAGCCCAATGTCCTTTAAGAGATGAGCTAAAAGATGCTGCAATGTTCTTTTTTTTTTTTTTTTTTTTCCGAATTCCTAATCTGTGTGGAATCACTGAAATGGGTGATTTGCTGCTGGGAGCAGGACAGAAAAACCAATCCAAGTGTTTCAAAATGTCTTAGTGGCTTAAAAGCAAGGGGGAAAAATTAACATATATGCAAACACTTTTGTACACACTATACACATGCATGATTCTGAACCCCCCAGTTATTCTGCTCTGTGGGAGGATTTTGTGCAAAATACCACTGACAAGCGGGACTAAAGCACAATTGCTTATTTTCTCCTTTTTAGGTGAAAAGAGGAAGTCATTATTGTGGGAAGGACAGAGGGGCAGTCTGCACGTGCCATTGCTTATTTCTGAGGATGCTCCAACTCAGCAAAGCACTGAGGTCTTGAGTGCTAAATCAACCCCAAGAAATGCTTTCAACCTCAGTTCTCATCAGAAGCTTTTAGCTTCTTACAGTTGGGTTCCCTAGGCTGCCTGGCTAGGCAAACCACTGACTGCTTTGCCCAGTCAAAGTCTAGTTGCTCCAAAAAGTGAATCTTCAAATAGAGTACAATAACCTACACAGTGGGAGAAATTCTGTACTCATATTTGGCCAAACACAACAGGCAGAACTGCACTGACTTTGATGACATTATTTGGTGTGTACCAGAAGGGACCAAGGATCATAAGCAATCGTACGGTGCATGTTTGGTAATCCTTTGGCACTGTTGAAAGGTTGGGGAATAGACTTAAACATAGGTTCATGAAAAAAAGATGAACCAATATTTACAATATTGCTCATACAAGAAAAGGCTTCTATGATATTTTCCAAGGGCAGAGGGATTGATTTGTCAGAAGTTGGCCACTTGCAGTATTGTAGATTTTGTAGCTGTCTGATTGGCAGACTTCATACATTCCTTGTCCAAAACTTTCTGGGACAGCTGTGCCAAACAGGAGCAGGACTTGGAATTCAAGAAGACTGCAGGAAGGCAGAATTGCTGAGAAATAAGGACCAAGCCATTTCAATGAAGCACGTGTCCAAGCATTCTTCAATTCATGATGTTCAACACTTAACAAACCCTGAGGTAAGTCTTTATTATAATTAAGTGACAGCTATGCTGTAGAGTGTTTGGGGTGGGTTTTTTTATGATTATTCACTGTAGAGTTCATCAGTTGATTGTCTTATTGTCTCATGAAATTATATCCTTACCACAGGAAATGTTTGTCAACGCAGGTTGAAAATAAGCACCCAAAGACTCTCTAAATACCTTTTTACTCAATCTGGAGTAGCACTCAAGGGGAGTACTAAAATCTTCTAGACAAATGCCACACACCGCACATTAAAATTCCCCAAAATGTTGTATTCTTAAGCCTTTCTTTACTAATGTGCCTGTTTCAATTAAAAAACTTGTTGTAAAAATCCCCCAAGATGCATATTTCAATGGCTGGCTCAACATTTCATTTGCAGAAAATGTAGCTACAGAGCAAGCAATGGAGTTTTGGGAGGAACATAAGCAAATCAGCATTTTGATGTTCCTTAAAGACCAATGATTTACTGTAATTTTAAATCTTAACATTTTCTGAATGAATAAGTTTGATACCTTTCATCTTGAGTTCTGTGGACCTTGCCAAGTTGAGACTATAATACTTATCAGCAATTTATCAGCAAAACCATGGGTGATGCTTCAGAGGCCTGGTATTTGAGATGTGTACAAAGTCTCTCTGAAGTCAACAGAAGATTCCCAGCTGTGACCCAGCACAAGCGCTTCTCCAGTGGGCCATTCAGTCTCCCTCCCAGGCCTTGTTCAAAGCTGCTTGGCAGTGTGAAAAAGGCATGCTGCCTTCTAGAGCCTGAGAGCAAAATAAACCTTCATCCTTGGGACAAAATTCACTTTGCAGCAGAACTGGCAGAGATGCTCTTCTGGATACTGCACTTCTCAAATTGGCCAGGGCATGAAACCAAGAGAGATCTCACTGCTGGTAATGAATAGCCATACCCTCATCCTGCCAAGCTAGCACAGTGCCACCTCCTCCTTTGGGGCAGCAGAAACAGTGGAAGCAAATTCAGAGTCAGGAGACAGAGCCAGGTACACAAGCCACAGCCACCTTTTACTGAGGCCCTGTGCTGCAAAGCCTTGAGCTGTTCAGTGAGCACGTCAAGAGTGGCCTGATGCCGTGGCTACTCCCTCCTCTGCCCTTGTCTAAAGCAACAGCAATGCAGCAAAGGCACATGAACAGAAAGGTTGGAGAATCTCACATAGCACAGAGCTTCATCTCTTGGTGTCTCTCCCGGTATCAAACCGTTAGTGTGAATACTACTGCTCATGGTTGCTAACACAGTTCAGTGTGGTGGAGTTGGTACAAAGTACTTGTCATAGCATACTAAGTAACATCCATGATTTTCCCTCTCGATTTTGCAAGATGAGCGCACAGGTGCAATCATTAGACTCACTAATTCTAAAGTAGTGGTATCTCTTTTGCTTGCTACTTGCCAGGCAGATATAGTCACCACGGTGTGCAGCTATTGAGTGCAAACCACAGTTCCTATCATACTTTTTTGTACTTCACCTTCCTTCTACCATGCATTTTCCTTGAGCTCTTTCTCTTTTGATCTCCTTGAGAAAAATAACCTCCTTTATTGATTAAATTACAAATCCAATGGCAGGTGATTGAGTTATATGATAACACCTGACGAAAGCCATCAACTACAATTGAAATAAAAGGAAAAATTAGCACTCTCTTTATTACAAAAGGTTTGGATGTTGCGTAGCTGACTGAATTAAATGGAGATTGAGCAGGTCTGAGAGAATTCATTAGGAAAAACAATGCAGAATTCAGAGAAGAGCTACCAAAATTAACAGTTCACTAATTCACTCTAAAAAAGACGGAAAAGTTGAGGAAGAGTGTATCTTTTTCAAGCATTCACAACCAGGAATTGCACAAAAGCTTGCCTTTGTGATAAGACTCCTCAGATCTCCAACTCTGACACCAAGTCACCAAAGACCAACAAATATATGACCAGGGCAGCAACCCCTCAGGTTCATTCATTCAGCTTCTAGTATGCCTTTTTAATTAGTGGTATCACAAGCAAAACAAGGTTCTTGGCCTTTGTTCTGTGCCTGGGAACCAACTGTGTGTCAGCTTTTGGTAATGTATCATTGCATTTTACCCACTGCTCATCTACACTAATGAGGTATTTTTATTTTTATCTGCTTGTGGCACTTCCTGCAATACTGACAGATGTCTTCAGCTTTCCTCCTGCAGATTAAACAACTGTTATTGGAGTTCTTAAATGACATAAGAAGCTGATAAAGCAAAGTGTCTAAAATGGCATGATCCACTTTAGAACCATGTCATCTTCCAGTCACTTCCTTGCAAACTCGTTGCAAGGTAGAGCATAGCAAAGATGAGTTCTAGCAAAGCTCTGGAAAGAGTGTAAACACAGCTGTTAAAGAAGGGTTGCAAACATTATATTATTTACTTACAGCCTCTGCATTACTGAAGTGTCATATTCGAAGTCACGCTCCAGGGAAAATCCTTAGTAACCTGTGGAAACATCAGAAAAAGAGTCTTCAGAGGATATTTCTAACTACATCTTATATCCGATGGAGAAGAGAATTTAACATCAAATTTTGACATTATTTTGGAAACTAAGTATAAATAACATATTATTTAAGTTTAACCACAAAACAGTGTAGAAATTTTCCTTAATGCTCATCTGAAGGTTGCTTCAAAACTTGCTTCAGCTGCAATCTTTTTTCTTCATACTTGCTTTCCGCAAAAATTCTAGCCTACAGATTTGCTACCAGCAAATCTTTGTAGAAACAATAAATATTTTAACACACTCAATCTAACTTAGAAATTGTGCTGCCCTGCCTGAACTTTTCACAATCCTGGTTCATCCTCACAGAAGAGACAAGGAATTGCTCGTCCCAGTTTCCAAGTGGGAGATTTGCACCAGTGAGAAATGTGGGCTGTGAACACACACCTTATTCCTCTCTGCAGCGTTCTGCTTGGAGACATTCCTGTCCCCACCACCCACCACCCTGCCTCATCATTCACCCCTGCTAGAGTTCATTGCACCCTCCATTCTGTCAGCAGAACTACTCAAAAATGCAGTCAGATACAGGTTAGTAAAGACCTATTTAAACTGTTCAAGCCAATCCAGGAGCTGCAGCCAGAAGAATACATGGGAACGCAGCCTACACGATGTGTCCCAGGTCTCACAGCAAGCCTGGCAGGGCAGACGTCTACAGCACAATTGCTGTGAGCCCATATGCCCCCCTTTGAAACACCCAGGGTACTCATCCCAAAGCAAAGCACAAAATGAACAAATCTGCCCAAGAAACCCACATCTCAAAGGTTATTTTCTGTATTATCACCTTTCTGTCTTATCCAAAAACCCCAATTCCACCACAACCTGATGAAAGTAAAGAGGCAAAAATTATATCAAATTATAACAAATTCTAGATTATTTTCTAATAATTTATCGTTCAGTTTCATCTTACAGCAGCACCCCAAAGGCTACCCAATGCCTGCACTCTTTGTGCTAAGCGCTGTGCAGACATCAGCCATGGTCGTCTCTGCTCCCTGGAGCTTACCAGCAAGAGATCAAGGAGCTAAGTGTGTAGGCAGGGAAAAGACAGAGACAGCAAAAATCAGAAGACACTTCTGCACAGTGGCTTGTGAGCACAAGTCCCACTCAGCCAGTAAGAAAAGATTCACTATGAAGAGATTCTGACCCTGCTACCTATTACGCTCGACAGATGATCTCACCGAAATCATTTATCTAGTTATTTACATGGCTTCCATTAGATCAATGTCTGAGCATTCACAAACCAGATGGGTTTTTCCTCACTGCACTCCTGAGAAGGAGCACATGCTGTTAACTCTACATCATAGAAAAGGAGTGGGGATACTAAAAAGACAAAATGTTTTTTCCGTGAAAACTAAAATCTCATCTGTCAAAACCCTATATTGTGCCAGAGGGCTCCCATGGGTTAAGGTGCCACACTCGGGGATGGACCATCAGACTCTAGCCATCAGCAGACCTCTCAACACTCTGAATTCTTCCTTGAACAATGGCTTTTAAATAGTGTGAATCAGGAAAAGGAAAAAAAGGAAGAGGAAAAAAAAAAGGGGAAGAGGAAAGGAAGAGAGAAAAAGGAAAACAAAAAAGAATAGGGAAAAAAGTCATAATAAATATAGCAACATCTGCAGCAACAGAGGAACTGGTCACTCAGGCCACTGAGGGGACTGAAGGAATTGTCTTCTACAAGAAGCCTCATTCATCACATTTCCATAACCCAGAAAATGCTCCCACAGTCACTTCTTTCAACATTTTAAGACTAACACACATACGCACTCTCACATTTCCTTCCTTCTCCTATCAGACTTCCCTTGTGGAAGAAATCTTAGTAAAAGGATGAAGATGTGAAAATTTCTGCAGCTGTTCTGCCAGGGCTGAATCCTGAAAGTGGGAAACCCAAGGGAACCCAGAGGGGGACAGAGCATCTGACAAAAGGACTCAGTCTTCACTGCCAGTTGACTCTTGCTCTTTAAAATGATAACAGTGGAAATGCTTTTTTGGTGATATCCCAGGAGGCAGTTCAGAGCCCAGCACACAAGATTGTAAGAAAATAAGATGCGTCTCTTAGCTCAAACCTCCAGGACTGTTAGTCTTTTTAAAAAAGTAAGCCACCAGTCAGCACAAATTCTCAGGTTTGATCACCAGAAGGATTTTGGTCTGTAAACTGCCTAACTCTCTAAATATAATAGCTCCCTTCTGGCCAGAGAATAGAGGATTCCCTAAATTCACCTGCAAGAACCTGCACCTTCTCCTGAAATTACTTCTCAGATCTTTGAATTCCCTCTCCGGTTACAGCATGAAACCTTTCCTATCTCTCCATTAAAGCAGCAGATAGACAGAAGGGATAGTCTTCATCTTTCAGGACTCTGGAATTTTGTTTCACATTAATTTTAACAGGAACGGGATGCTCAGAGCATCTGTTGAGGTTAAAAGAACCAGACCTGTAGAGTGTACTCAGTCAAAGCCAGGAAAATACCAAGCCTGGCAGTCCCTCCGTAGTGCTGTCATCAGTTAAAAAGAAGCAGGATAACATAAGTAGCATAGTGTAATGG
This sequence comes from Numenius arquata, assembly GCF_964106895.1. NCBI lineage: Eukaryota > Metazoa > Chordata > Aves > Charadriiformes > Scolopacidae > Numenius > Numenius arquata. The sequence continues at coordinate 12,930,614 of NC_133578.1, read as the reverse complement.
TCAGACTTCCCCCTCCACACACCCCTCCAAATCCATGCTGTCTTAGCCAAAAGCAGGCAATTCCAGCATTAAAAGAATAAACTGCCCATCCTGAGGCGAGGAGCCTGTGGGACTAGTGCAAGAGCCGGCTCACAGCCTTTGTGGAGCAGCAGAAATCAGGCATCTCCACTCTCCCTGAGGCAACGGTTGCACCTCTGGGGCTGTCAGCTGGTGAGTGGGACCTGCTGACAGGGGCATGACTGTCACCTTGTCACTGACCGCTACCCAGCCCTGGCCAAGCCGTGTTGCCTTCCTCTGACCATGCACAAGAAGAATATAAAAATGCTCACAACCATTTGTGAAAAATCTTCAAGCACTGCTGATAAAAAGACTGTCGTAGCAGAGATGGAGCTGTACCAGAATCAACACAGGATCTGAATGTCTTCTCTTCATTTATGAGTTTTATCCTCTCTTCATCCCCAACTAAGGCAGGGAGGTGTTATTGCCCTTTTGCAAGCTATAAAAATCCCAGCACAGCAGATGGATTAAACACCTCGCCCAAGGTCCCTTGGGACATGCACACCTGCACTGCGAGCTGATCCCAAAATGCCACAAACCCAGTCTACTGCCCTTCCCTCCAGCCCAGCCTAATTTCTGAATTTCATGATGATTCAAAGCTCTATTTTAAGTCCATACAGCTATGGGTGTGTGCAAGGAATTAAGGCTGAGCCAAAAAGTTTCAATTTTAGCAGCTCTGGTTGGGATTCTTCTTGGTAATAGTGAAACACAGAGCTGTGGGGTTTTAACCTGAAATGGCAAAAAAAGGTGGTATGTGTCATCTGGGTTATGATGTAAACTCCCAAGAAGATACTGTAGCAATGCCAATGTCTTCTCCTTCCGAATTAACCTGTCTCCTAAACAGTCCAGTGGTGGCCACCCAGCCTAGCACAGCTTTCCCAAGCCTGCTGCTTGCCTACATAACAAGGGCTGCTATGAAACAGGAAAAAATAGATACAGAAGAACAGCTACTAATATCTCTTGCAGTCTCCCAGTGTAAGGGAAGTGGCCAGGCACAGCTACATGGTGAAACGAAGGGCAGACAGGAGAGCTGGCAAGGTTCAAAGACACACAACCATGGTTTACCACTCAAACCACGCTAAGCTCTTTAGGTAAGCTTTATTATTACAGATGGAATTGCTTGCCCTAGATCTGATGACCAAAATGGGGTTGCTGTCTGTAATCCTTCAGAGGCTGCTTATAGAGAATACTTCACCTCTGGATACACGGCACTAATAGATAATAATGTAAATGGTCCAATATTTTAACCTTAACAGGCATTTGCTTGGGTTATTGTAGACAAAAATGAGGTCAGGAAACCTGCTCACAAGCCTTAAGTTAGAAGAGGCTCAGTCTAGGGTCAGCAGGACCACCCTGGCCTTTATAGCACTGTGCCCATACAGCTGACAGGTAACAGCAACCCATAGGCTGGAGCTACGATGGTGAGAGCGGGCTATACTGTTCCTACACAGCTGCACCCCACAGGCACCAGTCACCTCTGCTTCCTGGACCCCATCAAAGTCATTATATCTATTAAGGAACAGCAACAGCAGTAACACAATTGCTGTGAAAATAATTTTGAAGACATCAACCCCTAAATACACACAGGAAATAAAATCTGCTCCTATATGAGCCTTTCCACTTTCCTCAGTCATCCGAGGGGTGTCCTTTATAAAACATGAGATAAGAGCAGAGCTGTTGTTCAGGCTGCATATCTGTGTGGTTCCTTAGATACCACCGAAAGCCCAAAGGCAGGTCTTGGCATCTCATCCCCTTCTTATAAACTCTTTCAGAAAGTTAGAGCTGACTTTGACATGAACATGATGAGAAATGGGGAGCTATCTGTGCCATTCTGGGGAACATGCCAAATCCTGTATTAACACCCCCCACCCCGTTAAAAACAAACCAAAGCAAAAAACAACAAAAAACAACCCTCCTGTTTTGCTACTGATTAGGCAGCCGAATTAAAACTGATGAAGCGATTGGATAGGATCCAAAGCTGTTTATCTGCACATAAATCACAGACATGCTTTACTCAGCCAGTATGGATTTACTGAACTAGGGGAAAGACCTCTTATTCAGAATGCTGATTAATACAGCAATTAAAATATCAATGAAGCAAACATTTGGGGTAGAAAGCCATTAGAGGCTCCTGGAGAAAACACTCCATTAAATATGAATTCAAACAAATTTCTAATTAAAAAAAAAAATAAAAGGAAGTTTTGACAGAGAGTTGGTTTGTTTCTTCTGGTTAAGTATATCATGTTAGAAAAATAAAATTGTAAAGGAGAAAAGAAAGACGCATATTAACTAGCTGGACATGCCAAAGGAGATTAAAAAGGAAGGCTGATACATATTTTATGATCGCAAGGGAATAAAAAAAAAATTAAGAGAGATGTACTGTCAAACCAGACACAGTGTTAATAGCTAAAGTATATGGCAATAAGAACTGCTGTTCCCATAGCTATTAATGTAAACTGAAAATTGGGAGCAGGCTGCAGCAAAAGAAAATAAATCACACTTTTTTTTTTCAATTCGGAAATATGTGTAAAATTAATCCCTACCCCCAGCATTCACTCTCTATTTTCCAACCCCCCAACAGCAACACAAGGACTGTCATTTCAGCAAGCTAAAACTTCCAGGCAAGTGAGACAAGTGACAATTTCTTACTACTAATCATGGCTAATTTATTTATGCAATTTTTCTACTTATCAGAATCACTGGCCTGGAGATTATCTCCCCCTTTCCCTTTGAGTCCTGAGAAACTATTTAGCATGGGAAGTGGCTAAGGGGGGGCAAAGAGGGGAGAATGTCATGTAGCCAAGTTACGCATCCCAGCTGGAATTTGGGATGATGTCTTGCAGTTCTGACTCCTTCAGCCAAGTTTCATACAGGAAGCACGAATGCGCCAAGGGCGCAGTGAAATACACTGGAGCCAATAAATAGCACTTGACTCCATTAACACACTCATGCTATGGATCCCATCACAAAACCCTTAGTCACTCTGCAACGTGTTTGCTCACAAGGTAGCCAATGACTTGCACAAGGGAAAGGTTCAGCAGCCAAGAGGATCCTCTGATGAAGCCTTACAGATGCAAAGTGTGTATGTACGTGGGATGTGTGAATGCAGAGCTCTTCCAGAAGAGGCAAACGCTGCTCATATATAAAGCTTGTATGGAAATACCGGACACAGAAGGTCGTGGTGTCATCAGTGAGGTAAAGGGCAAATTGCTGTGAGGAACATCATCAGCCCCAGGAAGACAACCCGCTCTTGGCGCAGAGGCTCCTCTGCAAGCCTGGAATGGGTAAGGGTGTACCAGAGAAGAGTAGGCATCCCCATCAGTTCATTCAGTTTTTACCCATACACAACAATCTGTTCGAGCTGTGCTGCAGAACAAGAATTTGTCACCAAGTGACTGTCAGAATGGAATCTTTCTAAGACCCAGTTTTGTCTTCAGTATTGTATTATTTATCTTTTTTTTTCCCCAGTTACCCATAGAACACAGACAGTGCTGATCCGCTCCTGCTCAGCACGCCTCATGCATCAGTTCCCCCCGGCATCACTAGAAAAAGAAGGTGGCTTCATGTTTAATTAAATCCCCTTAGATGACCAGGAAAAAGTTTCTAAAATTCTTAGATTAAAATTTTGTAATGCATCCATTACAAGTCTGATGGTTACTTTAAAAAGCTGTTAGTAGCAAGAACAATTTCACCCAGCATAGAAATACCTCCCTTTTTGTCCTGGAGTAAGAGATAACTTTTGAGGAAAGTAGTTGACAAATTGCTTGACAAATTTGTCAACTACCTTGGAGCCATCAAGATGAAAGGCTTTATATAAATGTTGTATGATTTTTTATGTATATATATAAAACACTTTTATGGGACTGTTGATAAAAGCCTGAGCTACAAAGGAACTCTCTCCCCCAGCTGAGAAAAGGCAAGCTGCTAGACAAATCAGTTCAATCTCTGCCTTTCAAACAATATAAAGCAGTATAACTTTCAGGAGCAACACCTCATCTGTTTTTTTTCCAGACTGCCTATCAGGAATCAAGCAGTAAGTAAACATTTGAAAAGTGTTCCTCTGAGAGCAAAGGTTTAGATTTGAGTCACAGGATCCATTGAAAAGAAAAATTGCTTCTGTGCATTGGGACAGTGCCTTCCCTTCTGAAAACTTTATAAAAAGAATAAATGGAGATAATCTTTTTACAAGGTATAGCCCATATGGAAATTCATTATTGTTTCCCTTTAAAAGAAGTCAAGATAGTTCAGAAAGTGAGAATGGGGTCACTATTAAAAAAAAAACCAATATGTGCAGAAGATTTCCTAATGACTATATCCAGTAAAAGTATGGTTAAAAAAGCTTTATCATAGTCTAAAATGAAGCTCCTGATGATGAGAACATGAGATAAACAAAAGAGGGAAAGACATAATAAAGTCCTAAATCACTAAGAGTATTTAATGCAGAAGTGGGGGTATATGTACCCAGAGATTGTTGATTAAATATTTTAAGGATCCATTCTTCTCCTAGTACAAAACATTCGTTAGAGTAGCTTCGGGGCTGCCACTCCCTGAAGACTGCATTACTGCTTGTTAGCCCCGTGTAATCACTGCTGTGGAGGCACAGCTGAAAGGAATCATTGTTCCTGCTTTACAAAAGCAAAACCCAACCTCCAGAGAAGGTGAGTGATTTGTGAAGGATTTTACAGCAAGCCAGTGGCACAGCTCGGGGAAGGAAGGAACCTCAACCTACGGGCCGGTGTCTTCCAAACCCTAGTCCCCATTGCTTGAGATGTTTCTACTGAGAACACCATGGAGTTGCACACTATTTTCATTCCTGCTCATTCCACAGCGGAATGCACAACTGTTGAAAGTAGAATCTAGACCTACATATAGTCTTCAAGCAGTATCCTGCCTCTGTGACCTTCCGTGTATATATATCTCTATGCTTTTAGTGACAGCCTTAAATTCAACAGGTGTGCATCTAAATAAACTCTTTCCTTCAGTGGATTTATACTGAAGATGAAAATTTGATCCTAAAAGGCCTCAGCTAAAATTACAGCTGCTTGGAAATACTTTTCTATTGTAGCTGACATTCATCCCGAATTCAGTTTGATTACACAGCGTAAGTGTGGCACGCACCTGAGGACAGGGCACAATCCCACACCATATGCACGCTGTGATACCCAGACAAAGCAACTTAAGTCATGGAGCCAGACACAGAGCCCTGGATGCTCCCACTAAGCCACACACTTTTCTTTAACACTGATTAATTTAGATGATTGGATGAGTCAAAGACTCAGAGGGAGCTTTAGTTCATTACTTTTTTTGTCTTCGGCTATTCCAAGGGAAGTTTTAAGGGACAGAGGTTCTTTTTAGCATATAGTCATGATTCTCATTAGCATTGAAAATATGAATATGAATATGAATATGAAAAGAGTTGAAGGAGAGACAGGAAATAACTGCAAACATCTTTAGTTAAAGAAAATGCTTTTTCTCCTCCAAAGGCTACAGCTTCTGAGCACCATTCTGAGCAATGAAGATCAGCGAATTAAAACCCATTGAGAAAAGTTCACTCTTTGCAATTGCTTCTAAACCAGACCCAGGATGCAGTAAGTAGATCTGCCCAGGAAATTCCCAAGACAAATCTTTTCTGACAGTATAGCTTGGTTTGTCAACATTGACACATCCAGTCTTTTGGTTTCACCAAAAAAAGAGGTATGAGGGGACCAAGTTTGTCTTGTTGGTCTCTATCAGCACCCTGCACGGCTCCCTGCAAGCTCATGCTGCAGGACTCCAGGGAAACAGCTTACAGGGCCCATGCTTTTACACCACTGACGGCTCCAGACCAGATTTCCAAGCTTGCAGCAGCCTTGCCATAAACCAAAGTCCTTGAAGCCCACGCAGATTTTAAGATCAAACTCACAGGGCTTCTAGGATCCCCAATAGCCAATCTGGTCCCATCCTGGTGATTCATTTCCCTTTGGACTGCCTGGCAAAGAAACGGGGTTGCACACAAAATTGTTCCAGGGGAAGGGGCAGTATTGGTCCTGCAGGCAGCTCCCAGCCTGGGATTCCTCTGAAAAAGAGGAGGCATGAAGGAGGCATCAGGAATTGAACAGGTGGTGCCATAATGGTATGAAGCTGCGGCAAGGGAGGTTTAGATTAGATATTAGGAAGAATTACTTTACTGAAAGAGTGGTCAAGCACTGGAACAGCCTGCCCAGGGAGGTGGTGGAGTCACCATCCCTGGAGGTATTTAAGAAACGTGTAGACGTGGCTCTTCAGGGCATGCTCTAGTGCCTGGGATTGTTGGTTTGTGGTGGGGTGTTGTGTGTGAGGTCATGGGTGTGGGGTTTAGTTGGTGGGTGCTTTTTTTTTTTTTTTTTTTTTTTTTGGGGGGGGGGTTGTTGTTTGTTTGGTTTTGTGTGTTGTGTGTGTCTGTTTGTTTGTGTGGTTTTTTGTTTTTTTTTATGTGGTTGGACTCGATGATCTCAAAGGTCCCTTCCAACCACTAAGATTCTGTGATTCTGTGATTCTGTGATTTGCAGAGAACAATCTGCAGAAATACGTTCAGTAAACCCCAGAAATCCCAGATGCACTGTTCATTTGCAGGTTGATATGCTGAGCATGGGTTTGGTGATCTGACAATGGAGGAGAGGACCATATTGCTCAGTCCTGCTGCTGGAAAAAGGTACACAGCCAGAGGGACCGAGTACCACTGTCCCTAGACAAAAAGAGATAGTTGTGTGCTCCTTATGCTCAGGAGACCTGCTTGGGCAAGTCCCCCTGTACTGTGGGCAGCCTAGAGGCAGAGGGACAGTGCCTTAGTGAGAGCTGCTTGACTGCTTATTGGGTCCACCATTTTAAAAAACCAGAGAAAAACATTTTATATTTCTGTCAAAATAAAAAATTAATTTTCCATAAGGAACTTTTCTATTTTCCAGATAGAAGCTCCAGCCTCTCTAAAGTGGAAACTTTTCCTAGTTTCAGAGAGCACAAACTGGGCACAATCTGTAAATGGTATCTTGTAATGCTACAGTGGAAAAGCAGTATTACAAAGCTAACACCTTGCCATGCCATTTACTGAGTCTGGGACATATTCTAGGACCAAACCAATCAATTTCCATTCACTGTTCCCCTGCCCATACTGCATCATGTGTACCTACACGGAGTGATTGTGAAGCAGTAGGTATTTGCATAACTATGAATTCTGGATAAAAACACCAACAACATTATTTTTTATTTAAACTGGTATAACTAGGGCCTGAATGTGACCTGCCTTTTTAGTTAAACTGTGTTTCCCCTGCCCACTAAACAGCATCTGCAAAAGTTGGATCAGTTCTTTCCACTGTAGCAGACACATTTTTTGTATCCAAATGATTACAGAAACCTACCTACTTCACACACAGTCTGAAATATAAAGTCCTTGTTCCCAACAAAGTCAAGGGAGAAAGTCCCATTGGGTCCAATGGCAACAGAGTTAAGAGAGCCCTGAGCCATTTGGAAAACCCTATATCTAACGTCTGTCATTCTTTGCCTTGTCCAAAATCAAAAATAGGCCATGGCAGCCTCAAAAACAGAGATCAAATCTTCCAGCTCCCAGATTTGTGCTTCAACTACTTGACACATCCTCTCATCACCGGAGCAGGAGAAACAGAATGATCAGAGACCAAAACCCCTCACACTGAGCAATCTGAAAACATCATGTTTCAGCACAACAGAGACATGTGTCATTCCATCACTAACTCACCAGCCCAGAGGCCAAGTCCAAGACATATGTCCTGGCAGCAGTCCAAGCTTGGAGTCCCAGAAGGTAAACTCTTCAAGAATTAGTGATGTAAATGCTCCCTCTCAGAGGCAGTCCCACTGCAGTCTTCTCTGATCCCCTTGGACTCCGCAAACTTCCTTCTCTGGCATGCCTCTTTGGCCTTCTTCCTTCTATTTTTCTCATAAGCTTGTTTGTGGATGATTTATCTGAAAAAAAGAAAAAAAAAAGACATTTTTTTTTCCTTCATTAAAAAAGAAGTGTGCCTGCATTTGGCCGATACAATAATGATGTTATAAAGTTCCCTTTGAGGAAGGCTCTCTCTACTTCTGTCAGGTCCTTCCTCTTTCCTGAGTTATATGACTAAGGTCTTGGGAAAATAGCTCATACCCTTCATGGTCAACATCACCTCCCCTTCTCCCTCATCACAACATTTTTTGAAACAACTTAAATGATCCCATGCCTGCTCTGAGTGTCAAGTCTGAAATAGTCATCATCTCCAAAGGCCCTATTTTTCACCCGTTGCTGACCAGGACACAGAATCCCTATTCAGTGTAAACATGACACAGTTTATTTTTCCCAAAGACCATTTGTTTACTTTCTTGTAGAGACTAATGAGTAAATATTATTTGGTAGGCTAGAATTTCTTGGAGTCCGACTAAAACAAGGGCTCTGGATCACTAGATGCAGCATAAACATATGGTAAAAAGTTTGTAATCATCCCCAAGACTACAGAGGCGTCCTGTGAGGCAGCCAGGAAAGGAACTGAACTCAATTTTCTGGATCCCAGTGTAGAGTCTTAAACATAAAGCCATCTTTCCTCCATATCTCTGCTCTCAGAAAATGCTTATTTTCTGAGTTTCTGCCTAGCTATCAAATATCTAAAGCTAGCAGTTATCCATCCTCCAAGTCAGTTACAATTTTAATTGCAACTGGTTTCCTAAGTTGTCTCTTGTAGAAGTTTTTGCTGAAAATATACCTCCTATCGTTGCATGGGCTCCATTCTAATCAAGCTACACTGTTCTCTCCACATGTTTGGCACCACATTTAAAAATCAAAGTGCCAAATTCCTCTGTGAACTACTCAGATGCAGCACTTATATATGCCTATCAAATGCAGAGTGAAGCCAAACTGTGACCCTAAATAAGCTGATATATGAAAACATGACAGTGTTTCTTTGGCTAGAGGAAAAGAGAGATTACTTATAAAGCCTTTACTTTATTCTTTGTGGCTGTATTACAAGACAAGCTATTATAAATCTCCTCAGATTGTTCTAAACAGTACAAGTAAACTTAACAAAATGAGATGTACATGCCAACATCATAAGTGCTTTTCCAAACAGAAATGTTAGGCACAGTTACAGCATCGCTCCAGGTCGGTCCAGTCCAGTAGTAATTACAAGTGTTAAGACATACAACGTGAAGACCACATTCAGAGCAGAACCCAGCCTTTTCCACCTATAGAGAAAATAAAGTTCAAAGAAAACCCAGGAAAGAGTGAACAAAACTTCAGAGATGTAATGAAATCCCTGAGCCTGCCCTATATGCAGAGCTAATGACGGCTCTGTTAGTGAGCTGAAGAGGAATGGCGTAAAGGATGGAGAATCTGCCAGACACTGACAAGCCGAGATAAAACAAAGAGAAACAGTTATAAAGAAAGACTTGTTTTCCCTTGGTGATGAACTACTCTGCTCAACTACAGACCCAGAGCAGAGACAGGAATTAGTCTATGGTATCTAACCAAAAAAAGGCTACTGACACCTACTTAAAGGAGGGAAGATACTGGAAATAAGTGCTTAGTTTAACAACACAGGAAAGAGTTTTCTCATCCCACAAAGTTTCTCCCATTTTACATGGAGATAAAAATGAGATCTTCTCTAGGGAAAGACCACGTGGCATCTGCACCCCAAGGAACAATCCAATGCCCTAGCATAAAAACTGAAGTTTAAATCTCCCCACTGCCTAATTTAGCCAGACCCTCTAACATTTGTCTTTCACTTCTCAGCCAAAAGTATAAGCTACAAAGTTACTGGTTATTTAGAGACAGGTATATATCTGTATCCTAAATAGTGACCTGCAACTATTAGCACTTTCCCAATCAACTCTGCTTTCTAGTAACACGACACCATCCTGCCTAAGCTATATGAAATACCCCATCAAATTCTGAAACATCCGTGCTTTCACCTTTTAACACCACAGAGGATGGTCTGCGTTAAGGCATGCTTTAATGCTAATCACACAGCTTTCTGCAGCTCTATACTTCCTTTGCTCAGTGCAAATACAGACATGTTTGTGGGCATTAATAGGGGCATCTAGGAGCATTATTCAGAGAAGTGATGGTAAGAAGGGACCAACAGATCATTTTCTCTGACCTCCTGCTGACAGCTCAGCTTCCCCAGTTACACAGCTGAATCCAGTAAGTGCTACATATTAGTTGATGAACACTGGTAATGTGCTATGTAGATCCAAAAAATATTCCCACGAAACACCCAGGGAGCATTACCTGTCCAAGGGCCCTGGAACAACTCTACTAGTATAAATTTTATGGGTTATTATTCGACAACCTCAATGACTCATATGAGGGATGGATTAAATCCATGATTGTGATTCTCTGACTCCAGCCAAAAAGATTGAGTTATTTCAGAAAACTGGCTTGCATTTGCATCTACTTTCCTCAGCCTTTACAGCTTCTTTCTTTGACATTTACTGCCAGTGCAACTGCTGCCATTGCTTTCACTGAGCATCACAAACACTTTATTACTAAATTTTAGCTCATCTGCAAAGAGTAGAGATCTGAGAACAACTGGGATGACAAGCCCTCCAAGCACCTTACAAACTTATGACCGGAACAGAAACTTAGAAACCAAGACTTAGAAACTCATAACTGGAATAAGGAGGTAGCAGCTAAGGTAGATGCTATATCCAGTAAGGGATGTATAGAAACAAAAGACAAACCAGAATAGATTGCAAAAATGGATTCATTTCTGCTGTAGAGGAAACAACGTCCACACCAGTAAAGACAGCTACTCCTGCAAGCATTTATGTGTTTGCACTGGGGAAAAAATCTTGACCAGGAACCAGGTTTCCATCTGAAACTTTCTGGTAGCTGTAAACTGATAATTTTCGATTTTTCCAATGAAAATCTCAAAGCTTAAAGAAAGATTTCTATAAAAGCAATGTTTTTACAGGAATAAATTAAGTTTCCAACCAGCTCTCCAACATGCATATCTATAGTAGCATGTAACAACTGATCCTAGTATTTATGCTGACCTATTTTCCTCACAAAAAGCAACTCTGCTTTATTTCTCTTTGGGACACCACCCTTTTTCATCTCAGATAAATTATGGAATAAGATCTACTGTCTTCTCCATTTTCATTGCTGCTGGCAGAGACCAATGCCTTAAGATTTTTTTTCTTTTCTAGTGTACAGTTAGATCCTTAGCAAGCTCTGCCCATCAGATTATTCCATTAACTTTCCAAATGACATGAGATCACGGTTTTACATTCACTTCCTGATCATTACCAAGGTCCTGGAAAAATTGCATTAATTTTTGAGCAGCTCAAATCCTTATGAGAATTCTGTTACTTAAACACAGTAATCATCAGCTGTGTTGGACAATATGAACCGTTTCCATGCACTGAATGCTATCATTTAATTTCATTTTCAGACATTGCAAAACCCACCAGTTGGGATCATTAGCTGTTAACTGGGATCCCTGTGAAACCTCATTAATTAGGTACTTTGTTTTTTAAACAAATATATTTAAAATAAAGCAAGAAATATCAACTCTATATCTGTGCCACAGAGATAAACATTTTTGTTAATTACCCATCTTCATCCTATTAGAATCACTGACTTAAATACCAGTATCAGCTCTATCACTGTTCACTAATTTCTGTAAGTTTACACTGGAAATACATTTGGGCCACTTTTACTCAGACGTGAGGTTCTGGCAATATGCATTCGCCGTGTTTTTTTCATAAAGCCTTCTTGGCAACAGAGATACGTGGCTGTTTTCAGACATGCTCCTAAGAAGTGCTGTAGCAGGCAGGAGACTAAGAGCCCATTTGGACCAGCGAGACCTGTAGGTGGTTAATTAAGATCAACCATTGCGTTACTAACAGCCATCAGGTCAGCTCTGCTTCAAGGAAACAGTGGAAGTGGAACACAAGAGTAGAATTTTGAACAGGTACCTCTGGGGTTTCCAGTTGTCTCCACAACAGAGTGAAGAGCAAAGCACCCAAGTCCCACACAACCCTAGGAAAAATCCCCACCAGCTTTTCTATAACACGGTTCTGAGCAGACACAAATGCTGTGGGGCTGTAAATCTCCACGCGGTCTATAAATATCAGCTCGTACAACCACAGAACACTAAACATTTTGTTTCATATTGTGAAGCCACAAAAAATCTAATTTCTTTCTTCACTGTTAGAGACGAAAGAAGGCTTCTCAGCATGTACCGATGCTACTGTAGTGCCTTTGCTCAAATGCGGATTATTGATGCAACTAATGGTCATGATGGACAAGGCTGACAAAACATCACTGGGCTCCCCAGTCAAACCCACTGTATCAGGCAGGAAAGATTCAACTCCACACTTGCTGAATTTGGAAACCAGAATATTTCTACCTAGTTTGTCATAACTACCTCATTAAGCAAATGATTTCCTTTTCTGCCTGCCCTTAACCATCTAAAAGTTTAGCCTCATTTCCAATTTGAATTTGCCCTTTATTAAATTGAATTCATTGTTCTTTGTGTTACTACTTGTGTTATGTGTCATTTCCTTTTCCCAGTATTAAATGACCCTTGAGATGATCATCCTGCCATTAAACATTTCTTTAGATGAAATCGGCTAAATTCATTCCTGCTCTTATATCTTCTTTAATGTTGCAGTCTTCCTTTGGAGACTGGTTTCTGAAGTTAAGTGCATGATCTTGGTGCATGATAATACAGGTGTGATCTTTGCAACAACATAATAATGCATTTCTAAATTCTCTTATCCTGACAATCCTCTTATCCTCCAAGCCTTTTAAGTGATTTTGTTATTCTCAAACACATCAAACTAAAATGAGAGGTGTTTTGCTAACTTCCATCAACAAATCCTTCTTTCCCTGCCTGCTTTCATTTTGCATCACTCATACTCAGGATACATTTGCTGAAGGCTCCGGTTCAGACCAGACTCTCCCCATGTGGCACCGCAAACATCTATACATGGAATTAAAAATCCACGGGGTCTCAATGCTGCCCCAAGCGTTGTGAGAGTTGGCAACCAGGTCCGCAGTGATGCAAGAGGCACTGGATCATGCTTCCAAACAGGGATGACGTGAAGAACTCGCATGTTTTCCCAAATTTGAATCATGAACTTTGGTGTACAGGGTTTGCTGTGGAGTCAGGCACTGTCCAACATCAGTAAGGTTAATACAGTTGTGAGTTTCAATTGAATTACCTCTCCCTTCATTTGTACGTGTTTTTAACTCAGTCATATTCTTTCATGCGCATACTACCCTCTCACTTTTCACATGCAATCTGACACAGTCATTTCCTCATCTGTGATCTTTTCCTGTATGTCTTCCTCTGGATCTGGACCAAAATCCACCTTTTGTTACAGAAAACCGCTGGGTAACGATCCATTTTTTAATGCATCCGTGTGAGCAAATGCAGCAAATGCTGAGGAGAGCAGATTTTGAAGTGAATCAAGGAAACAAACGAGTGTGGGAACCGGGGCCCAAAAGCCATTTCAGAAAGACATTTCTGAGCTACCTTAATAGGATCAGCCTGCCATATTTCAAAACAGCATCGATGGACAGAAGTAATAAAACTTGTCTGATCAGTTTAAGCACAGGCATCCCTCACAGTTGCTTTCTGCATGCGTGCACATGCACTCATGCAAACACACACGCTTCTTCACCCGTAGGATCAAACCTCTTAAATTTCTTCCACAATTAATTTGCAAATAGCTTATAATGCAACCAGAGACCCACCTAGAAGACTGCCTTACAGTATGCGCATTCTGCCCTCTGAAGGTGCTCATTTCTAAGGCTTTTTTTAAACAAGTATGTTTATGGGTATAAATAGAATCTGAACATCTAAATATATGCATGTATATGCACACAGACACTTATTTATTTATAATTTTGGCCTCATATGCCCCCAGAGCGGAAAACACTCAGAAATTATTCTTTCACTGGGGCTGTGGCAGCATGGTGAAAATCTCTCTGCTCTTAATTAGTCAAAAGCTCTTAAACTCATGGAGATATAAACTGCCAGAAGTAGAAATCTATTGAATGTAAGAAATGTGCTTTAGATAAACAGCAGGGAATAAAGTACAAGATGGCCCAGTGTTACTTGGCTTGACGAAGTTTTACTTTCCCTGATCAGCAGCAGAGCTTTTAGTGCTCCTCCTTTACTTTCAATGAAACTTTGCCACAGAATCTCCCCTGTATCATGACCTGGGATTCATAAAAACAATGCAACAGCCTATATATTTTTCTGATTACATTTTCTAGAGCCAATTTTACCTGGGCCATTTATAAGTCTCTCACCAGAAAGCAGAAGAGAAGAACGATTTCCATCTCTTGACTAAAAAGCAAAAAGCCTCAAACCAAAGAAAAAGCAGCAGCTCCATTTCCTGCATCGTACACAGCTGTGTGACACCAGTACTGACTTTTATGATACCATATGCCCCGCTGAATGGTGTTTCACTCAGCTGATGTAGCCTTATTGGAAGGTAATAAACAGGCATGATCTTTGGCTAATAAAGGCTGAGTCCGTTATAAAGCAGATACATTTTCAACTTGCAGAGAGAAAGAGGGGGGAAAAAAAAGACAGGCAGGAGAAATCTCTGCTGAGGGCACTGTGGGCCTGCCGTAATTTGCAAAGCAGGGGCCTTTTATGGGGTTTCACTACAACGGCACACGGAGCAAGCTGAGCCAGGACTTGCTCTAAAGCCCCCTGCAAGGTTCTCTCCCCAGAGCCACATGGCAAACCCAGAGCTTGTTTTCCAACTCGAGGATAACAGAAACCAACATCCCAGCTCTCACCTGCTTCTAGGTTTGATGCTACTTATCACGTTGATGGACTGTGTTGCAACTAAAAATACAAGAGGGAGTGGCCAGCCTGGGGGGCTTTATTTCCTCCAGGACGTGAAAGAAGGAAGGTCTCAAATGCAAACCAGCTCTGGAGCACACAGGTGGGAGCGTGAGCTGTACCATGCCTGAGAGATGCGGCTTGGCCAACCCCAGGCACAAAAGAACCTCCCTAGAAAAGATGAATACTCACCTGCTCTTTCTAGCACTGCTGAGAAAGCGGGAAGCAAAGTTTGTTTTTATTAAAGCAAGCCTTCTTTCACATGTGCACCCATTCCTGGAGAGCCTAAGCCTGGCAGACTTCTTCCAGCCTCCCAGGAAAGCATTTCCAACACACCTTGTCCCGAGACCCTCCCTCCCTCTGTTCCACCCACACACACTCTCAAATCCCATTGAGGTAAACAAGCGATAAGACTTCAGGATTAGGTCTACTGACCTCAGAAGGAATTTTGCTCAAACAAGAATTAAGCCTGGAAGGATTTTGTCCTTACCAAGAGGCTTCTAAAGGTTTCCCACGTAAGAGCTTCAGGAAAATGACTTGTGGAATTTACATCCCGCTTTGCTCCCTCAGTCACTTTGGCAGCTTATCCTGGAGGGCACCGGAGCTGGCACTCAGACAAGCCGTCAGCTCATAGCCTAACAAATTATCGATTCTCTCCTCACTTTGAAGCAGACAACAACAAACTCCTAAATGCACTGCATCCTTCAATATCTCCCTCTGGAGAAATACCCGTTTGTAACGTTGGCAGTAAAGGGGCATTTCCATCTCTCAGGCCATGACGGGTGGATGAAGCACTGTGGTTTATGTATTTTGTTCTTTCGCCTTCAACCAAGGATTGGTGACTCGGGGAGATTTTTGCACAGAGCTTGACTTTCAAATCCACGCTCAGACACAGGGAGGCATCTGTACAAACGTTCAAGTGCACATATATGAAATTGATTGAATTTGGAACACAGAAGGTGTCCAACAGAAAATGGGGTTGAGAGCTTGTTTTCCCCAGTATTGTATTATTAAGAAGCAAACACAGTTTTCCATGCGTCATGCACTTAATGAGCTCCAGATTGCAGGATACAAAAAGATCTTGACATTGGCTTGAAGAAACAAAATGTTCAAAATTATCTGGATACATTGATGCACTTCATCATAAATGGCACATCACCACATTGAGTATCAGTTTTGTGAAATTCCTGTTATTTTTCTGCAACTCATGGCAATGTGTCCCAAGCTTTCTTGTTTTCCTGCTGCCTTCTCCACTAACTAGGGATGTAGGGTCTCCCTTGACCCACTGCTCCGGAGGTGCTGAGCCTTCTGCTGCTGATGGTATATCAACTCTGCAGCCCCCAAACGCTGAAACCAAAAAAGTGCAGCAACCAAAAAGTGCTAGGGACTCATCACTAGACTCATGTCAAGAGCGGCATGAAGAGTAGCATCTACTTCTACCTCTCTGCCTGTAGTCATGGGAGCCCCTCTCCCTCGTGTCAAGGGCTAGAAATGAGGGCATTCGACGGAACCCATCACATTTCATTGCATCTCGTATGCAATGCCTCCCACCGCCTTGCGCCATCTCACATTAGGACTACAAGGGGTCCCTTGGGCAAAATCTGCCTGCTCCCAGCTTAGAATACAGATAAATCCAGCAGCCCATCTATTCTGCATTGAAATGCTTCCTCTGCACCTGAAATCAATACGGTTTTCATGCAAATTTTTACTACATATGCTGCACTGTTTCTAAATGTTCAATCGACACACCTAAATAGCTCTGAAAATGATATTATGGCTTATCAGGTCGATGATTTACATTTTTATATCTCCCTAAACGCTCATTTATAAATAGCACTATAAACATTGTTAAGGTTATTGTGCAAAACTCTTATACCATTTCCAAGTGTATTTTTTTGCAAATGCTAATTTTATCAGAAACATTAAACAGCAAAACAAATTACTTTTTCTTTCAGCCACTCCTTTTCTGATTAAGATCGATATAACAAAGATTTCAAATTTGCAAGAAATACTCTGTAGCACAAATACTTTTCATTGTCCCTGTGTATTGCAGTATGTCCCAATTTCAAGAGTCTGCTTTGCTTTAGATAACGTTGCCAAGTTACTAAAAAAAAAAAAACCTCAGCAATGGGCTGTTTGCATCCCATGGTCATAATAATGTATCCTGGTGACACCGAAACATCAAGATGTAAACAATAAAGAGGCAGAAGGACATTGACCCCAGTGGCTAAGTCTGAAAAACTGCAATTCCAAAGCGATGTGGTATTTAGACCATTGAATACGTTATCAGGATAGGTACTTGCAGAACTAGGTGCCAATTTTAGCATTTCTCAGACGAATTTGCAAACTGAGTTCGTATGTTGGGCTCACTACAGAATAGAGACCTCTAACAGATACGGATTCATATACACTGAGGAGGCTGAAATAATCACTCCTAGCCCCAAGGCAAAAAAATAGAACATTTGTTTTCAATATTTAAATCGACTAACGCTACAGGATAAGCTTGTCATTAATACAAACATACATAATAACAGGCAGAGGACAGCACTGAGACAGGCATCTATCCTGGCCGGATGGTTTTGCAGCGTTAAAATAGACTGGATACAAATCAAGTATGAGCCACCATTAACTGCAGCAACATTTTAGGTGATGGACTGATAGTGAGAAAAGGTAGATTATGTGTATCTTTTATTGGACTAATATATAAGCTGTTACACATGAGTCTTCAGGCCAAAAAAGTCTTCTGAGGGCTGGCAGCAGAAAGAACATTTCTGGCCCAAAAGCATCTCACTGTTTCAAGCCAACACAAAGCCTCCACCTCTGTCAATTTTATCTCAAGCAGCTGAAAATATTTTTTGCAGCCTGTTTGTGACAAACAGTCACAATGACAACTAGCACAAACGCAGCAGGCCCAACAGAGAAGTCCTTACCGCTGAAGTGCTCTGTTTGCTTTTCGCACTGTCTCTATCCATCCAGGATATTTATAGTCACTGGGACATTCACAGCCCAATCATGGTGACTTGGCAAGTTTCGCAAAAAGCACAGTCACGAAAGGAGCGATTCTCTGTGAAAACACACAAATATTTTCACCTGTCACTAACTAGTACTTGGGTGTCCCTGGAACTGATCATTGCCAATCTCTTGGGATTACTGTGCAATTTAGGGAAAGAAAAATAGGTGTTGCTCAGAGACAGCCAAACAGGGATTTGGCCAGGAGTGACTTCCATGTCTCTTTTGATAACGTTTCCATACAAACATAAGGGCCACTTAGCAGTGACTTGAACAAGGTGTTTCCAAACTAAAAGCCTGAAGGGGTGGGTGTTGGCTGAGTTACAAACCTGCACTCTGAAATCAGGGACTGCAGTAACTGGGACCCTGCCTAGGCAATCATAGAACCCAAAAATAAAAACAACTTTGTTGTTTACATAATATCAAGAAACCTGTGAAGCACAGTGAGTTTAAGTGATCTGGCCACCAGGGTGAGAAACTTAACGGTGATCTCTTGCATTTGCAAAACACCTTCTGCACCAGACCACGGGTTGGATTTTTCAGGTCTCTAGGAAGCACATGAATACCGAAATAGGGTTTTCAGCAGCACCAAGACTGAAGTAGTCAGAAAATGTTTGGAAACTTTTTTATTTGAGCCAAAACAATTTGGGTAATCATATCAGTTGTATGCTGAAATTGTGTCTGAAAGGAAAAAAAAACATGAAAACTGGAAAAGTTCTGAAAATAAGTAAATCGGACATGGAAAATTTTGAGAAGAATAAAATATTCTGATATAAGGTTTTGCTTTAGCATGTTCTGTATTATGCATCTGAAGATAAACATTTCTTAAAACAAAGCTTTTCTGTGAACACCAAAGCTTTTTTCCCCCCTTAGAATTTCCTTTCCAGTTTTGAAGTTTTCTGGTTTTGTTCCTACACAGAATAAGTACAAACACTAGAATCTCACATAAAACACAGATTTTTCCCATCCCACAACTTACACCTGAAAAGCATTCCTCTCTATAGGGACAACGTCCAAAAATACTCTGTTCTGTGTCTCTCTGTATTGTTAGGCATCTAAATATTTTTTAAAATGTAAACTCAGCTGGTTTGCAAGAAATGAAGCCAGGTAGCCCTAAAGCGCACACCAAACTACATTTCCAGAAAAGTCAGTTAGAAGCATAAGGCTATGAATAATCTGAGCACAAATCTCCCCCACAGAAAAAAAAAAAAAAAAAAGGAAAAATAATAAAGTCAAAGGGGAGAGCGGAGGAATTCAAACAAGCAGCATCCCTATGATAACGGCAGTGCCGGAGCATTGCTGTAGCGTAGCCGGGCTGTGGCAGGCGGTAACATTCTTTCCCCAGAGGAACCTTTAGGTTTATGACAAATCAGGGATGATGCTCAACAGCTATTTGATGAGCTCCGCAACAGCTGCTGAGGTCTGCGTGCCACTGCAACACAGCTGGAAACGCACAGTGCCGCAGCATTAACTGGATAATAACTCAGGGCTTGCCAAGCACTGAGTATCACTAACTTTTTCTGATGAGTTATTTGTGTCCATAATCAGCTGTGAAACTCTTTAGGAAAGATGTTCTCTGAAAAGGAGGATTTATCTGAAAAGGAACCCACTGTCGTTAATAAAGTTGTCTGGCCTCAAACCCTCAACAAATCAGATCGAAACCCGTGGTGCGGTCTTAAGGCAGTTAAATGTTTTCCCAGTGATGGAAATTTAAGGAGTTTTTAAAAGAGAGAAAAAATGGCAAATAAATTAATCAGTGAACCTTTGTCTATCAGAAAGGATGATTTGCTGGTGGAGCAGAAGAATTACCATGCGCCCATCACAGTATGATCAGAGACGAAAAATTTTACACCTACTGAAGAGACATTTTTGACTTGGAAAAAAAATCCTAATAGCGCAATCACTTACATCTTGATTGTAAGACATCATCTGCTCTGAGTAAAGGCGGGCACCAGCTCTCCCAGTGAGCAGGACCCAGGCAACAAATTGCAGCACAGGCAGTTCCAGTTCCTGCAGTCCTGCCAGAAAAAAAGCTGTATCCACTTCACTGCAAGAAACATTAAACATCAGGCTGCGTGCAGCTACCCTACAGAGAAAACAAGGGGCAGAACCAAGCTTGTTGCTTCCCCTTGCACTCTCATGGTGAAGTGAGTCAGAGTAGGAGGAAATATTGTGTAGAGCGCAGTGGGGGACATGACTCTCCTCTACTCCCCCTTGCAAAGGGACAGGTCAGGCCAACCTCGCTTTTCTAGTTTGGCTTTTTTTGTGTACAGTACAAGAAAGTTCATGGCACAGCTCTCGGCCAAAAAGATCTCTCCTTTCATTGAGTGATTGCTCTGGCCAGTTATGGGAGCGTCTCTCAGCTGGTGGTAGAGCAGCATCGCAGTTGTCATCACCATTTCTGGAACTGGGATGCTCTGCAGCTGCTATGTTCTTGGTGAGCCCATGAATCACTGCTTACAAAGAGGCGACCGTGGCAGGTGAGGGCAATCTGTGTGGAAGGAAGGCAGAGGGCACATTCCTGTCTTTGCCTAAATAAATGAAAGCTCTACCCTCAGTCCAGACTTAGTCATTCATATGTTGCCATGCTGACCAGTCTTTTCCTGTCCCAAACACACCAAAGGCATCTCCCGTAAAGAATGTAAATTAAATAAGAGTCATTGCCTTCTCCTTCATTATGCTAATGCCTAGAGCATGAAAAGGGGGGGGGGGGGAACCAGCAGAATCTTACTCTGATTTACATCAGATGCCATTTGTATTTTTCACTGCCTGCCTGAGAGGGAGGGAATCCACAGAATGAATATGGAGGGTCTTTATCATCACCAAAGGAACAGAAACACAAGGAATAAGCAGATGGGAGAGGATGAAAAGGGAGAAAGACAGTGGAAGTGTTTCAGGGAAGTGTTTATAAATGTTGTTTCTTGGGCATTTCACCGGTTCACACTGAGCACATACTCTGAGGAAGGAGGGGAGGTTTCTACAGCATGCAGCAATGCCTGTGATTTTCTTCCAGATGCTTCTACTGTTCCACAACCAGGTCGCATGCACTGCTCTATAACAGCCTTTTAGGCACAATGATGGCAAGACTCTCTTTTTAGCAGCACTGATTTTGCCAGCATTAGAGGAAAAGGACACATTTTAATGGATCTCAGCATGTTTGACATGCCTAGTCTTTTACTGAGGGTAGGGACAGAGCCCACACAGGTGGCAAAGACAAAGGCAGGGCATCCCCTACAGGCTTCTGCTCATATAGTTGTATCGGTGAGCAACTGCAAGGAGGCTGTTGGTGCAGAAGACGCCCCAGCAGGAGCTACAATGCTGAGAAGGGCTGTATTAGCCGTATTCTCCGTGGACAACCTGATAATGACTGCACAGAGCACAAACACCTTTTACTCTCCTCACGTGACAGCCTGGACATGCCATGCTGAGCTCACACGGGAGAAGGCGGCAATCAAGCAGAACAAAACAACATCCAGCCTGGTTGCATTGTCTCGCCAAGCAGTCTCCGTGGTAATCAGGCCTTTTATTCCCTTGCGCATGATGACTGATCAGGAGAAACCATCATTTTTAACTCTCAATTTTATCCCAAGTCTTGCACTGGCCAGTCATTTCTTTAAAACACTAGTTCCTATAGTTACACAAAAGTCAGTGCTGTTCCTGGTTCTTAAGGAAATGAGACCCAACATGCATTCTGACTGTCTCTTCTTCCTAATAACTTGGGAACTCATGGACCAGTTTTAATCCAGACCAGAGAAAAGTGGAGGCTTCCAGGATAAGTAAGTTCTTACAGACTTCATGAACACAAGCTCTGGAGAAGACATAGGTCTAGCAGCTTCAGGAAAGGCTGAAATGTGAACTTGTGCCTTATTAAACTAAACCACGTAGCAAATAGCCGTATATATGAGACCTAACTACATTCATCAGGGTTCACAACCAACCACAAGACACAAATCTGCAGGAAACCAGTATGCATTTGGAACTGAAGATGAAGAGAGAAAACTGAAAATCTGAACAATAAAAGATTAGCCTCCATCCCCACAAAACGTGTCAAAACAAAAAGAACCTCTAGTCAATTTTTCATTTTTCAGGCTTTATAAAACAAATCAAACCTCTCCAGACCTGATCTCACAAGGTCTGAAAACCAGTCTGGCAGCATGACACTTGGTTCAATGTCTGCAGCTTAACCATAATTAAAACATGAGACATAAGAGTCCAAACCAGGGTAGACACAGCTCTGCCTAGGCTACAGAAAGCAAAGCCAAAATAACCCAATCAGCCAATTTAATTGCGGAGAAACTCCCCTCCCCTAACATAAGGTTTAAAAAGCATTTGTTTCTAAGGATCGTTAAATTAATAATCATGAAAAACAATGATTTTTCCAAAAGCTATTTTACTTCCCATCATTAATTCAGCTTCTTTGAACTGCTGAAGAGACATGGATAGGAATGATGAACCTCACATATCCTGCATGTGCCACATCAAGATGGTGCTACTGAAGAGCACTACAGCACCCTCCATCCCCTCACTAAATCTGCCTCGGGGACAAATCCATCCCATGCTGTTGGGATTCAGCCAGAACCACCACTGCAGACCACAACAGTGATAACACTGGCATTTCTGGTACTGCGTTAACTAACATGGTTTAAGATGTTGGTATTTCAGGCTTCCTGAGCAGATCTATCATTTGGCTCCCTTTTACGCTGTCACTGATGGAGGGGGCACCCACAGGGAATTAGAGCTCTGAAAATATCTCCATGCAGACAGGGCCAGCGAGGCCTCCTCCTCATGGTGATTTACTTCACTACAGCAATGAAAATTCCTGTCTGGAACCAAGTGCCTGACTGCAAACTTACCACAGCTCCAGGGCTAGCAAAGTCAAAAGGTCACAGTATTTATTTGTTGCTCTTCCAAGATCACTTTCCCATGAACTTGATGGATTCTCAAATGCCTTCTATTGCACAGAAGACTGTGATTAATGTAAGCCTTAGTTCAGTTTGGGACCAGGAGTCTTTCCTTCAAAAAACTCATTCTTAAATTCACTCAGATTCTTAGCAGTTTTAAAAGTGAAAAAATACGTATAAACTAAAATATATAAAGGTCTTATTTTTCTAAGCAAGTATAATGACTGCAGAAAATAAATTACTCTAGCTCTTAAAGTACCACTTTGCCCATCAGAGGAAGAATTCCACGCTCAGGATCTTCAGCTGCTCTCTTTTTCCCTCCTCCATGTTAAGACATGGAAAAAGTCAGTTCTGCTCCCAGCCCTGCTACACACCTTTGGTGCTGTTGCATGTAAAACTTGAATTTCATGTGTGTTTTCTCAGCTAATAAAAGTGCTTCTCACTGTCTCTGAAGTGTGGTATTATTTAATTTTTATATAATATAATAGAACGTCGTGATTTTATACTGTCTCTCATAACTTTCTCTTCTTCATAAAGCCACAGTTCCTGGAACCATGTTGTTACATGAAATTCTCATTATACACACACAAAAAAAGCACCCTTAGTGCTCAGGGTACAAAGAGGAGGTTGCAAAGGTGAATACTATAGGTTCAAAAACCAGATGAGCCCTAGCTAATCATGTTACAGCAGTTTAAAGCATCACCATCCCCAGATGTCTGCCTCAACCATTTGCAGAGGTTACCACTGCTTGAAGCAATGGGCAGAGTAGAACATGTGTCTGCATTTAAACACAACAGCTTACAGCCAGAGAGCTTGATTCATGCCCATCACCCTCACTGGTTTGAGCTAAAAGATGGGTTTTGCACAGGAGCTGGAGGCAGCACAGGCTTATCTGCCCCTCTGCCTGTTCTGCTGTGAAACGGGCACCGGCAGACAGGGCAGGGCAGACAGCTGGGGCCATGTCTCCAGCTCCAGGGTCATCAGCCCTCATTTTGGACCCCAGCATTTCAAGCAAGTTGTTTTGGAAACAGTAATGCTAAAGCTGCCATGAGACCCAGCCATCCCTGTAGCCCCAGTTCTCTTATGTCCCCTGTAATCCCACACTGGCCTTTCAACATCCCTCTTCCAAATCTCCTGACACCCCCACATCACAAACTCTCTCCCACACCCCTAGCCAGGACCCTCGCTTTCTCCCCATATACCCTCACTAGCGGCCAGATGTTTGCAGAGCTGAATGCTGCCCATCCACTTTGCTGCCAGTCCAGCCAGCAGCCAGCCACAGCAGGCCTAAGGTGTCTGCTATTCCATGGAGGAATTGATTTGGCTCTCTGTCCACCACCCATCCATCGTATCTTCATTTGCCAGTGGCAGTAATGCTTTTTGTTCCTTTTCATAGGAATATCTGGGCATCAGGAACCCTCGACAGCAGTGATATAGTGTGACTCCCATTGCTCTGCAAAAGGAGTGAGGGAATACAGATGTTTGCTACACATAACCTAGGCACAGTTTAAACTCACGACCTTTGGGGTTTACCCCCCGCCAAATACAACACTTAACATCTAGTCCTGAGATTGCCTTTCCACCCTGAACGCCCATCAAAATTAATAAGCCATGAGGTCTTATATGCTAAAACTGGCACTTTCCCGGTGGGAAAACAGCCGTCCCAGAAGTCTCAAGCTTGGCAGGAAATTCCGTCTTTCCAAGAGCCTGGAGTTATGTGGGACAAACTAAATGATGCTACTCAGCAACTGTTTCCCAGAGAAATACAGTGAGGGCCATGACAAGGCCAACAAAGACTAAAAATATCCCAGCGTTTAGCCCATGCTCTGCATACTGTTTCATTTAATGTGCCATAATTAAGGTTTTTTGTACATACACAGCGATGTATGAAGTGCAACACCATCACACAACCGGGAACGGCGATGCCTAAGAGACACAAAGACAAGGGGATAGCGGTGCTGTTCAGCGCAGAAAACAGACCGCAGTCTTAGGGATAAGAGTAAATCAAGTGGAATACCTCAGAAGGAAAAGATCTGCTCAAGGGATAATGGAAAGTTGGAGTAAAAATTCATCTGTTTAGCTGGATCTCAGGAACTTGGTGAATGTAGCTGCCTTCAACATTTCAGTTTCACTCCGAGTTATGTCTACAAATTGTACTTATTTGAGACTGCAAAGCATCTGTTTAAAGCAAGCTCTAATTTGAGACGTTTTTCCCTTTGATAAGATGACGGCATCAAATTCCAAAGTGCTAAAAACCAGACAAAAATCAAGAGCTGAGATGCTGCAAGATTTGACATTTTTCATGTAGCAGCAAGCCAGTCTGACACTCTCTCATGGATCCCAGCGTGCTGTTACTATGTGAAGCTCTAATGCCATTGATAATAGTTAAAGGATGGCAGTTATGTTTCAGGAGCCAAAAATAAAATAAAAAAACTTCAAGTGCCTTTAAACAAACATTATTGAAACCTCTCCTTTTGGCCCTTGAATTCCCACCGGGTAGACACCATCCCCTTCATGTAACCTCTGGCTGCTGATTAATGAAACTTGGCAAAGGGTAGCAAAGCCATGCCAAAGGCAGCACAAAATCCCAAGTTTCTACAAATCCCAGAGGTGAAAATGCACAGACAATAACAGCACCCCCCAATCATTTCCTGACTTCACTTAGCCACAAGTTTGAGTTAAGAACGCTCAAATAGGCTATGCTTTTCCCTCTGTGTTCCTGACAATGGCTCCACATTCAAAGCAATCACAGCCATCTCCTGTGTACAATTACTGGCCTTTTACAGTCTCACCTTGTCTAACTTCCCACTACGGACCACAGCTCTAGTCAGACACTACGTGCATTCGCAGTAACTTTTCATGTGGTTGCCTGGATTTCTGGCTCCTGTAGGAAACCTGCTGTCTGCAAAGTTAACAGGCATGAAAACATTGAATACAATTCTCACGTAAGCTAGAACTGAGCTTTTTGGATCATTAGTGTTCATAGCACCTAATCATGCTACTGCAAGAATAACGAACTCTTTATGCTCTGCAGATACTGGCTTGAGCTGCAAAAGCCAAACATCCAGACTTGCTGGGTGTTCGTGTTCTACATCACATCTCAGTTTTCCTGCTTTGTTTCATTTCTGATTGAAAAGTAATAATCCACATGCCACGTGATCAGAAAATCTATGCTCTGGATGGCTCCCAAAGCAAAGCAGCGTCTCTCCCAGGGCCCAGACACCCCTCAGCAGCAAGATTCAAAAGACAATATATAGCAAGCAGCAACATCCCAGCTTCTTGCCTACAAACCAGCAGCTTGGGACCACTGGCACACAGATAGGTCAGAGCAACACACTGCAGCAACAATCAGAAATATCCAAGGTGACCTTAAACAAGCTAACCCAGGTCCCTGGTCTCTCTTGGAACAAGGAGGAATGCTTGTTCAGCCACTGCACGGCAGCTCTCAAGATGATACCCTGCACAGTGGAGAAGAGAGGGCAGCTGGTGTCGGGGAGGGAGCATAACACACTGCCCGCAGCCAAGGGCACAACTCATCCTGGTTTGCTGCTGCACCGCAGCGAGGATTCCAGGGAGCAAAAGCCCAGGAAAATCCATTGAGATGGGTTTGCACACACCCTGACAAATGAGTCCTAAAAATGACCCATATAGATTTCCCACCCTGGGCAAATCCACTATGCTTCATATCAACGTTGGGGTGCAAGGGCAAACAGCTTGCTGACTACGTTAGAGCAATTAACTTTTATGCTGTTTGGCTGTTTGCAAACAGAAAGCCTTTCAAGCAGGAATCAAGCAGGAATCAAGCAAGTAATTGATTTTTTTAGTCAGCTAAAAGGGATATTTCACAAAATTTATCCTATGTGTCATGTATCATAATATGTACCATACATCAGAATAAATCCATGCTTCTCACAAAGCCATGCCTCAGTCCTACTGCTCTTCGTGCATCAAAGTTTGTTAGCTGTCCATGCCTTGTGGCAATTTCCACTGGATGTGGTAGAGGGTAGATGGTGTGCACACGCTGGAGCAGCAGAAGACCTGACAAAGACATTCCAAGAACCTGCCTGAAGGCACCAGTGCAAAAATCCCAGTCCCAGTTCTGCTTTTGATTTCCTCCTGTGACCCTGGTTAAGTGACTATGTGCCAGCTTTCCTATCCGTGCAAGACCCCAGTCCCCAAGGCTCTTGTGAAGATTAGCTTCTATAAGGTTCTTATGAGAAGAAAAATATAGCATTTCCCTCGTGGTTGCACAGCTGTCCTTGTGGAAGGATTCTGAGCTTCTCACCAGAAATGCAACCAGCGACTTGTGCAGCACTGCAACCATGTTCTACAGAAGGGACCCAAAAAATGTATTTAAACAGAAAAAGAAGAATTAAAAGCTTCTGGGAATATTTTTTTAGCCAGCACCTAGAATGCTGCTGCTGGGAGCTTGTGCTCTGCTCAGCTTTACAGGATGATTTAGAAAGACTCCAAACTCGATTTTCCTGTATAAAAGAGTGAGATTGGGAAAGCAAAAAAACAAGGCTGAGAAAACAAAATGCAGAGAGAAAATATGAGACATATCAATGAAATGTAGTGTCTAAGGAGAACAGGGCAAGAGGGGAAATAATATTCCAGGTATGAAAACCAGAGAAAGCCAGGGTACAAGAAATGCTTGCTGGTCAGTGAGGGAGCAGTAGCAACTCTGGGATGAGGTCTGAAAAAATTAAATCAACAGTGAAGTGGGGAAAAGGTAATGAAGAAAGGGCTGGTGTGGCATTTACAGACTGCTCAGAAAAGTCATGGCGAAAGTGTCAATGAAGTGTTGAGGGAGATGATTCTGCCCCTCTACTTTGCTTTGGTGAGACCCCGCCTGGAGTACTGCGTCCAGCTCCGGAGCCCTCAGCACAGGAAAAACATGGACCTGTTGGAATGAGTCCAGAGGAGGGACACAAAAATGATCAGAGTGTTGGAGCACCTCTGCTATCAAGACAGGCTGAGACAGCTGGGGTTGTTCAACCTGGAAAAGAGAAGGCTCCAGGGAGACCTTATTGTGGCCTTTCAGGTCTTAAAATGGGCTTATAAGAAAGATGGGGACAAACTTTTTAGCAGGGCCTGTTCCGATAGGACAAGGGGTAATGGTTTTAAACTAAAAGAGGGTGGGTTTTGACCAGATATAAGAAAGAAATTCCTTACAGTGAGGGTGGTGAAACACTGGCACAGGTTGTCCAGAGAGGTGGTAGATGCCCCAACCCTAGAAACATTCAAGGTCAGGTTGGATGGGGCTCTGAGCAACCTGATCTAGTGGAAGGTGTCCCTGCTCATTGCAGGGGGCGTGGACTAGGTGACCTTTGAAGCTTTGATGAAGCCTTCTAACCCAAACTATTCTATTCTATGATTGTGAATTACTGCTGAGCTAGCTTCCCACCATGCCAAGGTGCAGGATCACAGAGCCTGAGCAGATGGGTTTGTTGATCATCCCATCACAAGTCATGGGTGGAGAGCAGAAAATTCAGGTGGCTCATAGAGAACATGGTGAAAAAGGCTCTCAGGCTGGGTGATGGGGAGAAAAAAAGGGATGTGTAAGCTGTTCGGAGGAGGTGATGAGACACCAAGCCTCTTCTTCCTATGGAGTAACATGCTATCTTTGCCATGATGGCTCCATGTGTCACCAATGCACCAGGCTAAAAAGTAACACTGCAGATCCAGGTGTCATGTCCAGCATGAGTGACACAGACCCACAGTTTCTTGGTTGTCTTATGTTCAGCACACGGGCATAGCAGGAAGCTGGCCACACAGTACCCCACAGACCGAGCTCCAAGCAGCCAGACATCGAGAAACACTGATCATTCAGACATTGGAATAACAATATATGGCACTGACGGAATACCTGTGATTACCAAAGCACTTTGTAAGTATGAACGCAACCTCTCTGTCACTAGGAGACAAATTAATATTTGTCCCTATTACACAGGAAGGAACTGAGACACAGAAAGGTTACGTGATTTGTTCTACACAGCAAAAGTGAAAAGCAGAGCAAGGAAGATGATGACTGACAGACAGTTAGCTGCTGATTTTCCTCCACACTCCCTGTTTTTCCACTGCTTTTGGTTTTGCCAGACTGCAATGCACTCATACTGGCAGCCATAGGGAGAAAGCACAACACACAAAGTTGGGATTCATATTGATAACAGGTCTATCCAGCATTGTGATAGCAAACTGTAGCTGCTGAGAGGCAAAAGCTTTTGACAAAATACTACACATTTCAGAGCCAATCTCTGGATATTAGGAGCTAGAAGAAGGCATTCATGAAGGACAGCTTATTGCACACACAGACCCCATGCAGCAGCAGGTTTCAGCCAGTGACAGACCCAGTAAATACACAGCCCAGGTAGGAATCCCAGTCAAGGCTGCTTTTCTGAAAATTCCCACCAAAATCAGAAAAGAGACAGAAGTGCAGAGTGGACTTGTTACTAGCTGATGAATATGAACAGGCAACTTGAGACTATTCGGTTCCTGGCTGACATATCCTGCTTAGGGGCTATTTTCAAACCAGGGAGAAAAAGAGAATAAAAATATTTCCTCCATGGATCTTGACTTCTCTCTCTTCCTGTAATAGCTTCGTTGTGCTTGCCAGATTGGAAACTGCTTCTGGCCAAAATGTCCCCGCCAGGAACAGAACAGAAAATGAGCTGTCTGCTAATAGGTATCACCTAATAACAGGGAAAGGAGTTATTTCACTTACAGTCTATGCTGCTATCTCTGAAGGACCTTGAGAGCAATGTGTTCAGAAGATGAATTCACAAACCCTAAGTACTGGTTTGAACTTCTGACATCTCCTTCACTGCTGAGCATTAGCCTCGCTGCTGGCTAACACTGGGCGCCCCATTCACCTTGGCCTTGCACTCTGTGAATTCACTAAGCCTGTGGCGCCTACCAGCAGCTTTTTAGCTGCACACTCGTAACTAGTTCAAACGCAGCCCCCATGCTGAGCTGGTTACATTACCAGCAGTGCAGCAAGTGTAAGTGTAAGCCAGTGCTGTAGGGGAAGTTAGCTGATGAAGGTCATTAACTTCTCATCCTGAAATCCCATTGCATGCCCAGTCCAGCCTCGTCTCGCAGCAGAACAGTCGCTCCTTTGCAGAGCTTGTCTTTTCTCCCATCTCTGAATTAGGTTCAGTTCCCCCTTCAGCTCCTCAAGGGATGCTGTATGTATTTCATGGCCTTCAGCCACATGGAGTTTAGACTGCCCAGAACTTGTAGGGTCAGGAATCTTGGCCATCTGTACATTCAGCTAATGAAAAGGAAAGGAGCAACGCTAGATCTGGAGGCAGCTGCGCTGCTCTGGGAGGGAACTGCACAGAAGCACAGCTGCTCCTTCCCCACGTGACAGTGGCAGCAGGCAGGGACCTGCAGCCCCCCTCAGGCTGCCCACAAACCCCTGCCCATTTTGGTCCGCTCACAACTCATAACCTTTTTGCATTGGTATAACTAACTGCAGAAAGCTAGCAGCAAAAGAAGACATGCCCTCCCAAAAGATTTTCAATGAAATAAAGCTGCAAAGACGTCGGGGTGTGTATTAGGGAAAAGGGAAACACACACAGGTGGCTACTATTTTAACAGTCAGCATTTAGTAATGTAACAGTAACAGTTACAGTTAGTAATGTAACAGTAAAGAAAGAAATTCTTTACTGTGGGGGTGGGTGAGGCACTGAAACAGGTTGCCCAGAGAAGCCGTGGATGCCCCATCCCTGGAAGTGTTCAAGCCAGGCTGGATGGGGCTTTGAGCAACCTGCTCTAGTGGAGGTGTCCCTGCTCATGGCAGGAGGGTTGGAACTCGATGATCTTTAAGGTCCCTTCCAACTCTAACCATTCTATGATTCTATGACTCTATGATTTGCAAAGTCAATGCTGCTGAGCTTACTTTGTTGCTGTTTCTCCTCTTCCCCTCTCCAAATCCCGAGTGCTGAATGGGAAATACGCACCACACTTGCTGGGAGAGCCTGACAGCCTATAAAACCAGTTCAATTCCCAAGAAACAGCTGTTTTGTAATCGTTTGTGCAAGTCAGGTAGAGGTTTACAGTGCTGGACAGGAGGAACTCCCAGAGCACCTGAGCAGTAAAAACAGTTCAACCCTTGTGTCTAGAGCGAGATCCAGAAAATTCACACAAATTTCCCCTGCTGAAAACCAGCCCCCATTGCCGGGCTCCCACAGGGCAGCTGCTCCAACCTCCAGCCCTCCTCATGGTCACCACAAAAGGGGTGGAAGCCTTGGGGAAATACCAGTGAGCCAGCTCAGAGCATGGAGGCAGCCCCATGAAAATTGGTGGGGAAGTTGCTCTGCAGCTGCCGGTGGGCTCTAGCTAGCCATGGCCCCCAGGGCAGGGAGAGAGGCTGTGTGTGGGAAGCACAAGCCCGAGGGCTGGCTGGGGAGAAAAGGAAAGTTCCTGGATGGTTAATGTGTCTCCAAGCAGGGCAAAATCCAGCTCCCTCCACAGGGTAAAGGTGAAATGCGGCTCCATGCAGCTCTGCGCAGCCCCATGTGGTGGTGAGAACGCTGCCTCAGCACAGACACTGCGACCTCTCTTCCGAGCATATGAAAACTATTGCGCCTTATCGGCTCTCCTCTGCTGGAAACCTCCCGCAATCCCATGCTGGGGACTTAGGAAGAGGTCAGGGAGGGAGAGTTTTACACGCTGAATCATTCCCAGACAAATCGTTTCCTTATTATACATGGCAGCCTCCCACGGACGGACTGCCAGAGGGATCTCTGAAATCGTATTAGGTGCCTTTCCCTCGCTCCTCTTTATCCCCCCTGTCATCTTTCTCTCTCTTGAAACGTTATAGCTCACAGTCCCACCGGAGAGGGTCCGGGGGGTCATGAGCACTCAAACAGTCCAAGGGGCCCGAAGAAGGGAGCAGCATGAGGGCCCGCTGTAAATCGCTCCAGGCTCAGCAACTCCCACCCCGCTCTCCGCATGGAGCGGCCACGCTCCCAGCTCATGCTCCCAGCCCTTTGCGGGACTTGCAGCCAGATGTTGGGATCCAGCAAGGCCGGCGGCAGAGCTGCTCTGGCAGGCTGCCGATCGTGCCTGCAGGTTTGGTGTGTGCACTCCTACCATGTCTACCTGCGCCCTGGGCTCACTGGATGCAGACCAGGAGCCACAAAGCTGTTTTTGCAAGAGCATCAAAGAGGAGTTAATAAGCCCCGAGGAGGTGCTTAGCTGTGCGCCATGCCAAAGCTCCGGTTACAGCCTCCGGGTACAGCCAGCCAGGAGTGCGGAGGGATGGGGGTAATTCCCCGCCACCAAACCACACAGGATGACTTGTGCTGGGAGGCGTGGGGCTTCATGCTGGAAGGGCTGCGTGCCCGTGCCTCCCGCGCTGTGGCTGCTGGCTGCCTGCGAGAGGAGGGCGGGCGATGGAGGAGCATGAGCGGCGGCTGCAAGCCCCTCCGTGAGGCCTGGGGAGATTAACAAGACACTGAAACTTCACACGGGCGGTTTCTGATGTCAGCAGAGCGCCTTGATGGAATTACAGCAGCATTATTGTGCGCAGCTGGGGGTAAATTATTCCTTATGTAACTTTTATTTAACATAGTAACTTGCCTTGTAAATCACGCTGCTTGGGCCCCAGCCGCTGCAGGGACATCACCAATCGAGGCTGTGACAGAAGTAATGCCAGATCTGAATCAAACACACAAAACCCTTCCAAGGTTCCTCAAAACGCGCTCAAGGGCTTTTCAGCAGGGCTGGGTCCGACAGTTCACAGCACGTGCTTGGGCCACTTCTGGTTAGTTACTGAGGCACAGCGATTGCCCTGCAGAAGGAGGGCTGGGGCTGTCACACAGCAGTACAAGGTTTCCATTTATTCCTGCAGAACTGAATAGCGGTTCTCATGGTGCCTCTCCAGTCAAATGCCTCAGAGCCACAAGAATCATTAGGGTGTCAGGGAAAACAGAAATCTTCTCTACACACTCACAATTTCCTAAAAATTGTATCATCAAACCTGGCCACTGGCCATCTCTCCGTGTTGTCGTTTGTCTTCTCCTACCCTCTGTGCTCTGCTTTATCTTGCTGGGGAACAGGAGCCCTGCAGAGCTTTCTTCTGTTTCAGAAGTGTTCGGCAGCAAATTACTGACAGCCCCACGATGTCCTAACAGGTACAACAACATGTAAGGGTGACCTAGTATAACTGGATTATTTAAAATTTCAGCCACAGCAGAACATAGGGATTTGTGATAAACTATTTCAGGTTCCAGCTTGGGAGTGACTTGTCACCTTAAGGACCCACAGCCTCTTAGTGTGGTGTCCAGCATGAGGTTGAACTCACATTGTGACTGTCCTACAGAGGTACAAATCCCATCTTAGCCTCTAGGTTCCTCTGAACCTTACTAGAGGTGCTGTGAACCTCAGGTGAGTAAAGCAAGTCCCAGGTCTGGGAAATGAAACAAGAACTGCAAGTGGAATTTTATTGCTTTGAAATGACTCTGGTATCTTGACCCACAGGAATTTGCACAGCATGCACATACTTTCTCCTATCAGGAGAGCACCTTGTTATCCCTCGTGGCTGACGCGGCACTGAAACGTCACCGTGCAGAGTCCTCATCTCCAGCACACGTCAGCACAGAAACATTTAGCACAACTGTGAGAGCTTTCCCATGAGATCCAAGCGCCTGCTTCTGCAGGCACCCATGAGGCACAGCTCCACTCCCAAGCCTGGCAAGCGTCAACCTCCCACCCTGGCCCTGAATCATTTGCCCTGGGCCTGAATCAGCTCAGGGTGGCCTGGGTTATTGTTCTATTTTTCCTGTAGCCCACAGAGTCCCACTGTCCAGTTACTGCATTACGCAAAAGAAAAGGAGACCACAATTGTCCTGAACAGCACATACACTAGACAAGAAACAAAAAGGCCCGGGGAGTATTATCCTACAACTCCAGTACTGAAAGGACATGGAGATTACTTGCTCTGGGTTACACAAGCAGTCTGTGGCAGAAGTAAGAATTAAACCAAAATTATCCAAGTCCCATGCTAGTGACTATACTAGAGGCCTTTCCTCTCTGCCCGTGAAGGAGTGTCTTCACCTTTCAAGGGCAAAGCAGGGAAAATGGCAATGCTGCTTTGTTTCCTTCCTGCAGCACAAGCAGAAAATGAGAGTTACAGCATAGCCAGGTGGGACTGAAGACAGAGCACTTGGAGCAGCAGTGTCAAGTGGGTAATTTTTTTTGGCAATTAATGAAGATCTGCTACAGCCTGAGACCTCCTTTCCCCCTGTTGTGAGTTGCTTTCACCTCCTGAACTGTTCGGACCACTTCCCCACTCCCTCTCCACAGAGTATCTGGTGGAGTTATGGAGAGGTGGACACCTGGGCTATCAGAGCTGGTCTACCTTCACTTGCTTTGTTCTCATCAATTCCTGCATTTACCACAGAACAGCAGCTTCATGTTTTATAGCAGCTTTAATTGGGAGTAATGCTGAATGCTCAGTAACTGGCTATTTCTTTGGGTACCGGAGACAGGCTCCAACAGTATTTTTTATTCCTAATTGGACAATTCTGCCAGGGCAAATCTGAAAGCACAACCAAGGCAAGTAACTGCTGAGCCTCTGCATGTGTTTTGAGAGAAAGTCTCCATGCAATCCTTACTTCTCACTTTCCTCCTTGAGCAGTGCAACAAAAAGAAGACCTTCCTAAGTTGGGAGGCTATGATGATTTGTGACTACATCTCTCCTTATTCTTAAAACAGACTTGAAATAGCAAATCAAGAAAATCAAGTCATAAAATCAGAGAAGAGGCTGACCTATGCATTACTGAGTAACTTTTGTCAGGGCCAGATATTTCAGAAGACGACTGCTGTCTCTGCTGACTGAGTTGAGCCCCCACATTTCAATGTTTCTCAAGTGTAAACCCCATATTAAACCCACATGAACAAGCCTGCTCTAATAGTCTGGAAATGAAACAAAGCTTCTCTGATTTCCTGAAACACAGATAAACGTTAGTGAAAGACCAGTGCAGGCTCAGCATAGGATGATCATAATGTGAATTATCAGAATCCTGAAAGCCCCAATAGCAAAAATAAATAAGCCAATTTCTCTGTGAAGTGGTAAAGGACAATACTTGACTAAAGAAACAAAGAGATTGGCATTCTGCATTCTCTACCCAGCCTCAGACTCTTTCTACAGAAAACAGACTGTTTCTGAACAAAACCACTTTCCAAGCCTGCCACAACAGCCCTGTTTTCCGCTTTAAAACATTTCTGCATGAGTCCAAGCCACCTTATACACTTTGGTGGAAATCCTAGAATGTTCATCATACAGACTGAACTTGAAACCAAGCAAGTTTTCCAACTTTGTTTTGAGATACCGGCTTCATACAATACCAGGGTTCCAGGCAACGGCTCGTCCAAGTGTAAGCCAGCCAGATCTAAGACTGATTATTACCGTTTATACGAGCCCAAGCACAGCAGAAACAACAAGCTTTGATTTAAAAACAGGGAAACAATCATGGCAGTGAAAATCTGAAATGCCATCAGAGTCATCAGTACAGTTTTTCATATGTCACTCTGTTATTAAATCACAGTTTGGTGTACAGAAGATGGGTTGAGGACCGAGTCTAATTCCAGTCCTAACATTTTTTCTTTGGACTGAATTCAGTCTTCATTTAAGGACCTGCAGTTTTAATGATTTACATCCAAGTATGCCAAGTCTCTATTTGGCTTTTTATGTGGCTTGAGGCATATGTTAAATAGGATCATAATATTTACTTACCTCACCAAAGTGGTGAGAGACTTAATGTACCAACTTGTATTTTAATGTCATACAAAAAGATATTGTCTGCAGTAATTCCAGGCACTATCTTGAACCCCCACGTTCAGTTCTTAAAGATCTAAAAATCATATATTTTTGTGATGTTCTCTGTATTTTGTTCTGCGCAAAAAGGTAAAAGCATTAGAATCAGCTAATATATGAAATAACAGCCTCAATTTCCAATACTGCAAATTCACCGCAGAATCAGGCTGGAAGGAAAGTAGCTATTTTCTCTTGTTCTTCTGTGATTCATGCCAGTTAATAAAGAAAAAAGGAATTAAAACTTCATCAACCACAGCTTTGGCCAGAAAAGAAGAGAGAAAGAAACACATGAAATTTTCCTTTCCTTGCTCTATGAGCAGTATTATTACAACTTTCAGGTGGTTTTTGTAATATATTAAGTTAAAAATCAAAAAGGCAAAACTGTGATTTCTTGGTTGATGACGATTCTTCAATTAGCTTGTGTTTGCAAAGAGCTTTGAAGATGTAAACAATTATTGTAAGTGTTAAAATATTATTTACTGATTTTGCTGGAAGAGAACTTCAGCACAGGTGATCCAGCCAAGAGGAACAAAACAAACTGGCTAGTTTCTGAAAAGCCATAACCGAAGAAGCACCTGTGATGTGCTCTGATCCTGAACACAGGTAGATCTTCTACAGTGACTTTATTACTTCAAGCAGTAAACTCGATGCATATCCACGGCAAGCAGGCTTAGCACTTATACAGCCATTTTCATCCTCATACTTACAAGCAATATTTACCTAGAGCTCTGCATTACTAGGTATGTTTTCTATGATGGGAGATGGATAGGAAACATTCAGAAAGCACACAGTAATCCAGGTAAAAGAGTTAAGGCTGTATCTGGATGACCCAAGTCCCCCAAGTCCCAAGTCCCAGTTCAACACTGTGAGCATGTAGCTGTGCTGCCTCCCCTGGGTCACACCAGGGAGGTCACACATGCAGAAGGCCTTGGCAGAATCACTGAGCATTTGATCCATCACTGAATGAGAAAAAGCCCTGCAGGAAAAGCAGGCAACTGTCCTCTGCTCAAGAAAGAGACAAGACTAGGAGGACCATGCCTCATCAGCAACTTTGACTTGAATAGGAAAACATATCTTATGCTGCCTGAACCAATCCCTCCCTGAGCATTCATGAATCCTTTCACACACCCACAACTCACTGCCTGCCCCAAGGCTCTTTGCCTATTCTTTAATATCACCAGTAAAACATTAATGTAGGTACACTGAAAACAGAAGTCAATCAAACAGGAACCATTCACTCCTGTCCATGCCTTCCCAACTACAACTACAAACAACTTTTCCTCAGTGCTCAGTCAATATCCCAAACGCTTCTCCCTTTCTTCAGGAAACACCTGAGTAAACAGGTGTGTCTAACAGACTGCTCTCAAGTTCAGCACATCCCCTGGGAAGCAGCTCACAGCTAAGCTGTACTGTCTAATTGTTGGCCCCTTTTTCCATCCTTGGGTGAAGATAGGATTCATGGAAGACCCAGCAGGCAGTGTGGTCTTGTGGCTCAGACAAAATCTTGTGTGGATCAGAAGTGCTGGTTTCATTTCCAGATCTGGGTTGTGCACTGGTCTGTCAGCCTCCACCTCCCAAGCTACATTCAGCACTTAAACAGTTAGCTGTTGGAAGAGCTACTGCTGCTGTCTAAATGGGGCGGAAGAAGCTGGGAGTATATCAGGCGATTTAGGAGCACAGTGTTAAAGTGCAGGAAGGCTGGACAGCTGCTAATGCCTTTTTAGCTTTCCCCTACCCCGGAAAATCTGCAACTATCTGAAGCCATCTTCCAGGATGTGTTTGTAGCTTGCATATATATCCCTGATCTCTGCCGGACCTTCCTGGATACTGCTGAAAGAAGCATAAATGCTAGAAAGGCTGAGAGTTGCCTACTAAATCCAAATCATTTCCATCTGTGACTCAAGTATTTGAACCCAAGGCTATTGAAATGAATGGCTGGTATCAGCCATCCGCTGCATGACCTGCATCCTTCTCCCACACTGCTTTGACCTCAACTGAGACCATTTGCATTTTTACTCCTTCCACAGTGGCATGAATTAATGATTGATCATGGACCTTCACCATGAATCTCCAGGCGTCTGTCAGCCAGTGTCACAAACTTAACATTATCTAATTGTAAGTTTTCCCATTTAATTGCAATATACACCTGCTCAATGTCCCTCTGTGTGTGGAAAAGCATCATACTTCATTTAAAAAGCCCTCATTTAAATTCAACAGCTAGCTGCACAGATTTAACCATTAAACTGATTTATGTTGCATAAAAGATCAAACCAGATCGCACCTTGTGGCCAAATAACCATAAAAGGTTTCTGTAAAGATCATTAATTCACCTCCCTGGGCAGTTAGTTTAGCAGTAAATATGACTTAGATGACTTTATCCAGTTAACCTTAATCAATTTGTTATTATGATTAGTCACCCTAAATAATACAAATGTGAGAGGGGAAGGTGCTACAGTTCAGACCCTGGTAATGAACAGTCCGGCAGTGCACTGACCCTGGATTCCCACACTCCTGGGGAGCTGGCATCCGTGCTCCGCCTGCGCCTTGGGGGACCGCAGCCGACCTGTGCCAGGGAGAGCATCCCAGAGGCTGGGCTTTGCCTGACCCTTTTCAGAGGGCCTCAGGTAAGCAGCTCCCGCCAGCGCAACGTGAGAAAGGGAGGAAGATGAGGGCAGAGGGGGACAGAAGGCAAGGACAGCCCATTCACCCCATGCTAGGAGGAAAGCTGGCCCAGCCGTCCGCATACCAGCTTGAGATCTGGCAAGGTTTTATTTGGCAGACCCTGCTCTGTCAGACTTCCAGAGCGACCTTGGCCAAGGTATTTCATCTTACTGTATCTCAGCTCCCCAGCTGTTAAGCAGGGATGACACTGCTTCCCTCTCTCACAGGAGTGGCCTTAAAGTTTGTGAGGCGTTCAAACATCACAGCCCTGGGAGCCATAAAAACTCCTTAAGCAGGCAGATCCATCATGCTCAGTGCTCCGTTCTCCTTTCACCCCGGCACAGCTCCATCGACTTCAACCCATTTACCCTGTCATGGAGGACACGAAATCAGAGTCAGGCCCTTGATCTGGCAAAGGGATTGCCTCATCCTCGGTGTCGCTGCAATAGCCAGCAGAATGGGACCCAGCGGGGGCTATAGCAACGTAAGTGATCATCAGTACTAAAAGAAATAGGCCCATATCTCGGCCACCAAATTCATTCACACCTGAACAAAGCACATTATGCTGACAGCCCAGCACTCCCTATGCAAACTGCTGATATTACCTTACAGCCTTTTCCACCAGTTGGGAAATAGGGAGAATAGGAGAAGAGAAGGGGCTTAAATCTTAACATACATACTGGTATAGGTTAGCAGTAATTTCATGCAGTCAGTGGAACAATATCAGTGTAAAGAGGAAACCAGGATTCAAGGTGTTTGGGTGTCAGCCCCCCCCCCCCCCCGCCCCCTGAGGGGCAGAGCTGCTGTCACAGGGCTGCACTTGGTATGCAGTCAGCGCATCAGTAAATCATGACTCCCCGTGTGAAAGGGCTCATTCTGCCTGTGTGCATTTCTCTGTCTGTGTGTTCAGTCCCGCCAGGGCAAGGAAAACACTTTATCCTTCATTTCTATGCTCAGCCACATGCCTCTCCAGCCTTGCCACATTGCGTATGCAACTGTAAGAATGTGGAATACTTCTCTTTCCAAAACGCTTACATCTCCACCTCTCAGGAAAAGGACTCCAGACCCACACCTACATCCAGCATGAAGTCCTGGATGTTTTCTCCTAAACCCAGCTCCTACTTTAGAAGGCATTTGATCAGGACAGAACACAAGGTCATGATGAAAACGTGTCAGTAAGGACCTTGTCATCGACCCCAGAGGCCTTTAGTTGAGGTTCTCTGTGTTCAATTACGTACAGTCATTATTACTAAAGCAGAGGTTTGAGGATACCTTGCAACCTGCAAAGCTGCTAATGTGGAACACAGCACATGAGAGGAGACAGTGTAATTCACTTGGAAAACTTAACATGCTAATAGACATCCCTTCCTTCAATGTCAATGATCTTTTCCATGAACTTGGTTGCATAATCATTTGTTCTCGGATATAAATTTAGCTTTCTACAAGTAAAGAAAGGGAATTATAAATTTGCACAGCATACAGGAAACCTCTGTTCCTATGATAATAGTTTGCACTCTTCTGGATCTGGCTGCAGGACTGTGGCCAAAGCAGTATTATGGAAACCGAGTAGTCTATCCTCATTCGTAGCGACATCCCCAAATCCACAGAAATAAGAGCACCAATAAAGTCTGAAAAGAAGATCTGATTAATTTTAAGAAAAGTGGGGCCTGACTTTGTGCAGCCTTTAAGAAGCACATGCTTATAATTAAGCATATACCTAGGGGTCATCTACTTCAATGGCCCTTATTCATGCGCTGAAGTTATGTCTTGATTTGGGATCTGAAAGCTTCAACATTAGAAAGCAAATGCACGGAAGACTTTTCATTTTTATGATTAAAGGCATATCACATCAATCTCACATCAACAAGGAGACTTTATTTATAGAATATGATATTAAATCTTAATTCCTTTCAAATATTGAGAGTATTTTGTTACATTACACATCCAGGTGCTACATGTGATTTTGACAGACAGGCTCATCTGAGAGGTGCCAATTAACAAACACACTCAGAAGCAGAGCGTGACAAAAGTCACAACATCATCAGAGGAGGAATGTGTTTTCTCTCACAGGAGGAAATAGCAATGAGGAAAAAAGTTTGCTCATCTCCTCCAACAATATGTGAATAGTTCCCTTCAATTACCCCATTACTCTTTTATGAATTGTAAAGAGACATCACAAAGAATTTTAATAACAGGATGAAGAAATTATTATATATTACATTTCTATTTTATGTAATGCATCTCCTTTGTTATTAATGACTTAGAGAGAGTTAACACTCGATAAAAAGGCTGTTGATTTTTTATCGTCATGTTTGCTTTTAAATTCATTGGCGTGCTTAAGTGAGCCGGTGAGTTCCACATTTGTTCCTAATCTGCTCTGAGGGAAGGGGGCCAGCGGCAGGGCAAAACAGGCAGTGTCTGGCACTCCTGCTTATTTTCAGATAGAGTTTAAGGCAAGAGTCCAGACCTGGATGGTGTTTTAAAATACCGATCTTGAATTTCTACAGTATTTTTCTTCTTGGGAGGATATAATGGTGTCTTACACACCGTGGCCACAATTCTTACACTGCGTTTATTCATGCTTCATGTACGAAAAAGGGGATGAATTTCAGGAGGATTGGGGCTAG
The DNA here is from genome assembly GCF_964106895.1 of Numenius arquata. Taxonomy (NCBI): domain Eukaryota; kingdom Metazoa; phylum Chordata; class Aves; order Charadriiformes; family Scolopacidae; genus Numenius; species Numenius arquata. The sequence goes on along the minus strand of NC_133578.1, from coordinate 12,889,705 downwards.
AGGTCACCGTGGCCACTGCTTAATGCACACGCTGTTTAGTGGTACAGAGAAGAAAATCCTGCATGACTTCTTATTCTATTAAATCTGCCAAGAAATAACCATGCAAAATGGAACTGGCACCTCTTCACTTCTGAAAAGTGCCAAGTGGTAATTAATGATTTCAAATGTCAGAAACTTCATTTAATATCTTTCCTGGAGGACTAGTGACACCATGCCTGACCGAATCAGCAGCAACAACTCCCTTGTCTGAGTCATCATCTGCCAATCCTAACAGCCTTTCTTTAGGACCAGGCCTGCTCAGACATAATTTCCTATACAAGGTCTGGCAAGAGCACAATGTGCCCAAGGCTATGACTGCACGCTGCTGATAGGTGAGGCTTTCTGTCCTACTGGTAACCCAAAACGGCCCAACTCACCCCTCCAGTCATGTCTTTGTAGACCCTCTGGTCATGTCGTTGTAGACGTTACCTGTTGCTGACTCACATCCTGCCAAAGGAGTAACAATCCCATACAAGAACCAGCTCTGATCCTCACGTTGCAAGAAGCTTAGCAATTCAAGCCTGTTTTTACGTATTTAGTCTACATGATAATGTAATGAAAAGAAATTTTTAGCAATAGAGAAATCAATGTGTTTTCAGATTACTTGGCGTAAGCCCCCTGGATGGTTAGTTTTTCTTTTCACAGAATCACAGAATGATACGGGGTTGGAAGGGACCTCTGGAGATCGTCTAGTCCAACCCCCCTGCCAGAGCAGGTCCACCTAGAGCAGGTTGCACAGGAACGTGTCCAGGCAGGTTTTGAATGTCTCCAGAGACGGAGACTCCACCACCTCTCTGGGCAGCCTGTTCCAGTGCTCTGCCACCCTCAAAGAAGTTCCTCCTCGTGTTTAGATGGAACTTCCTATGTTCAAGTTTGTGCCCATTACCTCTTGTCCTGTCAATTCTGTCAATTTTGATCTCAGTGAACTGCCTTTGAAACTTTCCTGTTTCTGAGAGACAGAAAAAGATCCCATTTTGCTGGGCAACAACTTTAATTTGTATGCAACTTTCTTTCTTGTTTTGTCAACCTCAGACAAGGGTAACAGGTTAATTACTGATTTTATTGGTATAACGGATGCCAATTATAAGGTGTGTGTTAAACTCCTATGTTCTCATTAAGAGAAAAAAAACAGATGACGTATATCATCCAAAGTAACAAGAAGTTGGAATATCCCAGGTAACAGAGAACAAAAAAAAAGCTAATAAAGATCGTAAAGAGACACCTCGCTACTGTCAGTCAGCACAGAGACAAAGCTGAAAAGTCCTGCCTGATCTGAGCCAACTCCCCAGCTCTCATTAGGCTGAGAGCTTACGTCCTCAGTCTCCACACCAGTCCTGTGCATTCACTGCATGGTGAGCAAATCCTCCCAGACGCTGGGGCCATGGGGGTTGCAGCTGCAGGGCTCTCTGAATGCTCTGCTGGTTTGGACCCAGCATCAGGCATGTCTACAAGTTCCAGCTGTGCCAGAGCCATTGCTGACCCCATGTTCAGTGTGATGGTTACAGCACAGGTCCTCCCATCCCCTGTAGGAAACACAAATGTCTTGTGAACCACGGTACTCACTCCTGTAACGTACTTATGGCCTGAAAGAATCCACAGAGCTACATGCTAGTTTAAGAAGCTTACTAATGGACTTGGCAGACAAGAAAAAGAAAATGTGTAGGATTTAACATTTTTCTTCTTTCTTTAAATCTGGAAACACTTGGCAGATGCAATTAACCTCGTGTGGTCATCTCTTCCCACGGCTTCACGCGGCTGTGTAACATTCTCATCCAAATGGCTCATTTGGTGCAAAGTTCCTCTTCAGAGAGTTTTCTTCCAATTTTTCCCCACTCTTCAAGTGGTCTTAAAGAAAGAACTTGGGCAGCTGGACTTCAAATGACCCTTGAATGCTGTGCTTACTTTCACAGCAGGATGCATCAACTGCCTCATCAAATAAGTCTCAAGCGGACAGGTTTGTTGATTGGGAAAGGAAAGTCTCAAGCTGAGGGTAAAGGGTATGTCACAAATATTAGTGTAAGTACAGTGAAGGCCCTATATCCTTGCAGAGAACAGTGCTCGCCCTAGGCTAAAGTCTGTGCTAATATTTTGAATTTATATCACATCTTCTCAGCTGATCTTATGGGAAAAAGGCCGATTGGATTTTATAGCTCAACAGCTAATAGGATTCTACAGGATTTAATAAAGAAAGAAACTGCTGTTATAGGTTTAACTACCCTGTAACAAGGAAAATAGAACTGTATTAAATTTCAATATTTTATAAAATATGTGCACTGGAAATAGAGCTGCAAATCCATGTTAAATGTTGTTTAAATCTAAATACCTGGATGCTGATGTACCCTATACTGAGAAAAAAAGATAGCCTCTGATTTTATAGCCTAAATCTCTGACATCTGCAGTATCTTCCACTCCAGGTGTTCCCTTTGCTTTGGAAATTTGGATTCAGAGAAAGAAGAAAATTGGGACTCTGAAAAAGCTTAATCCAGAACCGAGGTAGATCAAAATGAATTTAGGCACTGCTGCTTACAGAATATCTGCTGAGGTGTAAGGCACACTAATAGACCCTGGGTTGATATTGCCAGTTATCCCCTCTGCAACATCCAGACTCTCCTCAGGCACTTGTGAGCCTCGTTTTTATACTACCACTGGTGCTTTGCAAACAGGGATGTGGCAGTCCAAGCTTCTTCCCTGACACTGAGAACTCCCTAGGGGAAGCCAACTCTGCAGCTGCCCAGAGGCCGGTGCTAACACCACTGGGCACCAAGAGCTCGGTGTTTTTATCAAAGTGGTTTTGAGGAGAACTCAACTCAGATACTCAGCTTTCAGAGAAGGAAAGAACCAGTAGCAATTTGTACGCAGGCCCAAGGGTGGGACTGACTAGAAAGGAAACAAAATCTCGAAGGAAGCACGTGAAGGACCGCAAAGTCCCAGGCAGAGTAGATACTGAAGCATGGACTGAGCGCACCTGATTTTAACAGCTCTCTACAAACAAGACCCTTAGGAAGCTAGGTCCTGCTGACTAGGACAAAAAGAGCTGCTCTGCAAATTGGACCTTGCCAGAGAAGAGACAGATAAGTGTATGACAAAGACCATACCTGATCCTAGGGAGAAGATCTGACAAGTCAGACTCAGGAGCCAGAAGCTATTTATGATGGAAGCAAAAAAATAAACTCTCAACTATAACCTTGGAAGAAACAGGCTTGCTGAGCCAAGCATCATCTCCTAGATAACAATCTAATAAGAAATCTCTCCCCAGCTCCGTCCCTCCCTCCCCTCCTCCGTGTGTGCCTTCCTTTGATGTACAGCTGCAAGGGCTTGCCAGGTGCAATCTGCTTTATTGAGTAATATGCATACAGCTTTGTAAAATATTCTCAAGACTTCAGATAAACCTGGATTCAACGTTTTATGTCTTTGAGTTTCAGGTCCTGATAGAGAAGTTCAGCAGCTGCTGGCTGAGCACACCTCCTCACTTGGAAGGCCCCGAACCTCCCCTTTTCAGCTTGCAGGCAGGAGTGCAGATGCTGAGGTGCGGGACAACCCTGAATCTTTCTACAAGAAAAGGCTGGGCAGGGAACTGGCTCTCAGGGAGGGGTAGGTAATTGAATGTGAATTTGCAGGAGATTCACTCGCAGTCTCTCTGAATCAGACCTGCAGGTTCTGTCTGTGAACTGAGGACTGCAGGGAGGGAAGGGGTTGGGGATTTTTTATGCGCTGGCTGCTGTGTTCTGGGCCACCGCACGCAGATGTACTTCTCCATTACTCGTCTTCCAAGTGAGGCCAGATTGCTTGTCCTGGCTTTGACTCCTTCTTTGCGCAAGTCCAGCCATGTGCTGTGGAGCTGGTTTGGATGATTCCCTTCTCTTCACCACGCAAGGACAAGTCTGTTTAAGCCTGCCTCCATCCCCAAGAGTAGGTGTCTGGAGTGCACTGCTGGGCAGACACCCAAGACAGCTCTCAACAAGCTACCTCGAGAGCAACATAACCACTTTTCATTTGGCACTTGGGAGCAACATAACCACTCTGCCAAGCTAATGCAACCTGCTTCCAAGGAAGACTGATTAACCCAAAAAGTCATCACACCAGTGTCATCACCTGGCTCTGGATTGCTAAACAAGCACCTCCGGGGCTCACCTGGGCATTTCCGAGAAATGCTGCTCTGCACCATGTAAGCGTACTGTAGCGTACTGCCTGCTGCCGCCCACGGCTGCAAACCTCTACCTGAAGTGCAGGCAGAGGTGTACGTGCTATCCCACCCACCTCAATACACACACCCAGCAAGAAAACAGGCAGCATCCAGAGACACTAAGTGAGTACAACTCAGAGACGGCAAAAAGGCAACAGTAAGACAGTTAGATGTAATAGGAAGTCATTCTAACACACCCAGTTGCTCAGTGCTCATGACTGTCTTGCTCCCTGGAGCTATTCTCCTCTGTCCACGCATGCCTCTCCCTGGGCCTTGACACTCAATCAGTGCCAGCAGTAGAGAAGTGTCTGACCCCAAAGCCAAGTCCTAGCACCACACCTCATGTACAAAGGATTGAGAAACGCCCATTCCCCTCTTCCTTTGGCCAGGAATCCAGCGGATGCTGAATTTCATCTACGTGGTTTTTTCCTCTCACCACACACACAAGGAGCAATTTCCAATATACATGCTTATTATGCTCCAGTGGAGCATACGATAAAGTAAAGGTAAGCGGCAGCCAGAAGACTGCCCACAGCAGCCGATGATGGGGAAGCTGTTCTCAGCTTACAAAATCGACTCAGACACTTCCAGAAATTCACATCAGATATCCACCCTCTCTGAATGGATAATAAATACGTCTGACCCAATAATCCAAGTGTTATCTGTGTTCCAACTACCAAATCATACAATATAGCTACACACCTGATGTAATTTTAATAACATAAGACCACAAAGAGCAATGGAGCACAATGGCGAAAGCAGACAAGGGAACATTGATTTTCAGATTGCATTCCACTATAAACATCAAACTGCTGGTGGTTTATCTGAAATATAAGCAGACCTAAGCGGAACGAAGGAGGGTGAAGTTCATGCATTTAGGCTGAACAGTGCTTAATGTGCCAACCCCAGTGAATCCTGCAGGCAAGCTGCCTCTGCCAGCCATAAACAGATACTGGTCATTCAGGATCAATACAACTTCAGCTACAGTTGTACTAATTGTTATAGCTGGATTTTGACAATGTTCATGTACCTGTTATGCAACACAGGTTCCTGTCTACAGGGGGAGAATTTAAACTTTTTTTAGCACAGATAATTATACCTTATCTTAAAGCCTTGACCAAACTCCTCATGCTCATGTAATATAAATTTTAGCACCCCAAATACCTTCAGCACTCACTGACTACTTGTAGTCCCAGGAAGCTTCAAGAACAGCCTCTAGGGAACAGGTCCATAGGTGAAGGAGGATCACTCCTCGCTTTTACTGTCATTGACTTGGTTATCAATCAGGTATAACTTCCCTGACATCAGCTGAATTATTCCTCTTTACAACTGGGAAAGCATAAGCATGATTTTGTTCACTGTACTTTGACTTTATCTGAGTCAGATAAGGGATCCGAGTTTCCTTTCAGAAGCTACTTTCCAGCTGGAATATTTTGGGAGCACAAATACTACGTTTCTTTCTTTCTTTGGCTATACCATGAGCCATTAATCCTTCTTCCCACTCAGAATGCATATGCTTCCAAACCATACACCAAATGGCACTGAGTTTAGACAAAAAGGAGTTAAAATTTTAACCTATTTCTCAACAAGTAGGTTGGAGAGACCCGTATTCCTAAATCTACCACTGACATGAGCTAGGAAATTTATCTTCTGGTGAAGATGAGCTCAAACGATATAACTTCAGTTAGTCCAGTTAGGGCTAAGTTAGGAACATTAAAGAAGGTATCAGCCCTGGATGCAGGGAAAGCTTTCTAGGGATGAATTCTCTATATGCTGATGCATTGCATGATGCATAGTATCTGCCCTAAGCATCTGCGGCTGCCTGCTGTCAAAGGCAGACACCAGGAGAAATGGGGCTTAGAGTGATAGGTCTGGTGAATGACACAGAGAACTTCTCCCAAACTCTGATGGCTTTGATGGCTGTCATTGTTGACCCTGTGTCACTGCAGTCAACAGCCAACTTTCCTTCTTTGCTGGCACACCGAACAAACACGTGAGGGCCCTCCTGTCTGGGCCAGCAAAATCTGCAGCCAGATCTCAGCTGAAAATCTCTACTTACTTACAGTACAGTGTTACTGTAATGCTCAGAAATGAAATGCAGTGGCCACGGAAAAGAGATGACTGGATCAAGCAGGTACAGCCTCCAAGGAGATGACAGTGTTTAGGTACTCTCTTGCTTCCACAGGAGTCTGTGGAGGACTCCCTACTGATTGCAGTAGAAACAGGATCATGAAGACAGACAATTCAGTTATCTAGTTGATAAAAACATGATATTGGCATTGCTATCCCATTGGTCCCAACCATAACATTTCCTGGTTCTTTCAAAAGCTTTCCAAGCACCATTTGGGGCTCAGTGAGCATTACTTCACCATCACTGCTTCTCTGAAGTGCTAAAGAAACATTTACCAGTATGCAAATACTTACAATTTTGAGTTTATACAAGAAGGGGAGATGCTTCTACAGTACTGTCTGTTTTTCTTTGGCAGAAATACAGAGCTGGTCACATTTTGGAAGGTATTATTTAAAGCCTAATATTTTTCAAAGAACAAGAGCCTCTGTAAAATAAATAAAGCAGCAGAGCTTGATTCTCCACTGGACACCTCCAATTTCACACCGGTGCAACAGTATCAAACAAATGGCCAAGAATGATTCATGGTCTGGAAAACACGCTTTTCTGTGGGAGATTTAGAGAATTCAATCTTGTTAGCTTACCAAAGAGCACGTTAAGAGGAGATTTGATCGCAGTCTGTAAGTACCTGCACAATATCTGGTATCTGATCCTAGGCAGTTCTTTAATCTGGCAGACAGAGGTATAACAAGATCAAAGCGCTAGAACGTGAAATTAGACAAACAAACTGGGCACAGCAGACTTTTTTACTCTTCACCTAGCCCTACAACCTGGGATGCCGTAGATTGGCCATTTCTTGCATGGTCTGAGTTTGAATTACTTCCTAGTATAGGTATGTTCTAGCACAGTCATATATTATTGGATTTAATGCTGGAATTAGCAGATGAAATTCCATCTTCTATAGTTTAACAGAAAATCAGGTTAGATGCTTATAGGACATTCTGGCTTTAAAAATAAAAATAAATATGAAATAAAGTTATACATACATGCAATGTAGTAACGCCACTTATCAAATTATTTTTTGACATTTAGAATATATTTTTGCAACAAAAGCTGTGTTGATTATGAAACAGCAGGGAAGACCTTTTTCCTTTTGTCTGTAAGGAAGTTGGCTCCCTAGCTCCTTACACTCATGCAATTTATTTTGAGGCAAAGTGAGGAGATTTGGGATTTGTTTGGGTGGGTTTCTTGTTATTATTAATTTCTCCCCTATATAATCAATATAGAGGCATCTTCAAAACTCCCACACATGGAAAAGGCACATTCATAACCATGAAGATCTTCAGTCTTTAGCCTGGAATGCAGCTGACCTTTCCTTTCTCAGCCATTACAGTTTCTTAGCTTCCACAAATGGATATTTACTCTTTTTTCCTTTTCGTATTTTTGGAAATCTTCCATTCACAGTGTGCTAGGGGATTTCACTCAAAGTAACACATGCTCCACAGATTAGCAGGCTCTTAAAAATACGCTTGTCTTCTCTTTATGGGCCTGGTCTATTAAAAAGAAGTTAACAGAAAGACACCCATTAGCTTCTGTGGCTATTGGATTGGGGCCTAAATTATTGCTAGTGCTGAGCACGCACAGTCAGAAAGTATTTCAGAAAACACGTGCTATATACTGCCCTCCGAGTCTAAAGCGGATTTTTCTGAGATCCTTTCCAAACTCCAGCGACTAGCTCTGAAGAAGACATCTGCTCTCCCACGGAGCATCTCTCTCTAACGATGGACAGGAATCAGGCATTCCCTGTGTACTCACCATGGGGTCTTGTATGACTTATCTCAGGCTTTTTGCCCTACATACACACACACAGAGCTCTTCTATACACCAGGTTCTCCCCTTCCCATCCTAAACTGTCAGCTTCTCCTTTCTACACCATCAATGGGATTAGTACCTGCAGCTCACAGTAACTGAATTGTTGGTGAACCACCAATTTTGGTATCGTCACATTCTTCTCAGCAGCTGCACCATAGACCATATACGCACCACATCTGTCTATATGCACCAAATGCACCGTGTGAGCTGAGGAGAAAAGTCTTAACGGATCGAACAATTGCGTGTGATGTACAAAGTACATTTTGCAGACTCCTAAACATTTCCCTGGCAAGACCATAAGTGGGCTCGCCAGCTCATTACAGAATGCTAATTACATCCCATCAAGTGACCTGAAACTGCTGAACAGCTCTGAGTTATGTATGCTTTCATGGGAAACACCAGAAAGCTAAACCTCTCCACAGTTGGCTTAGAAAAGATTAGTTTACGGAGACGTCTGTTCCTTGTCAAAAAATTCCTTCGATTTCTTTCTTTCATGTTGTACATGAACAGATCGTTATTGGCTTGAAATTGCAGAATCCATTTCTTCCCCTTAAGAAAATCCATGGTAAGTCTTACCGGGTTAAACTAGTAATTTTAGAAAACAAAATGAAAACAGGCAGAAATAGGTTTCTGAAGATAAACAGAGATTTAAAAAATAGGTTTAGTTTTAAATGGAAGCAGAAGCGCAGGCATAGAGAGCTGAATTTTTCTGACTAAATGAAACCAGAAGTTGAAATCCACTTGTGTGCAATCTAGACTGCTCAACCACTCCCACTTACTCCAGTTAGCTCTCCATTTCCCTGCTACTGCGATGCTCACTTGTTGCCTCTTCTCTTTAATTAGGCATCTATCCCGCAAGCTGTTTATAGCAGCAGTGTCCCATTCACTGCATCAGGGCATGAGGTATAGCTGTACGGAGCACTTTGCCATCTGTTCAGGGCTGAGTCTGACTTACATTGTGTGTTTGAAAAGCATCCCATATGCTGAAGCCCCACTTCTATCAGAGTCCTCCCAGTGTTACTGAAAGGCAGAACAGGAGCCTGCTTAGACATTAATACAAAAATTAGAAATTGCAGATTCTTTCCAGCACCAAGCAGGTTCTTCAATCCCACAGCTCTCCCACACCTTTCCTCAACTGGTATAAAGCTCTCCTGAAGGAGATAACTGTCTGTATTTACAAATGGGGAAACTGTTTTCCAGTGCATGGGAAAAACTGATAGTGGAGCCAGAAATAGTAACTCACTCCCCAGTCCCAGGCCAGCGCCAAATACACTAGGCCACACTTGTCTTTCAGGAAGCTGCTATGGTCAACTCCCTTTAACTGCTGCACTAGTGTTTCTGAATGTGCTGGGTTTATTTTAAATATCTCCTACTCAGGCAGAGTGAGCGAACTAGCTTGTGCGTAAAATATGCTAGTATGCATTTCTGATTTGATGTCTATAATATCCTGCATGTTTCATGATAGAAAGAAGAAAAAAGGTTTCAGGATACTATCTGCTTCCACCACACTGCTGAAACGGCAGAGGATAAGGACATGCATGGGGAAGTCAGGAATTGATTCACAAATACATTCTATCTGTTCCAGTTCTGGTCGCATTAACAGCAAGACTCCTGTGAGTTATCTCTGCTGGGTGTGCTCGATGCCAGTTTAGGGAAAGGAAAACTATTCAGCTCCAACTCCTAAAGAAGCTCCTACCTTACCAACGTTGTTGTGACACTGCTGAAAATGCCAGCATCTAAGCTACAGAGTTCAGAGGTAAACTATCAATATATAGAGAGGAGACAGACGCTTCTCAAATCTGCACACTCATCAGGTCACTTTTTCCCTGACAGTTTTGAATCAGCCCATCTCAAAGATGCACTTTTGACCACTGCAGCATTTGAGCTCTGCTCTCCTCACAGTATGTGAGCTCTGACCCCAACAGTCCAGAGCTGATCGGGGTGACAAGTGACATCTCACAAAGAGTGACAAGAGAGAATATCTGCAGAGCTAAGATATGCCAAAGAGAACCCTGGAGCATGGGGCCGGGGCCCTTACCTGAAATAGCAGCACTTAGGTCCACAGATATTAACTGTTTGAATTTGATCATCTTCTCATTTCTTGAGGAATAGAGTGCAACTAAAGCCAAAAAAAAGAATCTAGCTAAGGACTATGAAGAAAGTAGGAGCTGCCTTTTAGAAGTGGTGTATTCAGTTGGTCTCCACAGTCTAGGCAAGTGTACAATGTGCTCTAGACTTCCTTATATGCTGGTTCCACTCAAAAAAAACCCCAGATAATTTAGTCAAATGGGCAGATCATTCATCCAGAGACAAGAATGCAGGCCATCCCTGAAGGATAAAGAACTGCTTGCAGAGCCACTACTTTCCAGGAAAGGAATTAGAGGGCGAGAACAAACAAGGAATTCAATGTGAGCTCTCAGTGCAATGGGACCAGCAAAGCCAAACATCAGCAACAAATGGAGATCTGAAGCAGAAAGGTCATTTAACTTGAGTTGAAATAGTATATACCCTAACGCAGTTCATCTGCACTAAAACAGCAGGGAGCATTCGCACCACCTAATGAGCAACTGACCTAAGAGGGCAGTAACCCCAACACAGCTAGAGCCCAAAGAGAACTGGGAACACAGATTTGACATTTACAATATGGAGAGAACACAGTGAAAATGGTGAAGACAGCTTTGTATTTTCTGAAATGTCTCAGGAGGGTGGAAGATGGGAAGCAGCAGTACCGTGGGAACATCCTCTACGTTTCTGAGCAATATGAGAGAACGTGCTTCTAACTTTGGCACGTGCAGACTTCTCGTTTCCTCTGCCCCAACAGTTAACACAGGGGATGATCTGATGCACTGGATCACACGACAGGAAAAAGCTCTGGGAAGTGCACACCCATGTTGGAGCGCAGCGCCGCACTGATCTCCTGCTCCAGGCACGGCCCCTTCGTGAGCTCAAGGATCCACTGACAAGTTGCACCTTCAAAAGGGGCTCACAAATAGGACAGGGCTCACAGCACTCCACAGCAAGTGGGTGGTGGATGACTCTCAGGAGTTAAGGGAGCTCTCTGTAGGTGCCCAGACAGTATACGCTCCTCACTGGTCCAAGTATTTTTTCACACCTAAAATGTTTACATCTCCAACTTAGCAATGGTTAAACACATCTAAGCACCTGCTATGAAGCAGAAAGAATATCAGCTTTCCCTCACCCACAGAGCCATCTCCCTGTGGCCTGGAAAGCCCATAGTGATGGTGCAAAATAAAAACCTGCCGGCACAGCTTGATGTAAGCGTGTGCAAATGCATCAAGGGTACATCCATATTCCATGCAGGGGAGGGCAGGCTAAGCCACCATTGCAGTGTGTGCATACTAAGTGGAGGCTTTGCAGTGCTACCGAAGAGAATTCATGAGGCATCTATTTGCACAAACAGAATAGTCAGATTCAATTATTCTCTGTGGGCGACCCTGAAACAAAATGCTAACACACCAAACAGTGTTCTAATGAGAGGGTCCCATCCCTGAAGACCTGGTAGTTCAATTTATATAGCAGAAGAAACAGGGACAGTCTTGCCTGCATAATTGGAAAATAAGCCGGCATCCCTAAAATGTTCAGGATTGCAATATGTTTTCACTTGTCATGTGGTTTTTCATGTCTTTTTCCTTTCCTTGGCTATGGTCTGTTGTCTGACACTAGAAGAGACTAAAAAGAAATTTCTGTTGGCAGTCCCCAACATACAGCATATTCTCAAAATGTGAAGGGGAAGAGGGCTTTTCTAAAAAATGCCGTGTTCTTCATACATGTAACTCAGAAGACATGGGAGTCCTTTGAGGTTAGAGCATACAAGAAAATTGAAAATGTGGCTTCGTGACCTAAGTGATGGCATTACAATTAAATACTGCGACACGGACAATCCAGGTTCAATACTGGCTCTACCACTGACACCTGCTCAGTCCCTCAGCCTCTGAGCCCCATGTCACCATCTTGAAAATGGAGTTCAAAAACAGAGTTCACAGTAGGCCTTCAGCAACATGATTTGTGCTTGTGCTACAGCTAGTTCAAGAGGGCACTGGTAATTCAGGGCAACTATAACAATACCACTCTGTGGATCTTGTTCTGGATTCAACTTTTTGCTAGACTAACAGGAATAACGTGCCAGCTGAGAATGCCACCCCCTGAGAGAGTAACCCAGCTGTAAATCTGGAAACCTGTCCCAGAGCCTTGGGTTTAGGATCCAACATTTCAGCCTGGACTCATCTTCAGTTTAAATCACCAAGGAAGAAAATTCAGCATTTGATTGAAACCATTGATATACAGAGCTTTCCTTACTGATCGAAGAAAAGTGATTATCTGCTCTTTTTTTGAGACGGAAAATGACTGTTCCTAAAGAAGAGATCACAAATGCCAATGTGCATTTTCAATAGAATTCTGAATTATATTTCACAGCTCCAGATAAAAATTAATGACCTTTGCATTGTGAAGAATGCTCCAACTGGGATCACTTTTTCTTTTATTCCTTATGCCTTACAGCACAGACACAGAGTAGAATGTCTTCACAGATATAATTGTGTTATATCACGATACTAGACAGACACGGTGCTGAGACCAGACAGTAATTTACTCACTAAGGCTCTGATCCAGTTTCCACTGAAATCAATGTAAAGGCTTCCTCTGACTTGAATGGCTATTGACTGGATCAATCTTTTTGTCTTCATAGCTGGAAGACAGCAATTTTCCCTTAGTGTTCTGTGACCTTGCTTTCTCATTAAACTTCACTCAAGGGATTCATAAGATACAGAATACTGCATATGGAAGATAACTCAAGAGATTTATTATACCCAGTCATGTCTAAATAGAGTAGTGACAAGCAGGCAAACATACTTCTTTTCCTACCGTGCAGTCTGCTGGCCATCATGAGAATGTCAAGTTTTACTTTACGCAAGGTAAGATCTTACATATAATATCCAGATCTCACCCCCTACAAAGCCATGGAAATATGTGCAATGGGGTAAACTAAGGACGATTTGAACTGTAACATTGCTGGGGTTTGCTGACGTCAGTTTGAATTGGACACTTAAATGCATCTAACAAAAGTTTGGCTGTTTGTGCTCTTCTATTGAACTCCGCCGGGTCATCCAGTCTCTTGCTCTCGCACACAACCACGTTATTGATCCCTTTCATAAACAACCATGGTACACATTATTCCCCTTTTCAAAAGCTGTGATAGAATCTTGTCCCTCACTTCTCCAGTGGCCAGAACATTACAGTTTCCAGTCTGAACTTACTCACAACCCATGTATACATATCTAATCGTGTGCCAGCCTAGTCCTTTAGCTTAAATAGCTCTTTTCCTTCCCTGATATTAACACCTGTGATATATTTATGGACACTCATACCCCCTTTCCACCTCAGCTTTGCTGGGCTAAGCAAACTAGGCTATTTTCGTTTCCTCTCTAATGATGGCTCTTCACTCTGGAATATTTTGCACCTTGCGGTACTTTAAAGTACTTGCAAAGGTTTAGACAAATTATTGTATTTTGCAGCCAGATTAGGCTGTTATGACCTCCTGAATTACCCTGGGTGCAGAATACCACCTGTAATTCCTGCATTTTGGCCACAATCTCAGGTTGAACTAGGGCGCATATTTAATAGGCAGCAGAGAAACAAAACCATAATACTCTAATGCATCAAGCCCCAATTGTGCTCAGGTACCAAAATGATCAGACACTCAGTAAAGGACGTACAGAGGGTAGAGCAGTAAAAATCAGAGGCCATGAAAAATGCTGCATTGTTTTAACAAATACATGTTCTGTGACACAGTGAGCATCACAAAGTACTTTCAAAGTTAAACTAGTTATTCATCCAACATTTGTAACAATATCAAGCTTTTCTTTACACGGGAGATTCCTAGAAACAGTTCCACCTGTTTTTATTTCTGTGCAAATACTTAAAAGTTATTCCAGGAGTGCAAAGGGAAGACAATAAAGAAGAAAACGCAGAGCTGGAAAGGGAAATTGATTAAAGATAAAAGCAAAACTAGCGTTGAGGTTTTGGCCCAAAACAAAAAATACATGGAAAACATAATGGAAACATTGGGGTTTACATTCTATTTTGTAAACAATAACATCATGTAATAATAGGTCTTCACATAGCAGAATATGTTCATCAGCTTGGCCAGGTGCAGGGTCAGCCGGTACAGGTCAGCAACATGCAGAAATGTCCCATCAGGATCCGAGACACCCTCGGACTGACCATTTCAAAAAGAGCTGAGGCTTCCCTGGGAGGCTCACGCTCCTTTATTCTAATGACTCCAGTCATCTGGCCCTAAGGCTCACTCCTACTGTGAACTGCCTTCTTCGATTCATGACTGCTTTGAAGCAAGTGGAACTATTTGCAGATGAGGTACTAATTTTGTATGAGCAAATACAGCACAACCTGTGGCTTAGCTTTAAGAAGTCCTGAGCACCCACGGATTCCATAAGCTTCCTCTGAAGCTCAGAGTCTTCAAAAGCGGAGCCGACATGCCCTCAGGGCCTGATTTCTCCCCAACCCCAGAAGCATTGAAAACTAAAGCATAGGGGTTATCAAAGGAGTTTGTGAAAATGTACTTGACTGTAGTGTATGTACATTAAATTAATACTAAATGTGCAACTATCTAGTGTTCCCTGCAGCTGGTCTGCCAGCGAGACACCAACCAGGACAGTTCTACAGCTGAAAAGCAGATGGGCTGCGATATTTTCATTACGAAGAACCAGACAAGGTCTTACTGCTCACAGGTCCATGAGCATATGCTTCCCCAGGACTGATACTTTGTGGGCTAAAAAAGGCAATGCACTGGATAAACCTGTGAAGGTGTTCTCGTGTAAAGAAGAGGATCTGCGAACACTGGGATTTTTCCATCACTGGCCATGTAAGCACTACAATAAGGAACACAAGTATTGTTAAGTCTGAATCTACAGTTTTCCTGCGATGCCTGGATTCAATTTCCAGTAAGCCTGCATTTTACAAGAACATAATTTTTTTCCAGTTTTCATTGGCTCTATTTTCCAGGTCTTTGTATTTTGATACAGAAGAGAGAAAGCAGTCCATAAAGCATTTTAGAAACAGTATATCCTATGGATTTAGGGTAAAGCGTCTTAAAGATACAAACTGAACCAACACTTCTACCTCTGTACCTCCGTAGGCTTTTGCAAATATTGCGGCCATCATCCTATCTCCATGTCTGAAAACAATGGTGCTTTAAGATCTGGCCATCCCTTCTTGCTATCAGCTTAATTAAAAGCTTCATTAAATGAACTGTTTCACTTTGTACTGAAACAAATTAGGAATACTTACATGATCAGTCAACTGAGCAGCAGATAATGAACAGCTGAGAGACAGTAACAACCTAAATCAGTACAGCTGTTTGAAAGGCATGGGCATGACTATCTTTCAAAATTTGCCATATCCTTGTGAAACAGATAAATATGCTGGTAGATACACCCCTCCCACACCTAGATTTCCTAATTACCCTTCTGTGGTCTCCTGTAGGTTTATGGGATCCAGGACAGACCTGAGGGCAGAAACCAGAGTCTCCCCTTACTGCACCCACTTCTCAGCTGGTCTCACTCCCAGGTGTTGGCAGTAGAATCAAGCAGGTTGCCTTTTTATCTGAACTCCCTCCAGCAAGTTCCTCCTGACAAACACTGCAAATGCATTTTTGTCTACCAACACCTGTGAGGCTGATTTTATTGTCCATAAAGTAACTGCATTTGCAAAAAAAAAAAAAAAAATTAGGCAAAGAAATATCACAGAGGGAGTCCTAGTAGTTCAATGAATGTTCATGTAAATATGCTTTGGCATATTCAAGCCCCCCCCCCCCCCCCCCCCCCGTTTACTGGACACTTCTGCCATTCACTCAGACTCACATGTGACTTGTCTACACTGCACCATTGGCCACCAACAGACGATAGCCATGAAAATCGCAATTAATTTCTCTCAAGCAACTCTAAAACTGAAATTTGTCTGCATAAAAGCCTATGTGAACATTTAAGTAACGAATAAATTTGTCAAGACTCAAATCCTTGTGTGAAGACAAAAACAGAGCTATATTTGCTGAAAGTAGTTGCTGTGATTTAGATAAGGGATATAGGACTAGAAGGAAGCTACCACAAGCCACGAATTTATGGACACAGTGGCCTAAGCAATACATTTTATTTCCTAAAAGGGTCATCTCGCCCTGACTACCAAAGCAGGCAATATGAGCTGACATCATACATAAGAAGAGATTCTCTGTATGTACGTACAGATGCATACAATAATCTTTAACACAAATCCACCCCAGAGACACAGGTGAATAGGAAAGACTCCGAAACAAACTCCTACTTATTACTAACCCAGGAAATCAGACTAAAAATTCCTCAGTGAGGTTTGGGGTTTCTATTTCTTTTGTTTTATTTTACAGAGGAAGAAAATCCGTGCTCCCAGGATGAGGAGATGCTGTATGCCAAATGTCAGCATGGAGCACGTTTTTACAGCCAGCTTCTAAACGCGTGAATAAAGAAAAGGCCTTAGCGGAAATAGCGACAGAACTTTAGCCACAGTGGGCCAAAGTTAGCCTCGTGTAGGTGCAGGCAACTCCACTGATGTTAATGGATTTACACCAGGGCTAAAGTTGGCCCGATGCCTCTTGCTGGCATAGCTAAAATCTGCAGGCATGATACGGAAAGACCGCAGCCTGGAGGGACTGGATGCTTCCCCCTGAATCTGTTGGGATTCGTGTTCATCAGAATGGATTGCATCAGTTCCTTCATGAATGAGCACCTGCAGCTTCACCGATGATCAGCTCTAAAGAAACTGGATGCCAGCTTTTCATGGGGCAGTGATTATGGATTACAGTGCTCCTAGTAAATTGTAAAGCTTGAGGGATGATAATGTGCCCCTCACTGGCAGAACTCTCCATCAGGGCTCCTTTTGCACATAGTGCTGTGCTTTGGATTTTTTTAAGAGAAAGACCACACAGGGATTTTGACATCCTGTAAATGGAAAGCTGTAGCTGGTTTCTAAACGTGATGAATCCAGTCCTGAGGGCCTTAGCTTCAGCAGGGAATGAATGATCAAGCTCAGGGAAAACAATGGTGCATTATCAAATTAATTTCACAGCACAGATCACGTGAGATTCCCCAGAGTCCCTCCAATGCCAAAACACAATCCGATTGTGTAGATCAGCAGCACAACTGCTGTCATCAAGGGTAAATTAACTGGCCAGACTCATCCCCTGGTGTAACCTCACTTGAATCACTGAGTAGGTCAGTGGGATCCTGCAACAGACAATTTTGATGTGGAATTTGACCGGCTTCAGGTTTTGCCAGTAAGCAGAATTTCCAATCTATATTTAGATTAGTAGATTCAGTAATATTGCATAAAATCCTGGTCCAGTGAGGAGCTCCACATAGACATAAATTTTTCCCATATGGACTCCCACTGTTTTGAAGTAAAGCATGCTTGCTCCAATTTCATTAATGGAATGACAGTGGGTGACAGCAGGGGACCTCCCAATCCTACACACACAGGGAAGCATAAATACCCATAGGCAGCCTGACACAACTGCATCTATATCATAATCAAATTGAAAGTGATTTAGGTTACAGTCCTGCAAAGAACTCTGCACAGGCCCATCTAGAAATGTATCTTTTGAAATAGTTGTTGAAAAGCTGTCCTGAGAAAAGCAGCTTTGTCTTAGCAAACACTGAGGACCTTCAAGTGTGCACGCACCTAAATAGTTCAGCAGAGCACAAGATCTTGTAACACTGTGAAAAGCAACATGACAGGTACGTTAGGAATTTAACTAAAGACATTCAGAGTTAAAAGTACGGTCTGTTACCATGAGCTGAAAGATTAAAACTTTCCGACTGCAACTTCTGTAGCTTCATTACAGCCGAAGTCCCAGCAGATGAAGTGGACACTCAGCAAGAGCTACACAAGCAACTTGCAGCCTGAGTTCTACATTTCACACGCTTTTAATTCGTTGCCATGTTCTAATGCAAGGTGATGCTGATTCACAGTTCAAAAAAATTGGTGATACAGAAGAGAACAATGATATCATACCTAACATAAGAGGTGTGGAGCAAGAAGTTTAATAGTGCAAAGGGCAAGGTCATGTATTTAAAAACCAGCAAGAATATTGTAGATAACAATGGCTAGAAAGAGGAAGATAAAGACCTGGATTTATAACTGCATTCATGAGCACCTGAGCCATTAACAGGGCATAGCTGCTAAAACGACAAACCAACCCACATCCTTGTATTAAAACATTTAAAACACAAAACATTAAAACATTTTTTTCTAGCAGAGGTGGGAAAGCATTAATGGAGCTGTACAGTACAGTTCTATCCTATACCCAAAGAAGAGGAATTCAAACTTGAGTAGGCCCAGAAAAAAAGCTACTCTAGCTATCAGACACTTTATGAATCTCATGAGCTTAGACTGCTTAGCCTCGTAAAACAAAAGCTGAGAGGGGAGATGATTACTGACCATAAATATATCAGGTATAAAAGAGCTATTTGGGCTAAAAGAAAGTATTCATACAAGAAAATAAATGATATAAGCTATGCCTGAATAAAATTAGCATAGACATTAGAAAATATTTCTGCCCATCAAAGGACTGAGTTTCTTCAACAGTTTTCCAGTAAGAGTATAGTGGGGACAAGACACTGATTTAAAAA
The DNA here is from genome assembly GCF_964106895.1 of Numenius arquata. NCBI lineage: Eukaryota > Metazoa > Chordata > Aves > Charadriiformes > Scolopacidae > Numenius > Numenius arquata. The sequence goes on along the minus strand of NC_133578.1, from coordinate 12,870,852 downwards.
TGGGTCTTGCTAGATGTATTAAGGACTGCACAACCTACCATCTTTCAAGAGCAGGGAGCAGAGTCAATAGTCTGGACATATCATCCCAGTCCTGCATCTCTGCAAGGTACTTGAAACTCCACAGCCCTGGTGAGGAACCAGGTTCCCTCTGTGCTTGGCACTATACATGGGCTTATCACAAAATGATGGACTCTTACTATACTGCAGCTTTTCTATGTCTTGTCTTACCTGATAGATTCAAAGGGCATCTTGTTTAAAAATTAATAAAACAATCTGGCCAAAATTTAAGTCAAGACTACAAGATTTGAGGAGAGAAGGACTGGAGGGGAGTAGCAGTTGAGGAAGAAAAAACTTCAAAAACAAGTGTGTTAATAAGGAGCAAATAAAAACCTACAACAACTACAATCTAAGCAATAGCTATGGCTAGGCAATAAAAAAAAAAAACCCAACAGTAAACCTTGTGGTAGCATGTTACCACTTGTCAGATGAACACAAAAATTGACTCTATGAGTGTTCCTACCCCATTGCAAACAAGAAGTAAAGCATATTAACCTAAATAAAACAACATCCAGGAAGATTTTTGAGATGAGCAGCTGGAGTGATAACATATTACTCCAGCTCATCTTCAACGACAACAGCACATGCGATGGCAGCCTCCACTGCACAGAGAATGAGCCACCAAAGAGTAACTCATTACGCTACGGTCGCACGACGTTAAGTAGTCACATCATCAACCTGAAGGCAGCTGCAGCAATAATCCTTCCCTGACACTTATAAATTCTATACGGTATATGTATTTGGGGGTGTAATGCATAATTTGCATGACATATTTAGAAAGCTCTAATTAATTTTGTGATCGATGCTCTAAAACTACTGAGTGAAGTTAAGGTTTTTTTAAAATTGTTAAATTACATTTGTGAATTAACACAAGCAGGGCTGAGTAATCACCACTTCATGTTCATGTATAGTTCATTCAGTTCAATTAAGTTCTGCTGTATAATGAAGAGGAGAAAATAGCCAGACAAAATGCTATTGCAAGAATCTGGGTGACAACTATACAGTCTACAAAAGAGTAAGAGAAATGGTAGATTTTCTTTAAACCTTTTAAAGAAAATAAGTCTCAGATTTATTAAGGAGACAAGATATATACTATTACTGTTAGAAATATCAATATCTCAGAGTGATGAAGTATTTTGTGAACTACCTTTAGGAGACATTTCACCCTGTCCAGCAGTACAGTCACATCTGGAGTGGAAAACAGTACCTGTTTAACAGCGTATCATACAGATGCACAAATATTTTGGGAGAGAAGATAAGGAATACTATAACCAGTTGAAATGCTATGGGGAATTACATGCAGACACAAGTACGGGATATCTTGAGCACTCCTTGTATAGGGAACATCTGGAACTTTTCCTCCTGGAGAGGAGGCTAAATATTGCTTGTATCTTGTTTGGGTTTTACCACACCACCTACCACTATGGTAGGAGAGAATAAGTGAAAAAATAATAACAATACCATCGGCATCAAGGATTAAAAGGGATCGATTGAATTTTTAGGGCAAAAAATATATATTTTGCTGTGCCTTACTGGCTGGTCGGTAAGCTTACTTGTTACAAGTCTGAGAAGGGTAATTTAGAAGAGGTTGATAGGCCAAAAGTGAATATGGATCCATATTCTCCAAACTCATCAATCCTAATTCTTTGTATGGAGAAATTTCTCCATAGACAGTCTCTCTTAGTGTAAAAACTCAGGAAATCAATCAATACATCACTTTTGTTATTTTCCACACACACACACCGCCAGCTGTGGCTGCCTTGGTCCCCTCGGTGATGTTGCTTCGTGCCTACTCACACACAAGCCCAACACACCTTTCTCTGGAGATTTATTCTCCTCTGTAACTCACCATGGCAGCAAGAATATAAATTGCTCCAATTTGCAATCTGTCCAAGACTCAGGGGCTCAAAAGCAAAGAGCGACGAGGTATGAAATGGATGGATACTGACCATGATAAGACAGTTCGGATATCAGAATTACTTCTTACCTTAAAGATAATGACTCCAGCAACATCCTACCCCTTGGCAGAGAACTTAGTGCATGAGTCTTGATTATCACCCTCAATTCTGCGGCAAAGACCTGGTCATATCTGACTCTTCTCAACTTGTGAGAACCCAGACCATCACACCCCGGGTCAAGATGTGCAGAATGCTAGTCACGTCCCCTTCAAGCCGTGACATAAACAAGCAATGAATGCCTTTCCACGCCATCAGCAGAGGTGCTGTTACCATGAATTCCTAGCGCCAGTGGTTTCTCTGTACGCATGCTGACAGATGCAACTACTGTTGATCTATCAGTGAGCTCTTCACCTTCCAGCAGTCTACATGAGAAAGACAAAACCTTTTACACATCCATCTTTCTCAATTTGCCAGGCACACCAAGAGGAAGAGCGCAAAGCAATGCTAACTGACTGGAGAGCAGATGAACACTGTAACATTGTGCTGCGCAGGCAGCACAGTCAATTCCTGCAGCAGACGCTCATTTGATCAAAAGTGGTTCTGCCGGCAATTTGCTTTTCTTGATCCCACAGAAAAAGAGTTTTAGTCTCTGTTTTAAACTTGACTTCTACTTGCTGGCCTCAGGAAAATCAAGGCCAGATAAATGATTTTCAAAGACAAGACAGTTTCTTTTTTTCAGATTCAGAAAATGATTTTGTCTTGATGAATAATACAGGCTTTATTCGTTTAACTTAACTCAGAGCTACAAAGCACCTCTGCTCTCTCCAGGTAACCAAGGATACATGCATTTTTAACACACCTGTCTCAAAATGAGTTTGCAAGGCAGGCAGTCAAAAAATCCATCCTGTAGCTTGGGTAATGAGATACGGAGCCATTCGAAACCCTTCAACATGCAGCTCTGTGCTGCCACTTCTGCAGATTCACTTTACTAAGGAGGGGTACATTGTAAAGCATTTCTTTTTTGGGGGGGGGGGCGTGGAGGAAGTTATGCAAACCCAGTATTTTTAGATGCATCGTGTACTTCTAGAACTCCACAGAAATGTGAGACTTCTCCGGAAAGTATAGAGAAACATCAAACTGGTTACTCCACAACATCAAAACACAGATAATTTAACCAGAGAAAGTTAGTGTCTCCTCTGAGTTTGCTGGATCTAACACCACTATTGTCTTGACATGACCCTTTCTCTCTCACTTCTAATTCCCTCCTTGCACCACACACCAAATTTCTCCTCTCCACACTCTAACCACTTGTGCTTTTGACATCACATCTCAGCGTGTTTCTGCATCACTCAACATCCCCACCATTTGGTTCCTCAGCAAGGCAAATAATCCAGCCCCACATCAAAGCAACAAGTTGGAGCAATATGAAAACTGCACAGGTTTCAGTAATGGAAGACAGCAAGGAACAAGCAAGGTCTTATTGCCAAACAGCGAGGAAAATTAATGAGGCTTTCAAACGCCCAACTGGCAGTGTTAGTGCGTTAAAAGAATGTAAAAGAGGGGAAAGGACCATCTGCCTGCCAACTATGAGTACTCTCTGGCTGGTGCTAAAAACTCCACCGACTGGTGGGCTTGAAATTCAGGTATTAAAGTTTAAGGGATGTGTTCAAGACTTTCATGAAATGAATGTGATTTACACCAAAAGACACAGCCAGTGATGCTTTTTATCCTCTCTTACTTTTACAAGTTTTTTCCTCTAAATGGATTCTCCGGATCTTTGGCCACCAGTAAAATTTCAGGCTTCCAAAAAAGGATTACTTTCAATTTACAATGAATCATAAAACATATGAAACAGGAGTTGATGTATAATTCCAGATTGCCGCTTGGTTGTTGAGCTGAAATAAAAGGGTAGCCTAATCATCAAACTGAATGATGGCAAGGATAGTCTAAAGAGGAGTATTTTCCTCTGAAACCCTTTTGCTCTATGTCCAGATTCAGATCTGACACAGCCAAAAGGAAGAGCTTCTCTAGGATTTGGTGGTAGATGAGCCGATTTTAAAGATAAAGCACCATTTGACACAGTAGTGATAAGTATTTTGTTTCTGAAGGTTTTAAAATAGCACCTACAAGTGACATTATCCCTAACTCACAGCTGGGAAGACTGAAGTATCTCAGCTATATTTGCCCCATCTATCACACACACACACTCACACCCATACACAGTTTAGGGAAAGCAATCTGCACCTCTCATGCACAGACCTCCATTCAGAAGCTGTCCTGACTTACCCTGACAAGTAAAATCACTTTCCTAGTGATTTCCTAGTGATTTCACCACGTCAACAGGTGTTAATATTCACATTAAAAAAGGGGGTTAGTGGCTTCCCACTGCATGGGCTCATCTTGCTCCAGGACTCTGGTGCCACATTTTCAAAGGCATCCAGAACTACCATTTTATTCAGAGCACATATGATGCACAAAACACTTTATCAAAGGACATGCTGGAGTTTGAGCTGAGCATTAATTAGTGGCACCAGAAGATGTACATCTCCAGAGTGAAATTTGAAGCAGCATAAACAGCATCTTCTAAGAATGAAGCTTACACTGATCATTGATGACTGAAATGACATATAACAACAGAGCCATCTACAAATATTGGAAAAGCCTAAAAATCTAAAAAGACTTAGTCGGGAGAAAGAAAAGGAAATTAAGGAACATATAGACTGGCTGTTAGACAGAGTTCACTACTGGTAAATGGAACACTTCCCCAAGGGAAGCAATAGATGCTCAGTTATTTAAAGCCAAGAGGGGAAAATGCATTGCAGGGAACAATCCCATATTGGCAAGGGATAGGCTTGCTCTGGATAGGCTGTCAGCTCTTTTCCAATTCCAATTAGCTTATGATTTACTAATAATTCTTCTTTGGGTCGATAGGTCAAAAGATCCCACCATTCTGCTTACTAGTCTCCATAAATATATGTTACACAACAGACAGCACAAGTTCTCTGTGTACAATATGCTGTATCTGTCACCTTGCAATTAATGAAATATCATGCAGCGAAGCCTTTTCACCACAGAGATTTTACTTTCTAAATGATGGTGAGGGTCACTTCAACTACAACTTCTCCTTGCACTGTGCAAGACAACAGAGCAGTTGCACCATGTTTCTCTGAGCCCCGAAGCTATGCCTGGATGAAGAAAACAGGTTGTGATTAAGATCTGCTGAGATACCTGAAGCAATTCAGGGCTCAGTCTACAAACACTGTTTGCATTCTTAGCAGCTGTACTGCACTTTCAGCTCAGGCTCCAAACTTCAAGACATCTTGCATCAGCCATAGACTAGGTTGACTAGGAGCCCATCACACATCTCATACTGCTTCTGGAAGAAGACATGAGACAAACAAAAGACAAACTGAGCAGTTTTAGCACAAAAGATGTGCTAAGAGTTGGAAGAAGCCAGTTATTGCAGGTGGGCTACAAGGAGAGGCATTTGGAAAAGGTCATCTCCCCAGTTGTGGAAAACAAAGAAACTTCTTGTCATTCTAGAATGAAAAGCCTAGGTGGGCTGCCAGAGATGAAGGAAACAAAGGCAGAGAAAAGGAACAAAAGGAAGAAGTTTGGCAGGGATTCAACTATCAGCCATGAATTGCCTGTCTTCAAAGGGTGACTCTGGGATTCAGAAGAGAGGCCAAGCATGGGGAGAAAAGGAGCAGAAATTGCATAAGGGCATTTTTTATTCTCCCTGGTTTTCTGACTGCTATTCTGCCTGAAAGGACAGAGTTAATGGGTTAGAAATCCTCTGAAAATCCTATTTTTTATCTATCACACATCCCTAAAGAGGTAAATTGTTGTCCAGAATGAGCTGGAATCTAGAAATGCAAGGATACAGAACTGGAAAAGACCACATGAGGAACCATGTTTTACCCCCCTGCCCATTTACGGTGGTGGTTAAAAGCATAAAATTAAAATGCCTGTGCTAACACATTTCTAGCTTAGCCAGGCCAAGGTGAGGCCTGCTAACTAGGGAGAGCTGCGGGGCATGCAAAAGCACCAGATGTTTGCCTGCTGAATGACTAATCGTGCCCTCACCCTCAGTAAGTGTCCAAGTGGCATAAAGAGACACATTCTTGGCTTCATAAACAGCTACCGTTAGCATTCAATTGAAAATATCACTAAAAGTCTGTGCGTTTCAGCCCAAGTTTTGAGTGGCTGAAACTCCTCATCCCCTTACCACCCCGACCAGCCTGTCAGACAGACGCAGAGGTTTTCCGGTAAAAGACAAACAGCTGTAATCACTGGATTAGGTACAGTTCTGAGGATGAAAGCAAAGGACAACATCCAAACACTGCAGCCCGCAGGGACTGGACAGAGGGAGGGAAGGGAGCTGCCAGCATCTCGTGCGGGGCCGGGGAGAGCCCTGCCCCACTGGGAGGGCAGTAGCCCAGTCGGCAACAGCTCGGCCGGTGGCAACCCGGTCGGCAGCAGCCTGGCCGGCGGCAGACGGGAGCTTGCCCATTTTTGACAATGCAGATGGGAATCGGGAAAAGAACAGAGGTTACAGGGCAAACAGCATGAGAAAGGTTGGAGCTCAGCCCATTTCCAGCCAAAAGAGCCACATAAATTACCAGCCTGTAAGAGAAGCAATTCGACTGAAGTTTGCTCCTGCCTTTGGGGGGATTTCTGACAGAGAAACAGAAGAGACCTGCCCTCCTGCATTCAGCAGAGCAGATCTATGACCTCTAAGGACAACCTAACACAGTATCACTTCCCTGCATCAGGAACCCATGAACTCCAGGCTACAAAACACTGTCTTTATTTCCCTCACCAAAGACGGCAGCCAAGGCTCTTTCTGGGAAGCAGTGGTACTACCATTATCCTTTGCAGACTGGTGTCAATAAACACCTATCCCCTGGGGGTTCTTCTCTCTCCAGCAGGTACAACACCCCTAGCAGAAGAGGACAAGCATGGGGATCTGTTGTGACATGAGACCTTCCTGATGGGAACGCGATGCCAACCGAGTGTGCTCTAGATTTTTTACTGTAACTCCCTGTCAGACTGCCAAAGGTATTAAATAACAAATCTGCTTATTTTCAACCATGACCACAGTTCGGTTCAGCCAAGTGAAAACAGTCCATTGCAGGTGGACAGCATATAAAGCACTACACCCAGCCCCTGGAGAGGGCACCCTGCCCTTAACGACGTGTATTCCAGCTGTACTGCAACAGATGTACAGTCCCTATTCAGCTTAAAAAAATACTGGCTTTGGTAGACTCACTAGTTTAAAGGTAAAATATGCTGTTGGCTCTAACTTCAGTTGTACAACATTGATATATTCCACCTTCTGTTAAAATACAATCTTGGTAGCTATCCATGTCTGATGCCGTAATGAAAACCAACCTGCTTCTACAGACCACGAGTCATACCAAATGAGAGGAACTGTGAACTGGGCATGCCAGTATGAGTGAAATGCAAAAGCTTCTGAAACAGAAAAGATATGCACGGTCCTTAAGAATACCTGGTTCAGATTAGAAGAGAGGCCAAGTATCTTTAAAAGACAGCCTGACCCAAAGTTGATGGAAGGAATTTTAAGATGCCCTTCCCCCTTCGATTTGAGTGATCTTTGGATCAGGTCCATAGCAGGAGGCTCATAGCCAATTCATAGGCTTTAAATTCAGGAGGAACAAATACAATAACTTCTTGAGTAACTTTTAGAGAGGGGTAGAGACAATTTGCTCTCAGCATTTCAGTCCACATCAAAGCTGGTGCCAACTAATCAAGTTGACAGGAATTTCAGTGGCAATCGGACCCCTGCAATGTGCACTTGTAGAGGAGAGAATGGAGAGCATCTTCATCTACAGCCCACTTCAAAGTCAAGTTAGCTAGGGTATCACGGGAATACGGACCACTGACAAGATAACCTCGGCAACTGTTTTGTAATCTCCTAGTCCTGAAAGGAAGCTCAGCAATTAAAACTAGTGTGCAAGTCTTAATGCACCAGAGAGGACCGTTTTTCAATTTGAATGCTGAGGTTTGGAGGATCATAGCCAACAGCAGCCACAGAGTCAGCAGCTTATTTCCAGTTCGCGAACTCTATACATAAGCTGGATTTCCACTCCAGGAAGGGAAGGAGTGAAGGGAAATAATTCAAGTTATCATGCCTTTGGGGTCTATTTTTTTTTAATTTCTTTTTTTTCCGCCCAGGCTGGCACATGTCACCAGGAGCAAAGCCAACACTAGACACACGGGGTGTCAAGTGACTCACCGCTGATCACTGTTTGTTACTGGGAGCACAGGTGTGGAGGAATCTAAGAACGGGAAACGCAAACTTCTTGCATCAAAGGAAATGAGGGTGGCTAATGCCAGCTGTTCTGCAAGTAATTTGGGGAATGAAGTGGAAGAGTTAGCAGCAGCTAACTGGTGGGAATCTAGTTTTTTTGCAACCACTGCTCCAGCAGGGTGGGTTCCAGAGATAATGTTGCCAGTTTGAAAAAGAACATCTTGTTTTTAATAGCACACATCTGTCCTTTCTGTTGTTTTGATGAAAGGGTAATTTCAAACGGAAATCACCAAATGGGAGCTGTGCTTCAGACTGATTTTTTTCCTATGCATACAACTAATACGCAGAGATGGGAGGCCATTTAAAATATATAGCACTTTTCAGGCAATCCTTTAAAACAATCTCTGATTAATTCTCACAATTCTAGAAAATGCTATCTTTTTTTTTTCCTTTTTTTTTCTTATGCATTAATACTTCAACAGAGAAACCTGATACTGACTTCCCATTGTTTGCCCAAGGCAATGAGTGAGCTGCTGGTAGGGATGAGTTTAGAAGTTAGAACTTACCAATTCCCAGGTTAGTATCTAAGCAATCACAGCACATGTCTCTCTCTCTTAGTCAATTCATGTCCCTTTCTACCTTTTAACACAGACCAAAGCAGGTGACATTTATAGAGGATTACTTGACTCCAAGCAATACTTGCAATTCTGTAGCTGGCCCGGACTAAGTGTTCCCAGACCTTTACAAATCCCAGTGACCAAAGTCTCACAGCATCTCTGTGAAGTACTATTTGCTTTGCAAAGGCGCTGACTAGCAAAGCATGGAGTGTTTATGGGACATGCCCATGTTCACACAGTAAGCCTGTAATAGTACTTGATGTTGGCCATCGATGCCAGGTCGTTCCCGGATGTTTTAGGCATGCTCCGAGTCTTCAACCTATGCTCAGCTCAAGAGCCTAGTCTTCCCTTCCTTCAATTCAGTTTTCAGCCAGAAATATTCCCCACAAGAGGCACAGAAAAGATGCAAGAAGACCCTGTCCAGTGATCTTGAACAACCTCATCAAGGCTAGACATCCACACACAGAAATTTTGTAGGGTGAAGGGACCAGTCACAAGAGACTCTATTGTTTTGGTTCTCTAAACAAATTTTTGGGCTGTGTGCAGTGTAACGTGCATACCATTTAACCTTTTAACATTGTTAGTTGAAGGTGCCAATAAACTCAATAAGGGAACATTTGAAATCAGTCTCACCTAACTGTAAAATCGATGCTACCTGTCACAGCACAGTAAAACACAGAGGCTCCAGCTGTACTGTATGGTTTCAACTCTAACTACACAAAAACACACACAATGCTCTCTAGGACACTGCAGTCCTGCTAAAACAATTTTCATTAAATGCCTCATAGAGCTAAAGAGATTGTTATCTGAAAACAAAGAGAAAGCATTTAAACCTCAAGGCGCTTGGATTTCAGATGGATTCCCACTGCTATTTGTGTTACAGAGACAGGTAGAAGTTCCACATGAGCGGCATGGCACAAGGTGCCATCCATGGAGTAACTTCTCATCCCAAAAGAACTTTTGATCTCGATGAACAAAACAGATTACATGTACTCTCGCGTTCATTCACATTGGAAAGTTGAGGCAGAGAGCGCTCATCAGACATCCTCTTGGAGGTGGTTTAAACTTCCTGTCCCTGCACCATCTGACCTCTGCGTGAGTTAGAACTTCCTGCAAAAAGGAAATTATTTCCCAATAATCCAGGATGTAAATCTAAATTGCAGTAGGTATTTCCTGCTAACTCCCCAAGCGGATACCGTATTACACAGTAAGAACATCTTCTTATGGTTAAGAGAATTATATTAAACCACATAAAGGCACTCTTTAGTTATCATTCCACCACAGGCAGGAGATGCAACCACTGCGCAGGTAGGCATACCTGCGCTAGCTGACGAGGCACAGGCTGTATTAGCACTACCAACATCCTAGGTACTTACTTGGGCAGTTAATGCCTTTGCTTTTAAAATAAAGCCCTCAGAGCCTTGAAGGAACAGCCCTTGAGCTTTCAGAGCTAAAGTGCATAGAGAAATAAAACTATAAACCTGTTACCTGCTAAAGATGTTTTTGTTTAAGTGATATACTCGTTCCTTCATAGTCCATTATCTGACCAGGTTCAGCTACATCTAATACCTCCAGTGAGGAAAAAAAGAAAACAGCAACTGTAAGAAGAGAGGATTTTTATAAGTCAGTACATGTGTGAGTGGGGATGGTTTTATGAATTTAACCCGTCCAAAGACAAGTAGGTGCCAAAGAGTTGTCCCCATTAATGTGGTATCACACAGCATCCAGCTGCCCCTGTCAGCTCTGAGCTCTGACATTCCTGAGTCTCCTCCAAATGGCAGCTCCATTGCACGCACTCCTGAGGCCAGGAGGAAGCACAGCACACGTGGCATGCTGTACTCTTAGCAGCAGAAAGGATGTTTTGGCTGCTGACTCCACAGTAAACCCTTTCTTTTCATTAAGGATATGTCCAAACAGTATTTCAGTGGCAGACACAGTCTTCTGCTCAGACTCAAGACAGCCATTTACAAGCTTTGTTCACCTACATTCTTAATTTGGGCTCTCATTTGGCTATGGCCTCTTACCTCTCTTTCCCACATAAGAAACTCTAGGAGAGGAAGTGCTTTAAACTCTGGCTAAATAACTCAGCAGGAGAAAGTCAGAACTCAAAATCTGCTCTCCCCTATCAGAAACTCCTCCCTGCAGTTAGGAAACATGAAGCTGATGACAATTCTTAAAACACTCCTCCCACAGGAAATGTATTTCTCCCATAACTTCTGGGGAATTCTCCTCAACAGTCTCAACCTAAAAAGTCCTGGGAAACAGTGACACCCACATATACACACACCTTCCCGGAGGCAAGTGCAGAAACACTAAGGACGTGCACATGGCTATCGTACTTGTTCAGATGTAGCTTCCAACCTCCTACATGAGTTGTGTGGTGAAGACAAGGATCTGCATCTGTGACTAAATTGTTCTGCTCTGGCACAGCAAGGCCAGGCAGCTCTGCCACTGACTGCACACCCCAGTCCTAAGCCACTAAACACCAGAGGTCAAATCTGAAAATAAGGTACCTTGCTGGAGAGTCATAGCTCTGAGATCCCCAGTGTCTTTAACTCTCCGTGACTTCCATCTGCTTTGAGCTTTCAGGACCCCTGAGACCAGAAATGCACAACCAGAAATCCAAAAATGGAGGCTGTACCTCATTAGCCTGTATGAAAAGCCATGTCCTCCAGTGTTTTACACGAGTAGCATACAACCATATACATCTTAGAACAGCAATGCCTATTAATACAATACGGGATGTTGCGTACTGGCCCTGATCTCTCTCTGTTTCACTTTATCCTCCTCTAAAATGGAAATAAATAATACCCACACAGCATGGCAAAGCACTTTGTAATCCCCAAATGAAGGGTTCCATAGGTGTGAAGTATTCATAAGATGTATTTATTTTCAAACTGCAAAAAAACTTGCTGCTGTGTTCCCTGGCTCTATTTAGCAGACCTCTCCACTGTGCAGATCTGAAGCAGACATCAGGGAAAGGAATGCTGTGATAATCAACTCCAAATCCCGCAATCTATTTGTTCTACTAATTAAAGGAATATTTACTCAGGAAGCAGGTTTACACTAGATGAATAGTTTCTAAGAACAAATATGATTTAATTATGTGTAGATGCAAGAAGCATACTACATATTAAGTAGATTAATTTATGCTCACTAAAAACACGGACAAAATTGGTGCTTAGCCATTAATTTTCTATGTTGGAGAAAAGAAAGGGTAAGAAAGGGTTCACAGAGTTATCTGCTTTAGAAGTTTATTTACGTGATCTGCATTTTTTTTCAAAAAGAACCAGAATAAATCCTTTGAATAAGATAACTTCATTTCCTTACCACATTTTATAAAATAAATTGTATTCTAAAAGAGTAATTTTTATGGAATTAAGTAACAAGAAAGCACCTTGAGTAAGGAATAAAGCAGGATTTTAAATGAAGACGTGATGTGTGAGCGAGGATGAACAGGTTAAAGAAGTGGCCCATAGCATAGTTACAAAGAGAGTCCTTGCAGGGGCCAAGGCAGAGCAGGCCAGTGCTGAAGACTGTTTGATGATACATGAACTTGCAGCATATTAAGCCTCTCCATTCCCACATTCTGTAGTGAACACCAGACACGGTATGGCTATAGGAAAGCAAGAGGCAACCTATAACATGAGCTGTGTGGAAGAGTCTCTCTGCCAACAGCCATTTTCTTTAACGAACAAGACAGGCTCCTAGCCTCTGAAAGGTGACAAATACTGGAACAGAAGAGTAAAGAGAAAGTCTTGGTGGGGCTTCAAACAGAAAGATGGTAACTTTGAACTGAACGCATGGATTATAGCATACAGAGTGCATTGCTTTAGTTACTGAAAGAGCTGAGAGAGAAAAGCAACACAATATTTTGGTATCAAACTAATTTGTCAGAATTGTTCATTTGATGACACTGTGGATAGAAAAAAAAAAGCATTTTTTAACAGTTACCGTAAGTATTCATAAGGCATCCATCAACAGCATTTGGCCTTGCTTTATACGAAAAAATAATTTCCCAGAAAGGGCAGGGACTATTTCAAGGCCCTTCTGCTTTAACATAAAGAATTCATCATATTTCAGCTGTCAAACAAGAAAAAGTGACTGTGACTGCAGGACTCTCATTCATTGCTTCCCTCCATGAGCTTAGACAAGTGACTCAACTTCGCTTTTCCTCAGCTTCTTCCCTGGTAAAAAGGAAATTTGTTCACTTAGGAATCATAAAGGACAATGCAATGAGTTTGCTATATTACAGCTGAATAAGGCATAAAATAACACTTTTTTGTAAATTCTTCTTCCTGTCCTCTACATGTGCTACTAAATATAGCAGAGCAAGACAGTTCTAGTTGATTCTTGTCTTTCTTCTTACTGCTGCCTTTCATTTTCTGCACAAACTGCCTCCCTTTTCAATATCCTTGAAAAACAAGAACTTATTGGCATCCCACCACACTTCAATGTGCTGCTACCACCTGGTTTCACAACAACCGGAAAGCTGGATTTTCCTGTTTGCTTCTGTGTTTGCAAATATGTAGAAGACTTCAATTCTCCAAGATACAGACTTCACCCTACAAGTAAAGTTTTTAGGAGTCTTGCTGAAACAGAATATAGCTAGCCTTGTGGGTGAAAATTCAGAGGTTGGTATATTTTAAGCACATCTCCAGTTCCTACCAAGGTTTAGCTACTGCTGAGTTCAGCTGAGTCTGTGTTCAGGTGAACAGTGAAGGTACAGTTGATGCTGTCTGAGGTTGGGGAATGGACCAGGTGATGCATCAAGATCTGTCCTGTGAAAGTCTGGCCACCAGTATATTAAATTAGTGTCTGACTGTTTATCATATGCAGCTCACTATTTCATTACAATGTTTAAATCTCAGCCTTTAAAAAAATACTAAGCAGAAATTTAGAAGGATTTGGGAGAAAGGGTACACAACCTTTGAAACTCTCTGTGAAACAGTGGGTCAGCAAAATATCAAGAGCTTTGTAGCATTTTGGAAATTAATAGTAGCCCATTTTTATCAAATAAATGCTGTTGTAACTGAAACAACACAGATTGCAGACACATTTGTAGCTTTCTGTCTTACAGAGAAGCCAAAGTTTTCGGGGAAAGATCTTCCTACATCAATCTGCTTTGAAGTGATTCCTACAATCATGATAATCTGTTCCAGAAACTGGTCATAATAGAAAACACCATTTCAAAGCAGTCTACAAAGCACATTTCTAAAAATGCTTTCAGTTACACCTCAATTGCAAATATGCCACTGAGCCACTTACTTTTTCATCAGGGAGGGTTGGCTGTAATAAGCACGCACTTTTCCGGATCCCCTGCCTTTTAATCATGTCTATCAAGTCATTGTGACTGATAGACATGTTAGCTCCGCTATTCAAAACAAATAAGAGATGCCTAAATTATACTGCTGCATTTTAAAGAGGTACTGTCAGGTTGAAAACCTGAGGCCAACCCCTGTAGCCCTGATTCAGGTAGCATGCCAATTTCAAAGCAAATAGGCCCTGGATAAGAACTGCAAGATGTGAACTTTTTGGGTTTTTTAAATGAAAAATCCAATTTTAACTTACATACCTGGAACTTTTGCTACTGATGTCCCTTGGTGCAGGATCAGGCCCTAATCTCTTCTACAAATATCTTAGACTATTAGAATTGCAGACATCAGATTATTTCCAATTCTTTATACTATTAATTTAAACCTTTGATTCTACCAGGTAGAACTCTGCCATGTAAATAATCCCACTGGTTCCGGTCCTTGTGATAACTTCACTGAAGCACTTCAGTAGTTCATTTGGTCTGTTTGTGGAGAAAAGTCGTACTCAACCCAAGTAAAAACTTCAGAGGTTTTTTTTTTTCCCTTCCTCAGTTGAATCAGCTTGGGAAAGGAAAAAAAAACAAAGCAAGCCTCATTATTTTACTTCTGTTTCTAATCAATTACTTCTGCATCTCATGCTCGAACATCTGGGAAGCTTAAAATTCAACAGAAATAGAGATCTTCTTGGTTTGGGTTTTGTTTTAATTAAAACTGGAAATGCTTCTCTTGATGCTGTGTTTTGTAGCATCATAATCTTGCAGACCTAATTTTGGAGAGTGCCCCTGAACTGATACCATCCCTGTGCAATCCTTTCCCATTGGTACAAACTTGTCTTTTGACTTTTTGGACTCATACTACTAGTCCTTAGTCAAATACAACCACAGCTCTTCAATGAGGCTGCACTAGTGTATCTGTGAGTGGAACTGGGTTCTTGCCCTTTTCATGGACGTCCAAGTCCTTTGAGAGCTTTGTAAAGAGATAGCAGAGTAGGTTGCCAGAGAATAAAGAGTTTTCATTAAATGATAACATCTTTCCAAACTAAAAACGGAAATTGTATTACTTTTGGGAAGGTTCTAGTCCTCTCAGACCACAAGTACCACAATTAAGGCTAGTGCAGCCCAACCATACACTAGGATAAGTTTTGGAAATAGTTTAAGAGTCTTTGCCTTGTGTTAGCAATCAAGTACTTAGGCTGGTAATTTCTCATCCACAGCTCATTTCACTGAAATGAGTAACACTTCGTGCATTTGTACAGGTTGCAAAAGTGAGTTTTATTCTGCAGGCTCAGATCTTACACTTGCAAGAATGGAATGGCTTTCTCACCAGAAATTCAAGCTGAACTCTGCCCTCAGTTAGTTTAAAGTGTCTCTTTTCTCTTTCCCTACATCGCAGTGCTCCTGAGTGAAAGACAGAGTCTGGTTATGCCCAGGCAAAGTGCAGACAGATGTTTTGACATTTCCCTGCAGAAAGCTCCTCTGATACAACGCTGCTCTGATTTACAAGCAGTGCTGCTGCTGCCTCTCAGTCATCCTCCTCTGCCAGGAAAAACCTGCTGTTGCCTTTTACCACTACAGCTACTCCAGTTCTTCACCAGGCATGTATCACACCAGGCTCCTCATGCCAAGAGCTTCCTAGGCCACTATCCCTATTTTCTGCCTTCCAACTTTATAGTCCTTATCTCCTGCTATCTATCTGCTCAGTTCTGCTCTGCAATCTCCACTGTTCCAGTTCTCACAAACCTTTGCAGCTGTCAGCGCTACTGTCTTCTTTGGCCAGTAGCATCCTTAGCAAGAGTTCAGAGAAGAGCCATCAGGCAATAAGGATTGAAAAAACACAGAAGAATCCAGTATCATACTGAAATATCACAGAGAAATTAAGAGATGACTTGATTGCAGTTCACAAGTACTTCCACAGCAAGAAAATGTGATGCTCTGCTCCTCAGATGAGATCATAACAGGACCAAGAACCTAGCAACTGAGAAACTAAAAAGCAACATAATCGCAAGGACTGCTGCATTTTAAACACTTAACCAAGAATTGCAGGGTGTTCTCTTCCTTCAGAAATATTTAAATTTAAATTAGATGCTTGTTTAGAATAGTTGACCATCTTGAACATGAATCAGCTCAGGGAAGTTCTGTGCCTTCAGGGGAAACAGATAAAATGACTAAAAGCACCTTTCTGGAGTTATCATCCATCACTGTGGGAGGAGGGACTAGATGGGAAAGAATCCCAGGAATCAAAAGTAAAATGTAAACAAAAGGGTGAAATGCTAAAAACCCAGTTCACATGTTCTGTTACAAGTCAATGTTCTTCATTTGAGTGAAGACCGAGTGACTGTAAAAAAGACTGCTTCCCTAAAACAAATCTTCAAATCTGCCAATCAGTTTTCAATGAGTAATTAAATTTAGGTTTGTCAGCCTTGATACACTTTGTCTTTATGAAACTAAGAATGAAATATAACATTGGGAATAATCTTATGCAGTTGTCTTAACTAATTTAGCATTTTGGATGCCTTACCTTATGGACTTTACAGAGAGATTCTTGGATTGTATTGCAACTTCAGCCTTCTTAAAATTAACTCACACCAACTACTCTCAGTAGTACCATCATTATCTGCGAAACTGTGCTCAAATGAAGAATCAATAAATAAATATGAAGAAGAAATTTAAGGAAAAAACGAAGTGCTATTAGCATTCCAGGAGTATAATAAACTCATAATTCTCTGAGGCAAAGCAGTGAAGCCTGGATTTGCAAAGCAACCACAGACAAGGAGGTGTGCAAAGCTCATTCCAAATATAAGTTGGTTTAATATTTCAAAGGCCCATTAGAGGGAACACATAGCATTAGCAATATCATGGTTTGTATTCCTGATGTACAGTCCTAGGCAAATACAGAAGGCATCTAGTAAACTACTCTCTCAGGAACAATTTCTGTTGGCTAAGGGGGGCAAATGTTAAATTTTAAATATGTTAATCACTTGCTTTTGTTTTAATTCAATCTATATAGATGCATGTCTGTGTGTGCATATGAAAATACAAAACATAGGAATGATCCCTAGTTCATCTTCAAAATGTTGGGATCAATTGTGCACATGCGATCAGGACACTTTTTTTCTCAAACTGTAGTCACGCTAACTTGAGCTGAACTGCTTAGGTGAGTAAAGGATTTGCACGATCAAGTTACCTACTGGCAATGTTTAGCAAGGAGATAAATGCATAGTCTTGTAAGGCACAAGTCTGGGGCTCTGATGCAGGAAAGCAATGGGATGAAACATTTAATTCATAAGATTTAACTATATATTTAGAATTAAGTATGTGAACAAGTGTTTTCGGGCATTGTAACCTTGTCTCTGCCAGTAATGAACTCTGTGACCTTGAGCAAGTCATGTAAGACCAGACTTTTCACAGACCTCAAAGTCTAATTCATACCGATTTCAGTCACTGGCAATCCTACTTGGCGCCTATCTGCATCATTATGTTTCTTGATATCTTTAACAGATGAGCACAAAATTCTCCAGGCCATAGTCCTTTTATGCCTCAGTTTCTCTCCCTGATGATTATTTCTTCTGACTGCTGAGCATGGTTTTCAAAACGGAAATAAGGGTAAGTTGTACTATTACATCACTTGATTATCCTCACAAAGCAGGAACTGCGGAATTCTTCATAATTTGTATTATGTGTTACTCGACATCATCCTTCATCAGTATTGGAACAGCACATAGTTACATTGCACAGTCCTATTTTGCTCATGTTGAATAAAGTATGAATCTTTATCCTACCACAAGCCACTAATGATATTTTTTTCCCTGTTGCCTTTTATTTTAAGTAGGTGGTTACTACCTGCAATTACAACAAAAAGCTAAGCTCTCTTAGACTGGAGGAGCACCTTGGACGCAGGCAGGAACTGAGTCTCAGCTTATTTTTTTTTAATGAAAATGCCATTCATATGTGGAACAGACCCCAAAAAAGTCAGAGTGAAATATTAAGTGATTTATAAATATAGACTGATTGTCCTGTCCAAACCATGTGTTTGAAAATCTCCTTCTGGCAGACAATCGTCTTCAATCAGGAAGAGAGAGCAGAGAAAGGATCGTGAGGCAGGGCAGGGGGATCTGTAATCACTCTAACAAACTTTTGAGGCCTAGCCAATTTTTCCTTCCCTGCATTATATATACAGGCTCCAAAAAGCATCTCTTTCTACGTTCTTGAACTTACTATATTACCCTGTCAAACTGAGTTATCCAGAGTGAACTTCCTACCTTTCCTTTCTTGTCTTCTTAATTTATTTTCCCCTAATCTTTGATCTATTGTAAATCAGCATCGTAGGAGATAAATAAGCAACCTTTAGCTGAAACGGCAGGCTAAACAACTTCCACGTGGCCAGGCAACATAGCAAAGCAATTAAACCTGCCCAACAGGCCATCCGTAGTCAGCATCCTCTTCCTTTAAGAGGCTGGCCCCAAAGTGTTACCAGATTTAGTTCCTAATCCTACCTCTGAGTTGTGCAGATGGTCCCAGCACCCACTCAAAACCTCTTTGAAATTATTATGAGTCTACACAGCCAAGCAAGCTTGTTGGCCCCCATTCTGATGCAAGAATGAGAATGTGGCCAAGGTCTACCTAGAGTTTGTTTCCTGCCCCTCGAGAAGACAGGCAGGGTCTTTTCTCACATATCTAGTCATAACTGTCACAGCCATATTTTGGAAACACCAATTCTATCTCTGAGTCAGGACACTTTCATACCACATAAGAAATTTTCATTCTGTTATCCTTGCAAATAAAGTTAAAGCTATGTTTTCATTTTTACTCTACATCAGTAACCTGCATAAGGTTTGCACTTGAAATGAAAAATACTACTTTTAAAATGACAAACACTGAACACAGGACATTCGTTACCACTAAAAAAAGCCCTCTCTGTCTATGGAGGAGCATAATTCATTCACTGATACACGCACCCACATTTTCTCCAGGGAGTTTCACAAATTCACATGCACTCCCAGCACTAAATTTTGCATTTCAATCTAGGCATTAGCTATAAAAGACGTGTAAAATCTTATGTAGTCAGACAGAAGCTGTTCCCTATTGGCTACATAATAAGCGTCTTAGGTGGCTACAGGGTATAAAATTGTTCCAAAAGGGGTGTGGAAAAAATTACACAGCATAAATTGATTCCAGATCCACCTGTTCCAGGTGCCAGCAAATATATTTTGTTAAAACCATCTGCTTGTCTTAAAAGCTAACAGTTTTTGAAGACTATGGCACAAGCAATCTGCAAAATATACAAACTTCAGAAGCCACAAGCTGCAAATGGCTTATAGATCATCTACGTAGGACTCAGCCTGGCTGTTCTGCAGGACTGCAGACAGCATCTCTGCTTAACATCTGAGCATATCCAGCATGAGGGTATGTCCTCCATAGCACTAAGGGTTCAAGGCTACTGGAGGATCCATTTGGCATCATCAGATCCTCACATGCTATTCCCAATTACGGAGGCTGCCTCATGGGTTTGAAGTTATGATTAAGCTTTTGAGTGCAGCACAATATTTGGCAGACATAAAACTAATGACTGTGGTTCTTCTCTGCAGGTTGCTACATCCCAGCTGATCACGTGTTGCTGCACAATGGATAAAGTCAAACCTTTGAAACTGGCACTCTGCAATTTATTTGGCTTCCAGCAACAGCCTAATAGGGAGTACGTTGTATATTGAGACTAGCAAACCCATAAGCATTTAGCCTGTTTCAACAAAGCAGGTGACCCACAGAGGTCAGACACTGCTACAGTTTGTTTATCAGGGTCTGATCATGTAGGGTGCTGTTTGCCAGAGACGAGTTAACAAGAATGAAGAACACGTAGCACCTTGTAAGATCAAGCTCCTTCACAGCAGCTTCTGGGAAGAAAATGTCCTGTTGTCTCTCCACAAATGACCCCTTACTGAAAAACAATGAAATTACGCAGATGATTTATAAACTCCTGAGGTGTTCACAATTGATTTGGGGATTAAGACTAGTAATCAGCATGTTTACTTATGATCTCATTTAAATCTCACTAAAAAGTAAATAAAGACACACCAGTTCTTAACCAGCACAGTGCTTTGGTATATGCTTAATTATAAGCACATGAATAGCCTTGTCACCAATTCAGAGTCATACTCTGTAACTTGGTAACATCCTTCACATGCAAATTACCTCCCAGACTTATTACATTCGGAAACAAAACAAACTCATTTGGTTTGTAGATACATACTTGATAACAGTAATACTTCCAGAGTGTCGCTACTCATACACTCATCATCAGAAAATCCCTTTGACAGATTTTGTGTGGACCTTAAAAATTTGTGCTTTATGTGAGTGCTGAAGCAAAGGCAACTTTGGGAGTCGCTGCGCTGTAGTCAAGGAGACCTTGCATGCTGAAAGTCACAGTCATGCTGTCGGAGCTCTGCTGCACTTTGCTCACATGGTTTGAGCCTGGGGTAAGGAATAACTGCTGTCGTGCAGTGGGTTTTTTTGGACAACAATGAAAACAGAGGTGAAATAAATACTGAGGCTAGCTGTGCTTGAAGAATAATCTCCAGCAACCAAGGCACTGTCCTCACAAGTTTCAGGCTGAAAAAACTGTTGAAGTCTTGTATCTCAAATTCAGAGAGCTCCCATGGAAACTTACGAAAAATGCCACCATGGACAGAGATGGGATGAGTCCTGGTACTGGGCACGCTGGAGGAGTCAGCAGCTCACAGTGTGTAAAAGGGAGAGAAAGAATCCCTACAGTAAAATGAGCTGACACACTCCCTTCAGTGAGTTGATTTTTCCCTCCTTAAAAAGAATAAAAGGCAACAAAACAATAACAAAGAACTGTTGACTTCATCCTCAAAGTCAACAACACTCATATTCAGCCACAGACCGTTTCAAGGCACAGCAGGGACAGCGCTGTAATACTCCACGGTTTGTCTCCCGGACTAAATCGCAAGGATTCAACCTAAAATAGTGGCAGTTCACCTTCACAGTATTCAGTCTGTAAAAGGTAAGTGCATCACTTAAGACTGACTTTGCAATCTCAGCATGACTTGATACTATATATCTGCTGCACAACAAACACCAATGAATTTCACCCCTAGAGAACCCTTCCGAGTTGCTTCCACCGCTGCCTGCAGATGATTTTTCAGTTTTACACCAAATCTGTTTGGGCATGATCTGAAGTGAGGCAAATCCAGTTGCAGACTTCACACGGGGCTGCACCTGAACCCTGGATCTTGTCACTGCCCCGGCAGTGGAACATTTTCACGTTACTATGACAGGCTCCTTATTCCTCACCACTTCCCCTCTCTCTTGGGACCGGTCTGCACTTGCCGCTGCAGCTCTTGCCACAAAGGCAGTGAGCAACACTTAGGAGACCTGACGAAGCTGGAGTCCAGTGCATGGCTTTCCAAAGACAGACCCTCAGTAAAATTACCCATGGCTCATAGTAAAAATTGAACTAAGAAAAACTCATCTAATGCTTCCAGGCATATAGATAAATAAAAGGTGAAAAGGCTTTTAAATGCATTCTAAACCCAATATTTTATGAGATGGATCAATATATTTCTCCAGGCTGGAAACAAATGAGTTCTCAAAGAAAGTTAATTTTAGAGAAGACAATGTTTGGTTTTCTTACTACAGAAAACAGTGATAACAATTCCTTGGAGAGCATTTATATGAACAGCAATGCAAAGCTAGGGCTTCATCATGCTCTCCCTGAAATCAGTGGAGTAAGAACAGGTTAAGGTTACTGCGGTCAGCCTACTTAACGTGAACAAAAGTAGCTCTGCAATCATACAGCATTGTCCTTAATTTCCAAGCTTTCACTGGTCAAACTGGCATATGGAAGTGATGCAACCCCGAAGTAAAACAATAACAGCTTTGATCCTGCATCTTTTACACAGCCAGTTAACCTCCCTGATGTCTTAACAAGGAATCACCTGAATAAGGGCTACCGGATAACACCCTAAATTCCCAGATCCCAGTAGAAACAGCACACATCAATACTCCAGGCAGAAAGGCGGCCGTGCAGCGGATTGCTTTGTGGTATTGTTTGATACTGCCCCCTTTTGCCTAACAGCAAGTCAACAGCCTAGACTTCACACAGAAACTTTTCATGTCATGTATTTGTTTTTAGGAAAACATATTCATGCAGACAGTCTTGTTTAACCCTAGCATGACTGCTCACATGATTGTTAATCCTGACTAAAATAGAAATCTGTGTTCAAGCCATGTTTAATATCTCAGAGTGAGACTGCTCTCCAGGATCATTTCCTCTAACAAGGACCCATCATATCTCAGCCCAAGTCAAGCAGGACTTTTACAACTGACTACAGGGTAAGAAGCAAAGACTGTAAAGTCTGGGTGTATGTTCCCCCAAGTCAGCTGTCTGCCTGGAGAGGGCAATCACACTGGACAACCAAAGCCATTTTGTTTGAGCACTTTTTTCATTTTACTGCAAAGCAACTAAAATCCCATGGCACCACTTGTATCGAGTTTCTATCAGGCTACACACATTCGATTGAACCCATCTCCACGCCACCTTTTTGAGTCTATAGGAACTGATCAGGATCACCTTGTTAAAAGTCATTCCCCACAAAAACCCTCATCCCCTACATCTCTCTGTTCAAGCCTTTTGTCTTCTGGGGTTGTGCTTTTTCACTTGCTGGAGTTTGCACATTTTCTTTTCGCCGGTTGCCCCAGCTCTTTGGAGGAAGGGAGGGAGGTCACAGAGGGCAGCCACTGCCAATTCCATCAGCCTAACGGGCTGGAGGGATGAACAAAGCAAATATCTATATTCTGAATGGTGGGATCTCTCTCCCCCTCCATGACTTCAGGATTAACATGTCCCTGACAGGGGAGGACAAAAACTTAATTTCTCTGAGGAAAGAAAGAAAGATAGAGAGAGAAAAAAAAAAGGGGGAGAAATTGCCTCCACTTCACTGAAAATGCAAGAGGCATAACATAAAATGCAGAGATACCCTACTATAGTTTGCCTAGTGCAGAGTTTACTTATCATCCAATCCAATCTGAACAGAAAAGTTTTAGACCAAAAGGGAGAAAAAGGGAAAAAATATATGGATGATTCAAGTGGCTGTTTAAAAATGAAATCTCTATTAAAAAATCTCGTTAAATATCAGTAGGATTTTTCTTTTTCCCACTGCCACCTTCTCTGCAGTTTATGACCAGTTTTCTCCCTTGGGTGCTTACAAATAGACATACAATCAAGACAGCACTTTTCTGTATGAGTAGCTTGTTCCAGCTACGCTCACTCCTCCTCCTTGCCTTCACTCACCCAGGATCTCTACTGATCTCAAACAGCAGTAAGAATCAAAGCCCATTATAACTTTAGCTTAGTTGGTTTCTATTTTGTTCGCAGTGCAGTCAGCTTGGGGTCTCAGCCTACCACTGAACCCATCCAGAGGCAAAGAGAGCTAACCTCTTGCCACTCAGACTATAATTTAGGAAAAGAAGTATTTTGTGTAATGAGAGGGAACACTTGCACAACAAAAAATGAAACTTTACTATGATCCCAAACCAATATATCCATACATAAATAGTTCAAGGAGAAAAAACTAAAAATAAAACCCAACCAAAAATAAAAACAAAAATACCCCAGGACCTGGCATCTACCATGTTTGGAGACCTTTTTTAAGGACAGGAAATTATCTAAGAGTCTAAACTGAACCAACAGAATACAGTGAACCTTTAGGACACAGATACTCCTCTATACTTACGCTCCACCTAAAAGCCCATGAACAGACAGGTTCAGTACCGACTTGGCAAGCACACCTTTTGTTTGTTTCCTCTGAGGCGTAACAGTAAGCGTGCTACTGGGCAGCACCGGGGAGCAGATGGTAGTGTTGGAAAATACAGATCTCTAACTTTTGGTGTGGGTGTTGAAGCTGGATCGACAAAGGTTGTTTCTGGGAATCCTTCCCCAACCCCCCAGCCCCATAAGTTTCTAACAATACAAGGAGCTAAGGAGCTGCACAAGACTCTCTGCTTCCCTCTCCCTCTCCCCTTCGCTTTTGATCTCCATCAGGACGTGAGCTGAAATTTAATGGACCACCCCTACCACAAAGACAAATTACCATCTGAAAAAAAAATCATTAATATCCCTCCGTCTAGGCTATCCGGCTTCCCACCAATGCACCCCCTTCCCTCACGCCACAGCCCCGCTCAAAGGGTTTAGGGAGAGCTGGGAAGCTGAGAGGGAGAGAAAGAGAAAAGCAGCCACCTCCACTGCCACCTCCTACCTAACGTCCTCTCCAGCGCTGCCGGACTGCAAAAACAGCGACAAGAAAACCCCTTTCGCTCGGCAGCCCGCTGGGGATAAGGGGACGGCACACCGGGCGCCGTGCACACACACCCCCACGGCACGCAGGGTGCCCCTGGCTCCTCCATCACCCCGCGGCCGCGGCAGGGCTGCGCGGGGAGCGGTGGAGCCGCGCAGTAGTCCGGGGCTCCCCACCTCCCCGGCATCCCCATCCCAGCGCCGCCCGCTCGCCCCGGCCCCCCGCCAAGTTGAGAAGTTTGCGCGCCCCCTCCCCGCGGCCGGGCCCGCCGGCCGCCCCCCGGCCCGCCGCCGCGCTTCGCTTACGGGGTGGCCGCCGGGCTCCCGGTGCGGGGCTCACCGGCACATCGCGCTCCGGCTGCCGCAGGAGCGGGGGCAGCCGCGGCTCGGCGCGGATCGGCTCGGCGGGGCTGGGCTCGGTGCGGGGCGAGCAGGGGAGCGGAGCGGCGGCTCTCCCCGGCCCGGCGCTCAGGGAGCTCCGCCTCGGGCCATGCGAGCGGCTGCGGGCAGCGTCCCTGCGGCGCGGCCGGAGTTGGGACCGAAGTCCTCCCCTGCGCTCCGCCGTCTCTTCCAGGCGGCTCCTATCAGCACGGCTTCAACTCTTTCCATCGGAGACCGGGGGGAGGAGGGGGAGGAGGCGGAGGAGGAGGAGGTAGGGAAGGAGGAGGGAGCTAGGGGCTGGCAGCCCCAACTCGCACTGATGTCAACTAATATATTCAAAGTTCAACAGGGCATTTCTTCGCAGGCGAATCGCCCTCGCCGCCCTTCCCGCTGCTCGCAGCCGGCCGCCTCGGGCCGGCGGGGGGTCCCGCGAAGCACGGTGGCGCGGCGCTCCGCGGCCAGGCCCCCAGCGGAGGGGGGCCGGCGGGTCTGGCCCAGGGGGGTCGGGGATAGGGGGATGCACACTTTTCGGTCGGGCAGGTTCAAGTGCTGCCGGCGTGGGGAGAGCGGAGAGGCACCAGCCGATAGCGAGGATAAGAACCAGCGGCGGAGCGGTGTTTGTATTTAAATCCACCCCCTTCCCTCCCTGCTGGAAGGGGCAGGGCCGGCAGCGCTGCTGTGGCTGGGGATGGGATGGGAGCGGGGCGCAGGAGAGCCGCCGGACCGGGGCTTGGAGTCGCGCCGCGGACCCTCCGGCCGGGCTCCGGGCTGCCGTGCGGACCCGGCGGCAGCGGCCGCCTGGAGAGGCCGCCCGGCAGGGCTTGCAGCGAGCCCTGGGCGCGGCTGCTCCCCTCGCCCGAGGCCTGGGCTATGGCTGCGTCTCCCCGTCGCGATGTCCCCCTGCTCGCCTGGGGCGAACGGGGTCGAAATGAACCTAGGGAGGGAAGCGTCAAAGTTTTCTCAAGCCGAAGCGGAGACGGCGGCGGAAAATCCGCGGCGAGGCGCGTTAGGCGGCGGGGAGCGCAAGGGAGAAGCAGCGCCGCTGTGCGCTGCCCGGCGGCAGCGCCGACCGCTCCGCGCCCCGGGGCCGGTGGGCAGCGCCCGGAGCCCCACGGGGGGAATCGCCGGGGGGTGTTTGGGGAGGGCGGTGGGGTTGCATCAAACGCCTTTTTTCAAGTGGCTGATGCGCCGCGGTGTCCCCGCGGTGAGGCACAGCGCCCGTACAGCGGTAGCGGCAACCGCGCAGGGCTATAGGATGATCTCTGCTGATGGACGGGCAGCCTGGCAGCGAAGGGATAAAAATACATCTGGGCTGGTTTAGTGACATTTAAAAATCGCAAGATAAGAGCCTCGGTTATTTATCAGCTGAATCCCCAGAGAGGATGGCCTGCACTGATGCCGTTGCATATGTATGTGTACATATGTAATGAGACTGGGATTTTTTTTTTTCTCCTGTAAACCGATCCAGTCATTCATGTTGACAGTATGTTCTAGCTATATAAAAACAGTGTAATCGTATGGTGGCTCATCGGTGCTATGACAGCCAATTGGGGTGCCAGTGGGTGTTCTCCCAGCTGACATCTCTGAGAAGTAACAGCATGGATCCACTGCGATGATCATTATACAATACATAATTATTTACCCGTTGTTAATTTCTCAATTCTTTCTTAATCAAGTAAGTATATCACTACATCCATTCATACAGTAACACGTTTTTGGATACAATTTGTATGAAAGAGTCAATACATTATTTATATGTACAGCATTTTCAATCTGAGTTCCATTTTTGAAACTTGCTGGAAAGTTGAGGACAAGTAATGGGAACAAAATAATTACAATGAGGCTATATATTCTGCTCAAAACTCGGACTCTGGGGTAAGCCTTGAGTCAGGAATAGCCTGGAAGCTCCTGAGCAGACTGTCCCATGCACAGTGGCATCGTATCTGCCCTTCTTTTTCCATCCCCACCTCTTCTGAAAACCTACAGAAAAAACTCTAGCTGATTTGCTGTGATATCATCTTCTTAGGGTACTGTCTTAATTTACACGTTAATAGTAAATAACTGTCAAGCTCTTCCATTTCCCTAATATGCAACATGATATCTTTCAATTTAGTAAATTAACTTTTAAATAATGATGTATAGCAGCCTGGGTGTTCGGAGCAGAACACAGTGCAGGTCCGTACTGCTGTGCTGGGGCACTATTGGCTTCCATTTCCAGTTTTCCTATAGAGCGGGTGGTTTGGCTCTCTAACCTACAGGGATAAAACGCCTCACCAAATGCCACAACTACACATGTAATTTCCAGAAAACTCAGCTCAACCTTTCTTCCTCCTAAGACTTGCAGATGAGACACTGAGCATGGTAGCGTGAGATCATATAAACTATGGGGTTTTTCCAATATCTGTCAACGTTTAAAGATCCAATGGATAACACTTTTCTATTAAGAGTGCTTGCCCTAAAATCTTCTTCTAGCATTTTCCTGCTAGCATTTTGCTGTTTTTCCCCCAAAGCTGACAGTACTTCTGTTGGTTATGTGCATGCATGTATTGCTCTGAGACCCACAAATAAAGGTGCATAAAATTAAAGTTCTCTAATGTTTCCCTGGACACTCAGGTGGTGGACACCTTAATGCCGTGTGGCATGGACACAATATGACATCTTCAACATCGCTGGCCAGACAGAGAAACTATTCCAATCCAAATTTTAGTAAAGGGCTTGTGTGCAAAGTGGTACCTTTCAGATTCTTTGAAAAAGAGAGAAATGCCATGGGAAGAGTCGGGGTATTGCATGTGAAGTGATCTATACCAAACAATTTGTTTTCAGTCTCCAAATCCTAAACCTCACTAGGGAGAGGATGTACCGGGTTCCTGTTCTGTGCTTGGCAGAGACTGAGCTCTTGGCAGGACTCATCACAGTTGCTTGCAGACGTGTTGGACTGCACCTCTGTCCAGAGCCACCTCTACTGGAGAAACCCCCTTTACTCTGCTTTTCTCCTGGCTTGTCCCCCTAGGCTCGCACGAGGGAGAAACGCGGTATTTCCTGGGGGTCGTTTCTAGCCAGCGCAAAGCGCAGTTTCACAAAAAAAGAGAGGTATTTGGCGGGTCCCCGGCGTCCCCACTGCGCTCTCCTCGCCGCTCGGGCCGGCTTACACCACTAGGTGCTGCTAGTGCCTCCCGATGCGCCCGGGCGCGGCGGCCACCCGGGCCGGGCCGGGCCGAGCACACACCCGGCTCCCGCCGGCACGGAGCCGCCCGACCCGCAGGGTGACCCGGGGCCGAGGGGGGCACCCCCTTAGGCCGAGGGAAACTCATCCACGCGGGTGCGTGGGTTTGTGTAGTACACGTGTGAGGCGGCTGGGTGGCCGGCCGTCGGCTTGGGCAGCGGGAGGTCTGGCAGCGCTTCCCCGGGGTCTGGCTGTTGGGAGTAGGGGCTAAACCCCATTGCCTGGAGAGGATGGCCGGTGTGAGAGGGAGTGCAGCTGCCTGCAGGGAACGGGGACCACCTTTGCTGTCTTCAAACACAGCGGTGCAGAGCACTGAGAGGGCGGGAGAGAGATAAACAGAGCAGGACGCGAGCTGCAGGGAGGAGGGACAAAAGTCGGAAGGTTGGGAAGACTTTGGGCTATAGGGCAGAAGAAGGCAGGATAACGGGTACTGCTGGGCACTGGTGGGGACAAGGACCTCCAAGTGTAGAACAGAGCTCTGTGGGGTAAGAAGAGATCAGACCTAGGCTTTTTGTGAGTCAGGTCATCCAAAGACTGTACCCCAAATCACAGCTACTGTCGCATTTTGCAGCCTAACCCGTAGGCTGTGTTATTTTGCATTTGCACACAGAAAATCAATCTGTTTATGACCGAACTGGCTGTGCAGACCTGCTTGAACTCAAGCTGCTCTGGGCATTCAGATAAGCTTCACTGGTAACTGTTTTAGGGGGAGATCTGGAGGAAAATCTTGACTCTGGCCTCATCGTCTGGAGGCTAGGCGACAACATTCACCCACGCTTGATCTCTGGACCACAATTCCACAGTAGTAGCAGTCTCATTAGAAAAGTAATTTTGCTGTAGATGGCCAGACCATTTCACATAGACTGAGGGAAGGGGAAAGTACATATGTCAGTGGCAAAAACTTTAAATTATGCTTAGATTTAGAGTTGGGCGCGTCTTCAGCCAGTCACTTCAGTAGCTGACTACATGTTTTGATTTCCCTGTAGCGCTACAAGGGGAGAAACAGGGTTGCCAAGAGGAAACCAGTCAAAATATATGCAGCAAAGTGTTCTTTACAACTTTATGCTGATGTAAGCAACTGACCCAAGTGGAGCCCAAACTGCCCTTCGAGACGATGCAGTGCTTTCTCAAAAGGGGAAAAAAGGCATTTCTAAATATAGTACCAGCAAATACTCAAAAGAAATGGCGTGCAGCAATAGTGATAGTAAGCATTATCCTGAATACTGAGATCTAGATCTGAAGCCAAATGGCCATTAGCCATAAAATATTTAGGTACGTGGTTTTTTTATTGAATTTAAAATAGGTCGCTAAATAGTCACAGTTGTGGTTTCTGGGCTCAGTGTGGTGACGACAGTAACATTTTAATTTATACTAAAGAGAAGACAAAGTTAAATCCATGGCACAAACTAATAGTCAGATGACCTGAAAGCAAGAGAATACAAATGAGCTCCCTGGAGAGAAGAGGCTGTGATGGAACAAATAGAATAATGCAGAGGAATGACTTGACACTATCACCGGAGCGACTGTATTTCACTTCTTTGGAAAGAAATGAAATGAGCTTAAATTGGGACAACTGCTTTATTTTCAGAGAATTACATCTGAAGCCTCTGCTGCCTACAGACAAGTGATATACAATTGTTTCTCCCCCTGAAGCCAGGTACTATTAATTGCCAATTTTCATATGTCACTCGACATGACAAAGTCAGCAAATGTCATCATACTTAATAGAGGCAGGCCTGAGTATTCCTACTGAGTCTCACAGAAGTAGAAAGTTCCCTGTTTGCAGCCAAAGACTCATGAAACATAAAAGTTGAGTTAACTACATGATATACCAGGAGGGAGGGAATGTTAACCTGAGATGCTCGTCATTGCCCAGTGAGCATCCACATTGCAGTAAGATATATAGCACCTAGCAGTCACCTATTTGTTGGCAAATAAAAGGAGCAATGAAAAATTAGTTTTTAACAACACCATTAGGAGGTTTGATACTACATCAGAAATTGCTTTCCCCCCTCCTCTAACTCAAGCTGTGAGCCTAGAGGCTGTGTTTATTGGAAATTACTTCTGCCTAGGAGACTGGAAGTGTAAAACCTAGCACTGAACACCTTTATAGTGCTCCTAGATATATATTATCTGAGGGACTGAAAACTTCCTTGGCAAATACAAGTGGGATTTTTTTTTCCCTGGGGAGTATAGGTGCCTTTACAATTAGACTTTAGCTTTAATTTAAGGACATGTTGTTTGGCACAACAGACGTCTCGCTGAACGCTCTGTACAAGAACCAGATTTGAATGGAATGTGAATTCAGGACTGTTGACAGCTTATCTACTGACTTCATATCCAACTGTAGGCAATTCAGCTGAAAGATGAGCTCAACACTGCGAGTTCCCATTAAACCTTTGCAGTATCTTGCCCTGTTCTAATTTTCCTTTAAACAGCTACATTAAAAAGCTTTACTGGGACTCACTTAAACAACAAACGGTTACATACAGCAAGCTGTGCTCTACTGAAAAGTCTGGGTCTAAATGTGAGCAGGTTTTGAAAGTATCAGCATTCCTTCCTGAACTCACTTATGTGATGACCAATGTCTTGATAATACAGCTTGCAGTGTCTGTCTTGGACAACGCAAATCTCAGTGTGGTAGGAATGTGAACATGCTGGTAAAACCGAATATCTGTTCAGCAGATTGCGATTCTCCTGTAGTATCTGGATCTCATGACCTGCAAAGCCATTCTGAGGACTTCACAGAACTCAGTTTCCATACTTGCAAGTTTTTAGTGAACTTAACTAAAAACCATACTGTACCTACTTAGCGTGTGATATTCAGTTGCTTATAATTGAAATCAAAACCATTTGACTTTCAAATCTCACCAATTTTGGTTGTAGGGCTGTTTAAATTAAAAGGTCAGGGAAAAAAATATTTTTTTAAATGAAACTTTTTTAGTCTTCTCAATCAAAATACGAACTGCTTCTAAAAGCATGTTTTCATCTTTAGGCAAAGGCCAATTAGTTTAAATTTCAACCCTCCGTTTTGCACATTTTCAGACAGGTATTAAAAATAAGGGTTTATAAAAGAAACTGCATTGTCGTTTCACCTATGATGGTTGTGACCAAGTCACAAAGTCTTTTCTCTCTGAAGAAATAGGCCCGTTGGAACTGATGCAGACAGATCCATGATCTTTGGGAAAATGTGGTTTTAAATTCCTAGATGGGGTAGGTACAATTTCACGTACCTGTCAAGATTGAGACGTTTCTTGACAACAAACCTGAAACCCTAAACCGAACAGCTCTGCCTGCTACTTTAGGGGAATGTAGCTTAGATCTGCACATTGTAGCCACGTTTCCTCTTGAACTGCAATGTACTCTCTGTGACTTGGCAATGCAATGGAAGGCCCTGCATTAGGGAAACCTCCTTGTGAAGTATGAAGAGATGGAGGTCTCCCACAGAGAGCTCTCTCTGCCCTCTTCACTGCCTGATTCATTGATTCATTCTTCTCTCCCACACAAAAAGAAGGCTGGTGGAAGCAGTTCTGTGATGAAAGGGGATCTTGGGCGTAGGCTGAGCTGTCCTAAGAAAAGCTAGTAATACGTGGAATATGAATATTCATTGTTACTTTATGATTGGTAAACCTAAACACCAGGAAGAGGTTGGGTTGGATGTTACTACAGTGTGTGGCCTGTTTTTGTTAAACAAAAAATTGGAAGAGACAGCCACTATTTTTCTTGCAGTATCTCAGCGAAGAGATTGTGGGATACCGCAAACGTTGCATTAACAGAAAGCTAAGAACAATGTCGCATTAAACTGTACACTGCACTGCTTCCTAATGGAGAGTGTCTGCTTCCCTTCGCCGGCACAGTCAGGAATGTCAATAAAGAAAAATGATTGCAGCAGAGTGGGCTAGTACACTAAGAGAGAAGCTTTCTGCTTTGCATTTTCAGCAATTAAAACCCCTATAACTTCTCCTCCAAAACATCACATCCTTCCTTCAGCTTGGCCATCACAACATATAGTGGTGGCATCTCAAATATAAGGCACAACAGCAAAGCGAGTGAGAGCTTCATAGTGATTTCTGAAGGCACACAGTGCAGCAGCGCAGACCAGGGTGGCTGGAGCAGGCAGGGTCAGGTATCGAGCCACGGGTATCGAGCAATGCACTATTATAATCCTAATACTCAGATAATTCCAACCACTTCCTATATATGTGTATAATTATATATCACTGATTATCTATTTTCTATTTCTTTTCCACACAAAGATATCCATCAGAAATACCTTTACTAGATACAAACATATTTAGATATGTGTAATCAAAATACAATTACTATATATATTTCTAATTAGCATAGCATGTACTGCAAAGTGTATTGTATATTCAGTCTAGTCTAGTGGCCAAAAATATTCCATGAATTCTGGTCAACAATTATCAAGAATTCTATTCCTGCCAGATAAGCTGAAAATTATCACTTGCTGACTAAGTCAATATGTTACCCTGCTGCTATGCCATATGGCCCTGGATGCTGAGACACAACATAACCTCATCAAGTGACACCCAAACTGGAGGAGTGGTTGATACACTGGAGAGCAGGGTTTCCATTCAGAAGGACCTCAAAACACTGGAGGAACATGTTAGCAGGAACCTCTTGAAGTTCAACAAAGGCAAATGAGAAGTCATGTATCTGAGTCAGAAGTACCCCATGCACCAGGTCTGAGGGCTGAGTGAACAACCCTGCAGCTGGAGTTTGGGGCCCACAGAACAACAGCTACTGGCAACCTGGAGAGACTCCGGAGAAGGGCTGCTAAGACAGTTAGGGGACCAGAGCACCTGATGTACAAGGAGAGGCTGGGGCAACTGGTTTGTTTAGCCTGGAGATGAGAAGGCGAAGAGGGTATATAATTGCAGTCTTCCACTACCTTAATCCATTGGAGAAGACAGATAAAAACTTTTGTGAGAGATGCACAGCAAAAGAACAAAAGGCAACGGTCACAAGCTGCAACAAGGGAAATACTAATTGGAAATATGGATTAAAATCATCTCAGTGCATGGCCAAGATGGGGCGAAAGGT
The DNA here is from genome assembly GCF_964106895.1 of Numenius arquata. Taxonomy (NCBI): domain Eukaryota; kingdom Metazoa; phylum Chordata; class Aves; order Charadriiformes; family Scolopacidae; genus Numenius; species Numenius arquata. The sequence goes on along the minus strand of NC_133578.1, from coordinate 12,837,715 downwards.
GCTGTTCAATTTCCACCCTTGGAGATTTTCAAAACTTGGCAAAGCTTGGAGCAACCTCATCTGATTTTGAAGCTAGCTCTGCTTTGAGCAGAGGGTTGTCTACAGACCTCCAGATCTTCCTTCCAACCTAAATTTTTCTATGAATTTACAGCATGAAATCCAGTTCTATAAGATACGAAGTAGACCTTCCGTCAGCCATAAATGTGCTTGAAGTTTTGCCATAGGTCAACAGAATTGGCTTATTGGAGCAGTGACCTACCTAAATCTCAGCTCTGATTTCCTTCAGTGGGCAATCAGGTTAAGTGTGGTCATACCAGGCTTGATTCTCCTCTCCCTTTCTTAAAAAATGTGAGATTCAATAGTGACAGAGAAGGAAAAAAGACAGAAAAAATCAAACTGTTTTTCCTTGAACAATGAGTGGAACTACTACATTTCATGTAAATATTATCTGTGATTTATGATAAAATCATTTCTACAGTCAGCAGGCCAAACCTCACTAATATTCCTTCCTCACCAAAACACATAGGGTTACTCATACAAGTAGAGGTTTGCAGGCATGCAAATTAATTTGTAGTAAGATGGTTAAAGTTCTAAATCATGTATTAAATTACTTCTATTGTACAAGTTTAACTTCATTTTCCAAGCTAGTCACATGCAACAGAGATGTCGTAATGTAGGTATTCCAGCTGCAGGAGTGATTAGCTGCTGGTGCCTTCTAAAACTAGATTTGTAAGTCAGATCATTGGAAAAATCAGTGGTTTGTGTCCTGGATGTCATGAGAGCAGAGAGGTGGAATATTGACAGAAGATTAGGTTTATTTTTGTATATGTGCTTGAAATATTTAGAAAGACTAGAATAAATATCAACTTGTAGGGTTATAAACCCTGATCCAGCAAAGCAAAAAAGTCATGAGCAAGCCTATCTCAGGTGTTCAAGGAACATAAATATTGATTAATTCTTGAACAGTGGCCCAAAGTGTTAAAGTTCAAGGAATGACAGTGATATTCAAGCACTTGCTTAAAGGTAGGCATATGCTTAAATGCACTGATGACCTGAGGCATTTTTACTTGTATATCCCTGTGTAACAAACAGGGAGCTACGACCAGGTTTGTTAATATTGCAGGCATTTCTGCATTTCCGTGTTTCTACATAGAAGCATACTGCCGGCAGTTTTGATGTTGCCACAGAAAAAAATGACCACTCCAATAAGAATTATCTGCCTGGATTTGATTAAATCAGAGAAGTTAGCCACCAGTTTTTGTAGGGTCAGATTTGGCTATAAACATTTATTCTCATGAAAAAATTTATTTGGACCTTTAAGAGGCTTGGGTTGAAATATAACAACAGCTGAAAAATCTGATTGGGACCAATATATAAACAGCCAGATTGAGATACCAGTCAGTACCTTTCTCTCCCTCAGGAGCTTTATCCTTTACTGTTTGTAGGTTTACCTGTTAATGCTTATCATGGTTATAGGCTCTGACTCAATAGCTCCCATTAATCACTGCCTAAGAACACTGCATCAGGTAAGCAGACATATCAGATGCTGAGCTGAAGCAGCAGTACTCACTTCAAACTGTCATTTGCTCCTGACATAACAAGCAAAAAGATTATGCAGCCTAAGTACCAATAATTTTTCACCGCACAATTCAAAACAAACTTTGGACACTGGTGCCACATTGCTACAAAGGATGGCAGTGAGGGTTCATGAAGTTCACTGGTCGTCGCTGAAACACACGGCCTCTGCCTCACTGCATGTCTTGCATCATACTCGCTTGGAGTTACTCAAAGGTGTTCATTTGATGAGCCTGAATAACAATGTTAGAATTTTGATTCAACTCCCAAAGTTTGGGACTGTTTGAAAGCTTGACCCATCCCTGGAAGTGTTTAAGGCCAGGCTGGATGGGGCTTTGAGCAACCTGCTCTAGTGGGAGGTGTCCCTGCCCATGGCAGGGGGGTTGAAACTTGATGATCTCTAAGGTCCCTTCCAACTCTAACCATTCTATGATTCTATGATTCTATGAAAGCTAGGTCTGAATAAGCACATCCTTTGATAGAGCTAGCTGTGAAGAGCAGCTGAAGGTCTTTGTTTTATGAAAGTTCAGGTTCGCTTTAATCCAGATTTTCATCTGTAATCCAGTCCTAATTCTTCCTCTGGATAGCAGGAGGAAGCCAGGCAAGATATTTGCATAGGCAATTAGCAGCTCAGTTTCCAGGGAGTCAATTTTGCTGATTCAGCAAATGCAGCAGTTCTCAAACTATAATCTACTAAAACTGCTGCTGTCACAGTGGTGAAGCATTGTCAGTCTCAGAGCTGCGATGCTTTGCTGCTGCTTGGAGCTCAGGTCAAGATTCATATAAGATTTTCAAATACTTTTTCTTTTTTTTCTTTTTCCTGGGGTTTTGGAGTTAGGTTGTTTGTTTGGGGTTTTTTTTTATCAGCTAGACTCCAAAATAAGCATACTTATTTGATGTCTTTCTGTGACAGGTATCCCTGAAGAAAATCTAGCTACAAGCAAGCTTTCAGCCAACGCTGAAAACAAACATGTGAGAGGAGAGAACCAACATGCAGAAAGACCTGGTGTCCTGGTTTGAGGTAGAACAGAACCAAACCTAAACCACCGCCTAAACCACAACACCTGGAGAGAAACTTAAATGTCCGCACACAACAGAAAAAGAGTCCACAGTAACAAGTCCCAACACAGTAAGGTCCCAACACTTCTGCCAAGAGAATGCTGAATGATGGGGTGCAGCAAAGCAGCTGCACACCTCCTGTTGAAGGAATCTCAGTTTCACATTGTTTCCTACAGTCACTCTAATTTTGCTCAACTACTTTTATGGTAGCTCCAGTACATATTGGAAAAATAGCGAGAAAAGGACTGGGAAGGAAAAGCAGAATCTGTGAAAGATCCAAGGGACAATTGTGGCAATACAGTATTTCAAAATCACCAGGTTCACGTATTACTGGTTATACTTGCTGTGTGGTTTCAGGAAGAGATAGTATTCTTCACACACAATGTTCAAACTGTTCAGTAGTGGATCATGCAGCAGCTGCTGGTTTGCAGCCCAGACATCACTGCACTTTAGTGGTAGGCAAAGGGATCCAAATTGTTCCTGAAGAGCTTGGGGATTTTGCTAGGTGGAAATGAGTTGAAAGTATATAAAGAAATATATTTCTAATTTATTACCTTTTACACAGATGTGTGCTTTATGGAAAAGGCATGATACAACTAATGCAACCCTCTCCTTAAGGGTCACCCAGGAATTCTTCAAGGTCACAAACTGTAGTCTGCATACCTTGAAGAACCACATTTTGCTGCTCAAACTGGGAATGACAGCAGGCCAGCTGGTACGAATGGCAGCATTCTTTCTGTGTTCACATACTGTATCTTTTGTATGGATGTTCTCTAAACTCATATGTGACTTACCACAGGATTCCATGTCCCGCTTTTTGTTTGCTGTGCTGATACACTGGCATATCCAGAGGTGATTTTTCACGTCATCAGAAATGTTATGATACCAGATTGGTTTTGTAAGTACAAGTAACTACCCGAGTGATGGAGGATTCCTGTCTCCTATGCATGCAAGAATAAAAAGGAGGGCAGGGGAGAGGGAGAACAGAAGGCTATGTACCAGATAAAAGAGCAGGAAACCTGAATTAATTTGTGGAAGCAATAACATTTTTGTCAGTTATTTCTCTTTCCTGGAGAATGAAACCTCACTGATTGAAAGATGCTCAGGTCAGATATGCTTTCATTTGTCAGCAGCTAAGCTGGTGTAGCCCTTTTAAAATCTAAAATCACATGCCCTTCATACACACTGTTGTTTTCCATGGCTGCACTCAGCCTAGAGTATAAGAATTGTCATATGTTATCAACTTGGCAATCTGTTCAAATCAGTGTCCTCTCTAATAGCAGTTTAAGAGGGCAGTGCCATAATCTGATATGTATACTTTTTTCTCCACTTTAAATCTCAAATTAATCTCTTGAGAGACTCAATTCTTCCCTGGAACACATGCTTTAAAATCTCTCTGAAATCTGACATAAATTATGCCAAATCTGGGCAATATTGCCATAACATAACTGACCAAACCCTCTTCAATCTCTTTAAGGTCTCGGCCTCAGTGTCTTCCTCTGACAGTATGTTCCACAGCTGAAGCACATGCTCAGTAAAGATGCTTATTTTTGTCAAATGCTTCCATTTATAGAATTCTCTGATATTTAATTTAATTTCTTATCCTGTTACTGCAGTAGCATACAGCCCACTGCCAGGGCCCTGAGTACACTTGGGCCTGAATGCCCAGACCAGCCCATGGCCCAAGACCCCCCCTCTAGCCCAGCCTGGGGTCCTCAGTTCCTGCCTCAGCACTGCTGGTCTCCAGCTCCCCACAGCTCTACCCGTGGGTCCCACCAAGCTGGGTTCCTGTCCCCAGGGAGGTAGCCAATGCCTAGGGCTGGAGCTGCTCTGCTGCACCTGCCCGGCTGCCCTGCTCCTTGGCAGGGAGGCCATGTCCTGCCACCCCCAGAGCTCCTGCCACCCCCAGATCACAGGAAGCCCCCAGCTCTTATGGCTCCCTGGCACCCGTTCCTTGTGAAGCAGCACCACAAAGTTTGTTTTTTCTTCCCTTCCCCAAATCTTTTTTGATGGAATCCACACAAAAACTTTCTACGAATAACTGCCACCTCCTCTTCCGCCAGCTGGCAGCCCCCTCAGTGCTGACTGTTACCCTAAGTGGGACATTTCCAATAGCCACTCTGCTAAGCAGGGACAGTCCCCTCAGGACCTCCGGACTCCAGGGGCTGTGTTCAGTGCTGTCCTCTTTGGACCTTCCAGCAGTGCCCCGGCATCTTTCTGTCCCTTCACAACTGATGAAGCCACCTCTGGGTCAGCTGAAGGGTGACAGGGACACAGCACCCACGCAGAGATCTCCTGTCACACTCAGGAAGGACAGTCTCAAGTTTCCCCCAAAAAACCCAGGAAACCCTTTCATAGATCCTCTAAATCAGTTATACATGTAAACGTGGAGCTCTGAACATCATGATCTCCCCATCATCCCAAAGATGACTGAAGCCTGCACCTCCATGCCTTACCTCCTCCCAGGTGACAGCCACCAAAGCACTCCTTGCATAGCGGCAGGACCCAGCTCCACCAGCCCGGCTGATGGTTGCCCTCCTTCACCATCGCCCAGCACCATGAGGGCAAGTCCTGAGGGAAAGGCAATGCCGGGCAGGCTGAGGGAAGCTCACCCAGCTCACAATTTTAATTGGAGAACTCATTATCACACGTGCAGCCAGCCAGGCTGGTCCTGCCTCAGGGCAGCGGCCCTGAGGCCTCCTCCATCCGGCAGCTCCTCGGCAGGGCCGGGTAGCTCTGCCAGCTCAGGTATACCCTTGTGCGGGGGCATCTCCAGTGAATTTTGCTCATCCTTTTTGTCGGTCAGCACTGGTAACCGTATCGCTACATTCTTCCCTTCAAAATTTAGCCATGTTTTGGCTGAAATGGCTGTCACCGAGGTAAACGTTGAGTGGAGCTGGGCCCCGCATGGGTCATCCTTCAAGCAGAAAAGGTACACAGCTCTTGCTTGCCAAGGCCTGGGTTTGGTCTCAAATGTCGACATAGCACGTCTTCACCAAAGGTTTTAATCATACAGAAATGTAAAAATAAATTTATTTTACTCAGGAAACAGACCTGAGAGGAGATGATTTTCACAAGAAGTGAACCCAGCTCTTCTCAGTCATGCACTAAAGCCATAGCTACAAGCTCATCCTTTCTCTTTGGTGGCAGTTATTTAACTAAATGTGTTTTCTCTAGTCTAATCCAGTACATAGTGCTCTGTGCCGAGGTTGTCAGCTCATTGCACCTGCTCTGGAGTCAGGTTTTATTCTGTTTTTAAATAACAGTGAAACAAATTCATCTGTGAGCTATGGATTAAGAGCCGGCATGAATTTGGGCCAATGTACTTGAATACATTCATGAAATTCCACTTTAGCCTTGGGGTCTTATTTTCAAGAATATTTTAAATTTACAATTCTTTCTTCTATCTTTGCTGTGTTTCACTTCCTTGTAAATGCACATAATACGTCCTGATTGCGTTTGCATGTTGATTGTCTTTCTCAGAAAAATAGGTAAATAATTAGTTGGTGAATAAGAGACAGACTGGTGTTGGAATTATGCCAGATCTAACCTTGGGTCTTCTTTATCATCTTTAAGGGAAAGAGAAATGAAACAAAGAAACAAGAACAGTTAAAGCATGTGATAAATTCTTCCCTGTGACAAAGAGTGTTCAGGAAAACTCCTGCCTTTCCAGGAACATCTTTGGTTTGTTTGATCCAGTATTGTTTTCAGGTGCATTGGGGTCATTTTGAAAGAATGACAAAATAATGCTGTTCCTTTGATAATTAAATGTAGCTGTCTACAACTGCTAGTCAGAATCAAGTTCAAAAATCTCAGCAGCAGAAGCATGAATTCCTACCACCTAAACCGAAGGAGCAACTCCTTTACCTAGAAATGAGTAACAGGCTATTACAGTCTCTGCAGCCAGCCATAAAAGGGAAACATTCAGTACACTGCAATTATGCCATGCATCATAACTTCTACAGTTATGTGCAGAGTAAATGTAGATTGATCATTATTAACTTCTAATTTTTCTGAAGAATCAGCCTAAGTACCTCACATAATAGAAAATAAACTCATTACAAGATGATGACATCTGAAAATTGGAAGTCTAGGTTTCTTTTTTTTCCTTAACTAGGTCTCTCTTCTGCTATTTCCTCTATTGTCTCATTGAAGATTCTGGTTAGAGCTACTTGGAAAATGGGCAGTTAAGAAGATTTTCTTTAGATAGAATAGTCTGAAGTAGCAGTGAAAAAGAAAAATATTTTGCTTCCTAAACATAGCTCTGCTGCCTCCTGGGAACTGTAGTCCAGGTGTTGCAAAAATGGTATTCTTCATTGTAGGTTGAGTTCCCTGTCATAAATAAGTAGATCAACATGCCCTCCACTTTCATTTTATTTGTAAAGGGAAATGGTGCATCGCAGCAGTCACATAGCCACAACACACCAAGGAGGATAATACAGCCTAAAAAGCCTAAAAAGAAGAGTATGAGACAATCAAAGTAAGTATATGAAAGACTTCAGTAATGTTACAAAATCGTAATAGCTAGGGTTATGATCACTGCTTCAGCTGCAATTTTTTGCAGAAAACAAGTACCATTGACCAGAAATATTTTTAATTAAAATAGTCCTGTCAAAACCTCAGCTCTCCACCAAAAGCGGGCTAGTACTGTAGTTTTTAGATTTGCTGTTGATAAATTGAGCAGACATTGCTTCTGCCTGCTTCTTTCTCAGCCACCTGTGGATCAGATTAAATGTCAGGGGCTGCTCTCTCTAATTCTCATACATGAATTGAAGTGCTGAGATGCATTTATGATCATGATCATGCCTTCTAGCAGAGATTGCTTCCCCCAAAACTTAATGGAAAAAACCCTCTTAGAGAGAAAGGAAACATTTTTTTCTCAGAAAGAGTCTAGAGGAGAAAACAATCTTCTCTAGATTCTGCCACAGTAGGTTAAGTACCATTTAGCAAGCACACAGAAAAAGGCATGCCTGACTGCTTTCCTGACAGAAATCCATGCTTAAATAGGCACTCTGAAGGGAGTGGGGTTTTGTGGGAGGCTACTGCTTCTGGAGAATTCAGAGGAACCCAGTATATTGTGTTGGCTGCCCAGGAAACTGGCACAATACTGAAAATGAAGCAATGATAATTAATCAAATCTGCTGGAAACTGCAATGTGATAGGAGAAAGAAAGGTAATCCAGTAATCAGAATGCTAGCCTGTAGGTTTACAGTCTTCAGTATCCTAATATGCCACAGACTTCCTCTACCAGTCTCTTAAACCTAGATCTTCTAAGGGATCTAACACCTGCTGATGCTGGGTTTTATTAATAGAGAAACACTTTCAAACAGTTCTGGGTCCATAATTAGAATGTATAATAGTCTTTTAATAAGTTTAGATAAGTGTAATGCTTCTAGATTGTAAGCTTCCTGCATTACTGTTATATTAAATTTGATGGGATTGTGTGAATCAAAAGCGTGTTCATGACCAGCCCTAAAAAGTTAAATAGGGTTCAGGATTTTGAATGCAGGGATCTCAGCCTATTTAATGTCATAGCAACAAAGCCTGTGATCTTGGCCAACTAAGCAAAACCTTTACTAAAAAAAAAAAAAAAAAAAAAAAAAAAAGCTAAAAAGAGAGAGATTACAGAAGAAATAAATGGTTAAAAAAAAATAAGAGGTAGAAGAAAGAACATACAACAAGAGCTCAATGCTTATTCAGGTTTTAGCCAAAGCTGGCAAGAGTACTAGATCTTCCTGTACAGCCCATTTGCCCTGACTTGATGCTCCAGTAGTACACTGATGTATTTCAGCTTGCAGAAGGTGATGTAGGAAGCAGCCATTAAAAAATGCCTCATTCCCTTTAGCATATTTCCTTTCACGACCATCTCGATTCCTCTTCAGTATTTTTTTTTAATGGCCCTTCTGAAGAGTTGAACAGCTGATCTCTCTATTATTTTAACAGTAAACAGATGTGAGGTTAATCTAGCACATTCTTTTCTAGTTTTGTTTCCTTCTTCCTTACCACAAATGATTTTAGTAGTACAATTAGGCTTTTTTGTTTGGATTAATCCAGGCCCTTTTGCTGCTTTTTATAAACAAATTGTTGTTACCTTGGGCAACTTCGCATATTGGCCATAAGGAATAGTAACAATCATCTTTTTCATCTGTGTTTGTATAGCAGCTAACATAATAGAGCCAGGCTCTATGATGGTGTCTCTGCAGAGCTATCACAATGTAAATAATTAATAATAACAGTTGTTTAACACTTGAATGGGATTCTGTTATTTGTAAACAAAGAACATTTATTTTCTCTGCATCGCTTATTACAGAAACCATAAAATTACTCCAAAGGAAGGAAGCTGTTTTACTCATACACTTGGTGAAGTATATGAGAAAACTCAGAACTCAGCAGCACATCAAAAGTGAAAGGTCAAATGGATTTTTAAATTACTGTAAATTATTTGCCCACTTTGCACTAGCAAAGTGGGCAAATAAATCTCATATTTAAGTTAACAAATTCATCTGCCAAAATGCAATTATAAATCAAATAGGCCTTGTGGTAGTATTGTCCCCATGACAAGAGAAAAACGATAAACAGCTTTAAAAAAGGAAATTTAAAAGGGCATTTCACTACAGTATGCAAATACAATTACAATAGCAAAACCGTATCAGAAGTCAGCTGGGCTTTTTCCACACAACATGCTTTAGCCAAAATTCACTTTGCATAAAAATTCACGTATTTTGCTGAGTCTCGTTATGTAATCTTACTTGCATGTGTTGTAGTATTTAAGTATTAACGCAGCTAATAACCAACAGATTTTGGTTAAAGTTGTGGTTTTGTAATTCCAGCAGATTTGAGAGTCATGATTTTCCTTTTCATAAGTCATATCATCCCCCTTGTGGTACAGACGGCTGAGTGTTTTGATTTATGTAACCCAAATAGACCCATGTTCCCTATGAAGAAATTATGTCTATATGCCAATTAGAGAAAAGGTCCTTGCACTTAAACTCTTCCTGTAAGTTGACAATATTAAAACAAGTCCATTCGTACTTAAAAATTTGGCATTTATGACTACACAACCCATCGGATATTAATGTGACAGGGAAAAGGACAAACCCAAGAGATTTGTGTTAAGGAAGAATCCATAGATCACACATAGTGGAACATTTCCATTTCTGTCTTTTCTGACCATCTCAAGACCAAATTTGAGAAGAAATGGAAAATACATATTACTATAACAACATTGGAATCCACTAGCATGAAGGGCTTCTAATCAGATCAGAACACCATGGTGCTAGATGCTCTCTAATGAAAAGGGGATTTCTCTTCCAAAGAGATGACAACAGAATAAAAGAGCTTATAGCTTACAGCTCTTGTCTTGGGAAGTTTACTAGAGGAACATAGGTATTTGGTAATTCTTCATTTAGACAAATTTAGGCAAATTTAGACAGGATTGCTCACATTCCTCCCAGAGCAGGCGTTAGGCATAAGCAACTCCAGAAAATACCTGGGGTCTTTTAACTTCTGGAGGCCCTGCATATGTGGTCTACCAAATCCTCACCTACACAGTGGAGCTGCCGCCCAGATGCCGTAACAGTAACTCCCTGTTACTGATGGCACTAATGTGCACCACCCTTCTTCCACAGGGTGGTGTGGGGCTCAGATAAACTGTGTGCAAACTGAGGTAAAATCTTGGGAACTCACAGTGGAGCAGATCTTGTGTCTGTGGGAGGCAGAAGCTTTTGGCTCCTTGGCCTCTTAAGGAGTATTTTGATGGTGCTGGGAACAGTGTGTCCAGCTGAAGATTGTCCTGGTTCTGGCGAGGATAAGGTTAATTTTCACAAGGAGCTGGGACAGAACGCTAAGCCACAACAAAGGCTTAGAGCAGGTCCCAGGAATTTGGCAACAAGAGGTTAAAAATGGGAAATCTGGTAATCTTTTTTCACTATAGTGGTAACACCCCATTTCTAAAAAATGCTTAGGACCATGTACTTTCTGTCTTTCCGTAGTAACATCACAGACCTGTGCCCTGTCATTGTTCCCCATGCTAGCTGCCCAGATGTACTGCCTCCATAAACTCAGATAGCTATGGTGCACTTCAAATCTGCAGTATTTTTCACTGTCAGTCTGTATTTCTTAGGTCACATTTGCTGCATTGGCTTGCACCTTTAGTGCTACCATTTGCTGCTTGTCATTGACAAGCGCCTTCAGCAGGTGCTCGGTTTTTCTGCTGTATAACTGACAGAAGAGAAAAAAAGCGGCTGTTATGTTCCTTCTGTGGCACACATGGGGAAATGAGCTTGAGATGACCCTGTCAGGCTCAGCTAAACCTCATTCTATTGCTTTTTACTAGTTCAGCTGGACAACGACTTATTAGTGTCTCAGTCCTCTCCCTCTCTTGCATTTCACAGACTTCACTGTCTGTACAGATCTAGTTTCAGTAGCTGTTTTATTATCATGCTATCCTTCCTCTTATTTTTTTATTTATATTGCTTTTTTCTGGGTTGCTGCCAAGACGCAACTTGTTTAAAAAATAAACCAAACCCAGATCCTGGCTTATGTCACCCTAATAACCTCAACTCCGTTTTGTCTCTAGGGTCTACAGCTCATGACATCAAGTCACTTTGTAAAATGAAACTGGATTTGATGGCTCATGGATTTTGCTCCAAACCCTCTGAAATTAACTAACTTCCCACTGACTGCAATTGTCTTCAGATTCATCCTTTGAGCTATGCTGGAGTCACTCGGTAAGATCTTACCGTTTCTGTGAAAAGAAAAACGCATTAAGTCTTGTAGCAGATTTCACCAGCAGCTCTCAAAGCACTTCACTAGCAAGGAAAAGTATCATTATCTCCATTTTATAGGTCCTTAACACATTTTTGCATAGGCTTGACAGAATGTTTTTGAACACATTCTTGTCTTGTCACTGCTCGTTTCCTCCAAAACTGTTTTCTTAGATAAACAGGCATCTGTTAATATTTGACCATATTTTTTTCTACAATCCCCTTCCTTTTTCAGTGCACAGGATAGATGGTTCTCAGTACATGCGTAGCTCTTCAGATTTTGATTTAACCTCCATGATCCATACACGTCCCTTGCTTCTTTACTGTATACTACTCAGACTTTCCTTTGATGTGAGTTATATTCGTTATCACAGGGTCTTCTGTATGTTGTTTATCATTAAAGAGCCTGAGTGCTTCATGCCTGTTGATAAGTTTGTCTTTCCAATACACAGTAGGACAAAAGAGGATGCCCTTCCACTTCATAGATAGGGAATATAAGGTTGAGCTTCCTATTCTGAGTGTACAGTCTAACTGTCTAAGATCTCCTATTTCAGAATAGTCAGCTGTACAGAGTGTTAAGTACTCACTGCAGTGCTTTGATTGAATTCAGTTTCTCTTCTGAGTGCTCAGCATTTCAGCAAATTTGATCAGATACCAAGTTGGATACTCAGAAATGGAGATATGAACATTTAGAGATAACATGGGAAAATTTTCATTTAAGCAGTTTGCCCAATGTTATAGAGGTTACATTGCATTAAGGATAAGACCATCTTTTGCCTTCCATTTATCTCCTGCCTTTAATTATACATCTCTCAACTATTGCAACAAACAGGTTAGACAATCTGAGGGACAAAAAATAATTACATAGTTAAAACCCTGCATCTCACAACCCATATTCAAGGAGGCTAGTACAGCTTTTTAAGCATTCTTAATCTAGCATCTCCTAACTTTTGAGTGACTTTTTTCCCTCTAAACAGAGTTTGTGTGTGCGTGATTTCCTAGTTTGTTTTAAAAAGCAATCCAGATAGATAGAAAATATTTCCATTTTGCAGGTTGTATTACATGTTTGACATCAGTAAAATTCAGCATTCCCATCCTCGTAGTTGAGACCCCAGAGGTAACTCACAGAAATAGCAAATTGCCATCTGTAGATCAGAGTGTGTGGAGGCACATACTTACTGAGAGCAGAAATCTGGGAATCTAATGGCTCTGGGGAGAGTGCGACTACAGCTTTTCTCTCCCTCTAGCTCCTGTCTTGTTACCTTAAGCATCCTCCACCAATTTTGAAATTTCAGTTGAGCTTTCCTCATTCAGCCCATCATTCAGTCCTAGACTCTGTCTCCAATGTCCTCATGCAATCACAGACTCCTCATCCACCCATGGGTTTTGGCCACCATCCATAGATGTATCTCTACACAGTATCTCTTAGATCTGCCCTTCACACTGGATCCTGGTCGAGTTTCTTTGCTCAGCCTGCTCTCCCACAGAATCACTCTAGTTTTCATCTGATCCTGGCGATACTTCTCAGCCTACGTGCTCCCAAAAGGCCAAAACTGAAATCCAAGCACAGGTGCTACTGTCCAAAATCCAAACCATTACCTGCATGTGCAGAGATCCTGGCTTTGGTTGCATCTGGCTGGAATCTCAGGCTGGCTCTTCTGCTCGGCATTTCCCAAAGCCACAGGGAGGTAAGGGGAGGAGAGATGCTGTCCGGAGCTCCCATTCACTCTTCTGGATCCCAGGGAACTGTATTGTCTGGCTGTCCCGGGGCAATATTGCAATTCCAGAGACTTAGAAGGAATCCCAGGAGGAAATATTTTTCAGCTTCAGAAAACATCTGTCTGATAAGGTTTTTTGATAAGGCAGGCATGAGGGTATCCTTGATAATGAAGACATAGACAGGAATTCACCTGGCTGTCAGAGTTCTCTGTCTCCCAGCGTTGTTATAACGCTGCAAGGATTTCATCCTTGTGTTATGGTACTAGAGCCATGCAGAGGTATTGCTAATTATCTTACAAATTTGAATGTATTCTTAAAGGAAGATCTGGGAGAAGAGCTGAAACTTACTATGATGGTCCATTCTCAACACAGACCTTACCAGAGGGTTTCACAGTGGAACCTGTTTGCAAATCTCACTGTTTCACAAGCAGCAGCTGAGTAACTACCTGTCACCAGGCTTATGCATATTTCAAGAGGAGAAAATCAGAAAAATAATACTTTATAGAGTTATTAACGGTTGCCAGAGCCTCATGACAGGGCTTTGAAACAGAATTTAGGTCTCCTAACTCCTGTTCTTGGCCCAAAAAACAATCTTGTGCTTGTAAAATCCACCTTAAATGATCTGTTCACTGCTGCAGTGCAAGCAAGAGGCAAGACTACATATTTCTCTGACACTTCCTTTCCCACTGACTTCTGCAGGAGCTCAACTCCATACTCAATGTGAGAGTCAGATGCACACCAGACTCTTCCTTGTACAGGAAACCTAGACATGTACAGCAGTTGGAAGCCTGGAAGCCATGGTGCTCTCTAAAGAAGTGCTGGCCTGACTGACCAGAGGAGCTGCGACACAGGACACGCTATGGAGCACATCAAAAGGTAAAGTAGGTGCAGCCTCAGTCATGGCAATGTTGAGGTTGCGCTATACGGACAACCAGCTTAAAAAACAGGAACAAATCAGCTTCCCATACGTACCAGTTCACGGATTGTTCACTGTTGTTTTTTTCTCACTCTTCTCTATTTATATTTTAGTAGTGTCCACTACTGCTCTCCTCTGCCTTTCTTCTCTTGGCACTCCACCTTTTACCCTTTCTGGTTTCTTCCTTTTATCTTCAGTATTTTTTCTTTCTGTCTCCTTTGTTTCCCTGTTGTTTCTCAGCTGTTTTTCCTCCTTCCTTTACTGGCTTTTCTCCCTGACAACTGGGGATTGAGCCAAAGCCTACTGAAGTCAATCCATTACCTTCAAAGAGTTTAGGATCAAGGTCTTATTCCTGCTTGCTTCTGTGCTTCTTCTACAATCTCTTTTCCCATGCAGCATTCTCTATGGTGTTTCCATGCTAAAAGATGGGTTACTGCAATATGCAGGGAAGGAAGGAGGTTTAGAGAGAGAAAATCCTAAGGACCTAGTAAGTTCCTTACTGAAATGCTAAATTGCTACTCTGATGGCACAACTGCAGAAAGCTAAGGAATTTGATCATAAGGTTGGGGATTTTTTTATGTTGGCTTCATCACAGCACAGCTTTTTTCATATGGCTGTGAGTAGCGTTTCTTGCAAAGACAAGGTCTTTCAGGAAGAAAATCCCTCTTATTAAACTTTGTTGTATTGCATATAGTAGCTAGTGATGGCATAGTCATACATAATTGTGGCTGCTGATCTTGAGCTCAAACAGGCAGTACTTAATCACACAAAATAATTCCGGGAAAACTGAAAAATGGAGAAAAAAAACCATATTGACTGAATATTGACTAATATTATATAAAATCATATTGATCCACACAAAGCATCTATTTAATATATGCCATGTATATTTGTGCACATGTGTGTGTATGCACACGGGTAAAAAAAGAAGTAGATATAAAATTATCTATCTATATATGGAGAGGGAAAAGTACTGAATATGTATATATTGGATGTATTGGCTATATCCTCATAGGATACATGTATGAAAAATATTTTAGTAGAATATTGTCTGTAGCAAATATATGCTGATGGTTGAATGCTAATACATTTTTGGATTTCATATAGAGACAGATGCTCAGCTACTGTGGATGGATACAGCTCCATTGAAGACTGAGGCCAGTAATACAAGCAGTATTTTACACTGAACAGTATTTTGATCGTATATTTGTATTCTTATCTTTATATTCAGTCCTTTGTATGGATGAATATTTTGTGTCCCCAGACCAGAGGCATAACAACTTTACTCACAGGAGAAGCCATCTACTTTTCTGTTGCCAGCTGTTAGTGTGAGGCTACCCCTGAACAGCATGGCAGAATCAGTCTCAATATGTGAACTTGAGTATTAAAGTCAAATATTTTGCCAGCAGAATAGAGACCTATATTGTACTAAAATAACCGGTTGGGCTTCTGTTACTAGGGTATGTAGGCACCATCACAATCCAACGGGTGTTAGCTACATTCCAGTAATGCACATATTCCTGATTTACAGGTGGAGACATCAGCCCCCGCTAGATCATGTGACATGTAAATCCTTATGCAGGAAACCTGTGGTTGGGCTGTGCATTGAATTCAGATTCAGATCTCAGCCCTCTTCCCAAGCTCATTGTTCGACACTTTTCTGATGATGCACTAAAGGCAAAACAGCCTGCAAATATTTTATAAAGCTTCTGCAAATCACTGGAAAACTGTCTTGACCGCAGCAGTTTGGAAATATGCAGTAGTGCTGCAGCCAGCATGCAACAGCTAGACTCCAATGGTTGTTTTAATCTTGTTTAAACTGTTCTCTCAGCAGGTAACTGAGAGACATAAATTATCTACTACCTGCCAGCAAGGTGCCTGTACTATAGAAGGTTTTTATGTTACCCAGGAACACATTATATCCAGCTTTGGAGATTCAGTGAAAGAAACGACAGTGTTCTTAACAGTAGGGCCACTTGAATGTAAAGGGGCGTGCAGACCTCAGACTTAAAGAAAGCAATAAAATCTGTAATGGAAAATTTCCAGGAAGAAATATTTGGAAAATATCTATACTGAACTTTTAACTGACTCCTGCAGTACCTACTGTTCTTTTTCCTCTCATATATAAAGAGCATCTCTCTACCTGTGGTCCAAAAGTACTTTTATTCTAGAATGAAGGAAACAACAACATTAAAGTACAAAAGTAAAATTCCCATGAAAGCACACAGCATGTGTGTATTTTTTCTTTGTGCTGTGCAAGGTCTGTACAAAAAGTCCACAATCCTAGACCGTAGAAATGTAAAGGGGTGTGATGCAGAAAATGGAGGCACATGATTGCGTACAGCATCCTTGCAGAACATTGAGATAAAAACATTGGGATTAAACTCCATTCCGACTTCCCTCTCTGCCATTCCCATTGACTGCAGTGAGTCAACCAGGTGAAAAGCACAGTTATGTCCCAGCTGAATAACAGAGAGCAGTCCCTTGAGACTCATGATGTATTTATTTCCGCCATTAACAGAATAGTGTCATAAAGAGTTCATGCAAAAGTATGAAACTGGAATGTCTGACCTAAGAAACAATCCTTTATGAAACAGCTGCACCTTTGTATCCCTTATTTTGGCATGCTAATGATCTTCCATGGAATTTGTTAGCTGATGTGTATGGGTATGCTGCATCTGCAGCCCTGCTATCAGGTGCTGAGGAGGCAGCAGGAGTAGAAAGTCGCCTTCAGGCTCTCCCCTCTGACAGATGTCAGCTGGAGAAAACCGATGTACAGCTGTGCCTCTTCTCTGAGGCCACTCCCATGTGAAGTCCTACAGGGGCTGGTCCTGTCTCTTTTCCTTTTCATCATGTGCTGAAGAGCTGTAGGAAAGGTTATGAGGAGCCGAGGGCTATGATACCATCAATCTGTTGACGGCAACCAGCTCGTATGTCTCTCTTCAGCTGATGCAATCAGTGCCATGACACAGATGTCACAAAACTTATAGGAGATAGGCCTGCAGATCAAAATAAGTTGGCTGAAGCTGAACTAAAGAAGGAAGAGATGTTGCTGGAAGGAAGGAGGAGAACTTGATGTAGTTAAGGCAGTGAGCAAATCCTGCTTTCATTTTGGGCAAATGCTATGTAGTTTGGGGTCCCAGTGTACACCACGTTGCCCCTGGATTCAGTACAGCATGCAAAGTGCTTGGATCTTTTTCTGTCTGCTCTGCTGTCATTTTTTTGTGGTAAAGGTGACTCATTTTACCTTTTGTCAGAGGCCGCCAGAGACTTGTTCAGGTTAAAAAGAGAACAAAGAATAAAGCTTGTCATATAAAGCAGCAACATATAGGAAATGTGGAAGGTGTAATTCCTTACAGACATACTGTCAGTCCAGTTTTGTATTTTATTCTTGGTAAAAGAGGTGTTTGAATGTAGACAGACAAGTAAGGATTAGCAGACCCAATGCAGACTTTGGAAATGAACATGATCTGAAACTGTCTGGTTTTATGGCCTTGGGCAAATCATATAATCTCTCTGCTACTGTTTTCTGATCTATAATCCAAGGGCAGTGATTCTTTCTTGCTTCTCAGTGGTGAATTAATGAATGCTTTCACAGTGTTTTGCGGTGCCATATACAAATATTACAATTACAGAAAAGCAAGCGGCATGTGATATTAATGCCAGATACAGGGTAAAACTTAGGATGCTGGATAGCAGTGCTCTCAGATACAACTGTAATGAGTTCATTAGTAATGCACGACTGGATTGATTAAGTAGTTGCCACTGTGTAAAGCCTTGTCTAGAGCTGATACTTGATATATTATTTTGACCCAAGACAGATGCTCAATGATCTTGTCTCTTAAGTTTTGGCAATGCCTGTCATGTCAATACAAATTATCGAGCTGAACTGAAAGAAAGAAGCTGTAGTTGCCACATGGATACCCTTTTTATATTCTTCTGCATATAAGAATCGCAGCTTCCCAAACTGGATTTTTTGTGTAACCTTTCAGAAGCACAGTTTGAAATAGCTTGTCTTCTTTTTTTCTTTTTTCTCTTTTTTTTTTTCTTCCTTCCTCTTGCCATCATGATAAAAATGTACAAAACAACCATGTCCCAGGATTTTATCCTTTCGTACCACAATGGCAGCACATCCCACATGGTGATGACACAGCACAGAAATTCCACCACATTGAAGTTACTTTTGCATTGCCTGATACTGGTAACTGTGATGTGAAGCGTCAAAAGATATAACAGTTTTCTACACAAAAGAGTCACAGGAGGATTCAAACAGTCTTTGAGAACTTGGATATCCAACTGAGATTAGAGGTCTGGATGAGTCAGGGTAGTTGTGTGCAGAAGCCTTTCAGCTCCAGGCTGAGGATCCAAAGGTGACCAGAATCTGGAAGAGGTTACCTATTCCTGGAGGTTTTGATAGCTTATTTCAAATGGGCTTCAACTGGGGATCTGGAGCCTTTTGCCAGTGGACTGATTATTAGAGATTGGGAAGCTGGCTCTGGTAGTGGTGGTGACTAGTACAGCGTACCCCTCCATCCATCCATCCATCCATCCACCCATCCATCCCAGTGCAGTCAGTAGGGACTGCAAGTGAGAAGTGGCAGTGCGGACAGCATATACTTTAGGTGTGCAGATATTTGACACAAAGGATGTCTTGTTTGGGGTCCTTCTCCTGTAGAGTGAAAAGATTTCTACCTTTTCCTTCCCTTTCCTAAGTCCCTCTCCAGCTGTGCGTGTTTCCTCATCCCAAACTCCTTCTGATGGCTCTTGGGCTGTGCCTCGTGTGTACACTCACCGGCATTTTCGAGTGAGCTAGGGATTGCTAACCCCATTTTAAGGCAGGGTAACTGAGGCCGCCTGCGAATGGGAAGTGAGGCATAGCACTGTGAAATGATTTGCTAAAGGTTATCCAGCTGTGACTGAGAAAAGCGTGCTCTGCTTCTGCCGCAAAAGATGCCACAAAAGTGTAAATGTTAATAGTAATAACTTTCTCTACGTGTGTTTCTGCTTTGCAAAATTACATCTCCACCAGGGGACTTGTTAATGTCAACGGCATTCAGTTTTCATGATCAGGGCTTGAAGTGATCAGTCAGCTGTATGGATCTACAAATTGCTCCCTTGCAGCCAGCCTCTTAGGCTAATGCTCAGGCGACAGTCAGCTGGAAGGATCAGACTCAAAAAGATGCCTTTGATTTTCCTTTGATGTTTCTGAGCCAAGGAAGAATTTCACGCGGCCACTGGGCGGTAGGTGAAGATCCCTCCTGTTAGTGAGAAGCCAATTATAACGCAGCTGACCCGCTTTGACCTTAAGATTACTGGCAGGACATCTGAGATGCCCTTGCGAGGCAGAGCTGGCTCACTGCATGTCCCTAACTCGGGGCGCAGACCGATTTGTTCCTCTGGATGCGGCAATCATTCAAATAGCGTGATTATAATGGAGGCTGCACAAATTGATCCTGGTCAGGCTCAGTGTATTTATTTGCTTGCACTTTGGCATCGTTGCCAACACGTGAGGATAAAGCAGGGTACTCTTCTAGGATTTAATGATAACAAGTGGGAACAACTTACAAGGAGAACTGGGCCTAGTTTCTAAGCCTCTCTTCCACTCAGCTCTCTCTCCCCTTCTCTTTTTTTTTTGTTCCCTTTTTCACCTCTTGCCCCAGATGTAAGAGTCATAGAATCGTCTCGGTTAGAGGGGACTTTTCAGATCATCGAGTTCAAGCATCAACCTAGCACTGACAAAAACCGTCACTAAACCATGTTGCTAAGGACCACATCTACCTGTCTTTTAAATACCTCCAGGGATGGCGACTCCACCACTTCCCCGGGCAGCCTGTTCCGATGTTTGGTAACCTTTTTGGTGTAGAAATTTTTCCTAATATCCAATCTAAACCTCCCCTGGCACAACTTGAGGCCATTTCCTCCTGTCCTATCGCTTGTTGCTTGGGAGAAAAGACTGACCCCCGCCTCTCTACAACCTCCTTTCAGGCAGTTGTAGAGAGCGATAAGGTCTCCCCTCAGCCTCCTTTTCTCCAGATTAAACAACCCCAGTTCCCCCAGCCGCTCCTCACAAGACTTCCGCTCCAGACCCCTCTAGACCAGCAGAAGCTTTAAAAGACCCTGACAAAAAAAAAGCATCAAGAAGGAGGTTATTTGCCAGAAAGCTCCCTAGAGCGAGGTACACACTGGGAGAGAGGTAGAGGCACAAAAAACTAATCCTAGAGGGGAGGCCGGTGGGACATCGGAGAAGATGAGCCAGAACTTTTTAATCTCTGTTGAAACAAAGTGGATGGAGATTCCTTTTTAATTGTGGTTGCTGGCAGTAGTTCGGCTGGGATTTGGCTTTTTTTGTTGCCATGCGCCGGATCGCTGTGGGAGCTGCACACACCCTCGGGGCGGGGAGGCGGTGAGCATCGCCGCCCCCACCCCCACCCCCCGATCCCACCCGATGGGCTCCGCGCCCGGGGCGGACTACAAGCCCCGTCATGCCGTGGGGCGGGCGGGCGGTAGCGGCGGAGCGCGCCTGCGCCACCAGACGTGGCAGCAGCCCGCAGCAGCGGCGGCGGCGGGTCCGGAGCGGGTCCGGCTCGGCGGCGGCGATGGCTGTGCCGGGGCAGGGCGCGGGGGCTGCGCGGCCCCGCGGGCGGCTCCCGTTGCTGCTGCTGGGCCTGGCGGTGAGTGGCGGCGGCCGCGCTCCGGGGCGGGGAGCGGGCGGGCGGGCGCGGGGTGTTCCCCCTCCTTCCCCGGGCCGGGGCGGCGGCGCTCGGCGCGGCCGGCGGAGTTGGGGGAAAGTTGGGAGCGGGACGGGGCCCCTCGGGCTGGGCGCCGCGGCTGCCCCCGCCGTCCCGGGCGGGCCGGGCTCGGCACGGCGTAGCCCGGCACGGCTGGGCTACGGCAGCTCTCCTCCCGGCTGTTTCCCCGGCCCCTGTGCTGCTTTCCTGCTTCCCTGCCTCTCAAAAACCCACCTCGGTGTGCGGCGGCGTCTCCCCGACGGGCTGCGGGCTGGAACCCCCGGCCGGTACCGGCCCCGGGGGCTCGGAGCGGCGGGCGCTTCGTTCGTTCCTAAGTTTCGTGTGACAATCGGTGCCGCGGCGGCAGAGGTTTTCCCCCGGCGGTGGCTCTGCCGCAGCCAAGCTGCCTCGCTGGGCTTTGCGCACCTGTGCGCGACCCCTCGCCTCCCGTGGGGCGACCCCTCGCCTCCCCCGCCTCTGCCTCCCTCCGATGTGCCGCTCTCCGTCTCAGTGCCTTCCGGAGGACCTGGGTATGTTTCATTGAAATTACGCTAAATAGAACACTCCTCACCTCAGGGGAGGCTCCTACTTACAGAAATATTTTAAAGTCTGATTTTTCTTTTTTTTTTTTTTTTTTACCCACAGAATTTAGCATAAATAGCTCAAAAGACTGGCGAAGGCATGCTTTAAAGCACTCCTTTGTTTAGTTTACTGACATGAACTACAATTTTTCCTTCTGCCTGGACAAATAGAGTTAATAATTAATGAAAAATTACATTAATTTTTTTTTATGCACGCGTCATCTGAAATCTATTTGGAAATGTATGACCTAGGAGTGCTCGTCTAATTCATACAAATAAAGTGTGGAATTGCTAATTGCCCCACACTTGTTCTGTACTAATATTAGAATTGTTGTTGTGGGACAAAAAACATCGGCCCTGTCTGATGTAGCCTTTTGCCCCTGGCAGGGGCCTGGCTGTCAGCTCATTCAGGAGTAGGGAAAAGAAAAGCTGTGCATCCTGCACGGTTTTTGTTTTGTTCTAAGCTTGGTTTAGAAACACAGACCTCTGCTATCTGCAATTTATTTATTGATTTTGAGTGAAACTGAAGTCAGACTGAACTGTTTCTAAAATGTTGGAGAGGTCTTAGTGTGGCTTTTTTTTCCCCTGTGGCTCATCTTTAATATGCATAGTACTTTTCTCAATGATACTTGTGGCAGTGTATTCCTCGGATTAAGTATATACAGTGGAGTTACAAGTAGACTGAATTTTCTCTTAGTTTAAAATAACTAAACACGTGGAGTTATTTGTGGTATTTCCTTCTATATCCACTGTGACTGTCAGATCTTATCTTACTGTAACATTCATTTTATGCTAATGTAAGTATTTTGCTGTGATTTCTTTTTGTAGATTAAAAGATAATTTTTCTCCATCTTTCTTCATGTAAATCTATTGTTCCTGACTATTCTGGTTGTCCTTCTTTGGACCTTTGGTATTGCAGAGCTGGTGTCTTTGAGATGAGCATGAGCAGAGTGGGCCTGCCGTTGTCAGTGAAATTATATGAAGCCATTATAATTTATCCACATTATTCTCTCTTCCCCTTCTTAATTTGCCCCAGCATTTTATTTGCTCTGTGATGCTGCATGCTGAGCAGATGTCTTCATTGAGCTGTTGATTCAGCTAATTCTTTCCCCTTTGCTGTGTACAAGTAGTTTAAATTATTTCTACCAATTTGCATTATCTTGCACTTGAAGGTGCGATTTTTCATCTTGAAATATGTAACTCGCTGTACGCCAGGATTAAAAAACTAGCCTACAGCTGTGACATTGCAAAACCTGCTTTTAAATTTTTCTTGAGTCAATGTTTGCAAAGTCAGTGTGGCCGTTAAATCGGGGCATTCTCGGTGCGTAAAGTTAAAGCAAAGGTAATGCCAGCTGTTTGGTAGGGCAGAGGTTAATGAGAACATTGTCTTTCCTTCCAGCCCATCCTTTTTTATGTTCCCAAACGTGATTTTTTTTATTTATTTATTTATTTTTTTTTCTCCCCCTGGAAGGGCTGAGTGCTTGCAATGCACCTGGGACAGCAGCTAGTCGTGCATGTAATAGCGCCCCTGAAAAACAGGACTCATTTTTAAAGTAGGACCTAAAATCGGAGGTGGCTTCCGAGAATTGAAATCCTTATCTCCGTAAGACTTCCTGCATTTGTGAAAGGAAGACTACAAAGCTGGATGAAGAAAACAGTATCTTGTAATGGAAGACGTTAAGTTCCTTCTGCATCACTGTGCATGTGTGACACACCTGAGGGAGATACTGCAGTGATCTCCGCCTGCTATAGAGCTCTATTTCTTGAATGAGTCGTAGAGTCATGAGGAAGTTGTGGTTTGACTTTAGAGGTAGTTCCCTATTTGGTATGTCAAGTGGTTGACGATATTTCACCCTGGAAGGACTGAATTTACTGTTATGGGCATTGGGAAGGAGTTTCATAGCAAGGTGGATTTGCATTTCCTCCGGTGTACTGTCCTTTGCCTGGCAGAGGCCAGCCGCTGCTCCCAGCAGGATTACGCATCTGGGATCCGTTTACTTTGCAAACACTGGTGATTGTTGTCTCAGGCAAACGTGGCAAAGATCAGTTTGCCTTCTGAGTGTTGGCTTAGTGACAGAGAAACTGAGTCAGGAGAGTCTGACTGACTGACAGCCAGTGGGAAGCAGGCGGTTTGACCTGGTGCTATTGAAAACCGGTGCCTTCAAAGAAAGGCTTGAAAGGAACAGTTCAGGCTTCCAGCTCCTTGAGTCCCAGTAACGTCACGGAACTGCACTGGTGAGCACTGACACGGGCTTGTGAATCCAGGCCTGTGGGGAGGACTTGGACGTGGCTCACTCTTTGTGTTGCAGGTAGCCCTGCAGCGTGGCAGCGGTGGCGTTGCCTCTGGTGAGTTGGCAGGCAGGGTGCGAGCGCCGCTTCTCCTCTGCAGTGCTCGGATGCTGTTTCCCGTGGTGGCGTTTGGGCTTGAATTCGGGAGTGTCTCTTCCCTTCCCGTTACTGTTTGTGCTTTGGGAGGTGTTTTGCCGCAGTTGGATGGTGTTGCAGACGTAAATCCCTTCGACTCCGTTCCCTCTTGAGAGTATGGATTTGTAAAATTTGTGACATGGGCTACATTCTGTGTCCTCAGATGTCCCTCCCAAATCAAACCTTGGCTTTCAGGGCTGGTTTTGTTACTCAGCTCTGTACCTTTTGGAGCGATGTTTTGAATCCATTGGCTTTGGTGCCAGAGCTCCTGTTTACTTCAGAGGGCCTGGGATGTTGCCACAAGTGTGGTGTTGGTCATCGGAAGTGGTGTTTCTGCCCGGAGATGTGTTCACCATGTTGTGAGCAATTGGTAATGGAAGAGGTACTTGTTCCGTTGTTGGCCATTTCTTTTGCGTTTTGGTGATGCAGTTCCTTGAGTTCCTCCATTTCACTAAAATAGAGGTGTTGAGACTTGCCTTTCTTCAGAGTTGTGTTTGGAGGCCCATGAATGAAAAACCTCAATGCAGTTTGCAACTAGAATCACAAAACAGCATTGCCTTAAATTTCTTGAAGTGGATGGGGTTGCTTTGGAAGTAAGTTATGGTTTACTTTGATCCTGCCACCATTTCAAATTTGTGAACAGCAAAAAATTGTGATAGGAAAGCAGGTCTTAAGTTTTGGCACTTTGCTAGCTGAGAGTAGCTGGTAGCATTGGTGGGGGGCACTGTGATTTGTGTGCTTGCAGAACATAGATAGCAATGTGGCTGCCTTGATGTCCTTGTCTGTTGTCTCTGGGTTTATAGTCGTACAGCATGTTTGCTGGGTGACTGCAAATAGACTCTTCCTCTCCCCCTTCTCACTTTTCGGGAGATGGCACACCATGAGTGTGTGGTTGTGGGCTGCTCTAGGATCAGCTGCCTGCCAGCTTGCTCTGATGATGCCTCCTCTTTGCCTCTTGCAGATTGCTTCCTTTCTTTGTGAATTTTACTCCAACTATTTAAATTAAGCTTCATCTCCGATCACCTGGCAGAAAAATGTGAGGATTAATTAGTTAATATTTGTGCAATACTTTGAAGATAACAAGTGCCATATAAAGTGCTGAGGATTTTCAGGTGTTATTTTTCACCCTCTCTTCTTTATAAGTCCCATTAATAGTGGTTTTGTCATCTTTTTATAGCATCCCCTTCGTGCTTCTTGAGCAGGTGATACTTCTTTAAACTTCTTCAAAACCCAGTTTTTAGTGGGGGATTATGTGGCATATGCTTTACTCATGCCCTGAGCTTCTGGAGTCATCCAAATGTGCTCATTCAGAAGTGATAGCTGAAACATTACTTCATCAACAGCTTGTTTAATATATATTGCACCAATGCCTGGCTTGTAGAGAGAGCGAGCTTCACATTCATAATAAGGAGAAAATTCTTTGTCAGCATTAGTAATTGACCCTATTACAGTCAGTTGTTAATTAGTAAATAGTTGCACAGGTTTTCCTTCACTAAGCATTTGAAAACCATACAATTAATTGGCTACACAGAGCCCTTAAGAACAACCTTTAGTATAGACTATTATGCCTGTAGCTTATGTTCCTTAAACCCCGGTGTTTAAGAACAATGTGAACAGTAGAGTCTAGTCAAATCTTGACGTCTCCATGGTATTTTTTGCTATCTTCTATATTTGGAAAGTGAACATAGCAAGCACCACGTTAAATGGAATGCCTTATTTGTAGCATTCTTCAGCCTAAGTTAAAGAATACCAAGACACTCTGTGTCAGGACTTTAATTTGCCTTCCTTCATGAACAAAAGAAGATATGACCCTTGCCTCTTGCAGATATGACCCACCAAAATAAAATGTCAGCAGTGCTTGGGTTTTTTTTTATTCCTTGAATGGCTTGAGGTGGGCATTACTTGATCTGGATTATATACAGAGTAAGGATGTGTTCTTCCACGGAGCTCATGGGAAATGAACAAAAGAAGTGTCCAATGGGATTGTCTGCAAATGTAAGCCTATCAGGCAAAAAAATGGTTTTCTAATGCTGTCAGTGTTCCAGTGCAGAAGTTGTTGGTCTTCCTGCATGTCTGCTGGATCGCTCCTCACCTGGCCAGCCCATGCTGCTGTAGGTGCTGGAGTCACCTCTCCCCACTGAGCCCGTAGATGGCTTTTTGGATCGGTGGCAGATAACGTGCTGCAGCCTCTGTGCTGGGGGTCCTCAGCAGGTTGCAGTTGGGGAACTCCTGCAGACATGGTTGGGAAGAAGGTCGTGTTCCCAGTGGGATTGCAGGGGCTACTTCAGTTGTGACCGCTGAAGTCTGAGACCCAAGAGCTGCCCTTTGTCTTCCTCTGCCTCAATTCAAATAATGAAGTCTTAGAAGGCTTCCTTGAGGTACCTTTGGGTAACAGAGAGAACCCATCTACCCTCCTCTGATTTGATTAAAACGTTTCTACAGCTATTTTGGATATTAATCATGAATGAAAACAGAGGACTGTCCTACTTATCACTATCCATCTTGGAAGGCATTTGTTACAAATGGCTCAGTGATCAAAGCAGCACAACCCTGAATGTAAATAGCAGCAGAGGGAGGGCTTGTGAGTGAAAAGCAAGCAATTATTGCACAAGGTCAAGAGTGGTTTGTATGATGAACAAGGAAGATAAAACATCTGCAGTCAAACTGTGATTCTTGTAAACAACGGGGCTTTGGATTTGAACATCTTGTATTTTTAAGCAAGAACAAATAGGGGGGAAGGGAGCAAGAGATCTGCTTCTCTCTTATGCTTCCTGGAGATGACTTAAACCTGGCATTTTCAGTATGTGTACATTGCTTGCACGCCGGGACCCGGCCATGCCACCGGCTGATCTGCAGGTCTACACACCTCCATCACTGCAGTACAGAGATCTTCTCTCAAGCCCACCTTCCGAAGTTAAGTGTACGCTCCGCCACAGGTCTTGTCCGGTCTTGTTCTTGGGATTTCTTGCCTGTTCCCTACCCCTTGCCCCCCATTTTAATGTAGCAGAGGAGACCCTTGTTTGGAGTCCGAACAAGTCCTCTCCTACAGAAATTAATTTTGAAATTAAATTCAGTCATCTCCATTCCTGCTTGGAATTTTGAGGCAGGTTTGCTCTTCAGCTAGATTCCCATAAAATGCCTTGTCAGACACAATCTGTTTCATATGTACAGGGTCGCTCATTGATCATATTTACAGTGGGTTGAATGCTGTTGTCCCAAAATGAGGATGACATCAGTGGGCGGTTAAGCTAAGACAGAAATCAAAGTCAATGTCTTGCTGAAAAATGGGCTTTTGAAATTGTGGTTGAGGGTATGACTGCATCACTTGTGCTGGAATCAGCGTTGTTAGAGTGTCAGCCCCAGCTATTCTTGATGAATAGTGTGCAAATTGTCTGCCTAATTATACATGTAAGTGTTAGTGTGTGCATAAAAATTGTATGTTGACATATGGATTCAGGCACCTAAGCACTGTTTCAGCTACATAGCCGTTGATATTTTTTAATGCATAGTTTGTGTCCGGGGAAATATATTTTTTTTCACGCTCTTGAGCTGGAAATAGTTTTTCTGTCCAGTGTACAACACTACTCCTCTGATAGTGCCTCCTTATTTACTTTTGATTTGTATTTTCTTGTTTTTAAAACCATATGTTTTCATTGCCCTCAATTTAAAATAAATAAATAAAAAAAATATTCTCCAGACATGCTCCTTATCCTTAGTAAAAAAACCATGCTGTCACGAAGCCTTTGTGGGGAGCAACTCATAAATTGAAATGGGTTCTGTGGGAACAGCAGTTAAGCATTTATCACATTTAATTTGAATAATAAATGTAAAATACGAAAATACGTTTTTGTGGCTGCTTGAAAGATACTCCCTTTTTTCTTTCTGAAATGAGATTCAGAGGAGAGCAAAAACTTGAGAAATAAACTGTGCTTTCTCAGATCCTTGATGATTTTGAGAAAACGTGGCCTGAGGGATGACCACAGTTTTCAGTAGTGTCAGTCCTGGAAGTATAATTAGCAAATAGTTATTTGCCTGTAACTCTCTTTGCCTCTGGGTTTCTGAACGCTCAGATGTTTCTTGGGTACCAATTCTAGGGGAGTGGGGTTGTGAAGTGCTTCACTGCTCTGTATCGCTTGCATATCTTTGGCAGCTCTGCAAGGAATTGCCGAAGAGTGGGGGAAAAATGGAAAATTAAACCTTCTTGACTGATCAGACTTCTTCCACCTAGCTTGCGAGATTACATATTTAAATACATACTTTGATTTGAAGAGCAGAGGGAGAGCTAGAGCACATGTGTTTTTGTACCTTGTACTCAAATAGCGGTGTTTCTCAGCGGTTTTGAATTGCCCGTCTTGAGGGTTTGGCTTCACTTACGTTTTACTTGAGAATCCTTCGTGCATCTCAGATCAGACACTACAATCACATGACGGATGTGCGACCTGCGCCATAAAAGAAAAAAAAAAAAAGCTCTGCAAAAATAAATTCAGACTGAGATCTTGAGCTGGGGAAAAATCTGCAGACTAGAAGTGCTACCAGATTTGCATTTCATAGTCTGCCGCGTGGAGTCTGTCTTTTTCTGAAGGTCTCCACCGAAGTTTCCCACATCCGAGGACACCGGGTGACTGTCGAGTTGGTTCCAAGCTGGCTCACCCAGCCAGCCGTGGGGATAAGGACCCGATGTGCTGGGCACCGTGCAAACACAGCATGAAATAAAATAGACCTTCCCTCAGTTTTATTGCAATTTCATGTCAGCATAACTGTCACGGGGCAGGGGTGGCACGGATATTGCATGTATTGGTCCTAATATGCCTTTTACTTTAACAGGTACCAAGGTAGGCAGCTTCCTGAGAAAAATGTTTGGAGTGTTTCTTAGCTTTTCAGGGATGGTTGTGAATAGGTTTTAAAGCTTTAGGATGCTCAAGTGACAAGAGAGTTTAGCTTGTTTCTTATTTATAGAGTTCCATATGTGTGAATGTAGCACTTCCTGACGCATATGAAAAGAGGCTTCCTGCCCAGGAGGGACTGTCACCTTTCTTGACCTCTTCTTTTTTTAATATGAGCTCGTCTCCTCCTGTGCCCTGGATTTAAACAAGATGCAGTGTGCTTGATCGGGCAGTGCCTGGCTGATGAGCTCTCCCGCAAAGATTTCAGCAAAATGTCTGGAGTATATCTACCTGAGTCATATCTCACAATTAAAGTCATATTGCACAGTACATGCAAATGAGTCTTGTCTTTGCTGCCACTTTCCCTGTGGGCTGTGCAGGAATATAAGCCTGGATTTCCATGAAGAAGGAGAGGAGTGTGTAACTGCTTCCATAGGATTCTTTTTTCGCATCCTCTTAATTTCATGCTCCTGCAGGAACTAGTGGCTGTAGCAGCCCTGGTGAGGCTGTAGCTGCTGGCACGGTCATGGCAGCGTTGGCTTTGGAGCAGAGCACAGCAGCCGCGTGGCTGGGACTGGCATCGGGTGAAAATGACTGCTCGGCGTTCCTTACCTTCGACAGAACTGGTAGTGAAGGCAGAAGTTCTTCAGGAGATTTGACAAAAACCCAACCTCTCAGTTATTCCTGGATAGGGTCTTCGTTAATTTCAGCAGGAGAAAGCTGGAGACCATGGAACTACTTAATTCTTATCAGTTTACAAACACTGTGTAGTGCAAACGCTTATTGGGAGGCGGTGAGTTTTTCAGCTCAGCTGATAACCTCCCCGTATCGCTGCGGCTGCCTTAGATGTGCAGGCAGGGTGTTTCTCTCCAACTCCATGCCTTTAGCTTGGACCTTTTGGGTTTTATAAGCAGGAAAGGCTGCAACATTAATCTTAATTAAAGGGAGATGATGATTTATTTGGCAGGGCCGATTGGCGCGTTTGTATGTGCGGTGCCTTTCCCAGTGGGTTTTGGTATAAACCATAGGATCGGAGAGAGCTGCTGTAGTAAAACTGCAGGAAAATGAGTAACACGTATTGATTTGATACCTGGGGAGGAATCAGGCAAAGTAGCAGTTGCTGTATGCAATGCGACGTGCTTTTCCCTCCAAGTGCCTGCTGTTCTACCAGCGCAGCGAGTTTTCTGTTAGTGGCAACGCTGACAAGGCAGTAGTTAAAGCTGTCACTGTTTCCAGGATCCAATTTTTCAAGAGGTTTATAGCTCTGCCATTATAAGGGGAAAAAAAAAAAATAAATTCACTGAAATTGGCAAAATAGCCTTTCCATCTGGAAAACACATGAAATACGTGTATTTCCGAACTATCGGTACAACTGTACGGGTGCTTTAAACAAAGTTCATAATACCATTTGGTGTCACATTGAAAGTGGCCTTTGTGGCTTTTTTAGTCCAATTATTTCTTTTTGGCAGTGAGTTCATAGACTAGAATATCCTTAATTGAGTCCAGTTTTCTAAACCAAAGAAGCAACCTGTAGTTTCACCTTTTAGCTCTGTGTTCAGCCTGAGTTTCAGTAAAGTTTAATTTTACTCTTCTGTAACTCAAGGCATAAGTAAAGCTTTAAGACACTTGGATAGTTACAAAAAATTGAGGTGAAGGGAAAAGTTTTTTTTTTTTTTTAAAAAAAACCTTCGGATTAAAGAGATCTGCTCATAAGTCAATGTTAGATTAACCACTCCTGTGCAGCCTCTGATTGTGATGAGTTTTGAGCAGGAATTTGCATGTCTGTGTCACCTCACTTAGCACAACTATTATTTGTCTACTTTGATTGGCAATACCATGTATTTATGTCAGAAAATAGACAAATGATTCACATATATCAGCCTGAAGTAGGAAGGCTGAGCTCTGGACATCTGGATGTAGAAGACTGCGAGTCTGTCGGTCGAATTAAAGCATCAAGGACGTTTGCGCTGAAGGTAGGGGCTGACTTGCAAATGTGCTTTTTCCCTTCTCGCAGTTAGACCATCTGGTCAGCAGGGCTCTGTGGTGGGAATCCTGCCTGCGGAGTGGGATAACTTGTTCGCTCTAAGCCTGTGCAGCCTGTCGTGCTGTTGTGTTTTATGTTATAGGTGTATCTTCTAGGAACTTCAAATTCCTGGGGTTTTGAGGATGACCCTCGTTTCAGCTCATCATCTTCCTTCTACCTCATGTGTCCCAAAACTCCCCCTCCTCTTTTCACATGTAAAAATTCCTGGCACTTATAAAGTATGTTTCATAGGTGCAGGTTTTGTTTCTGTGCCTCAGTGACGTGGTGTTTGCAAATAGCTAAATTTGTAATGAAGCATAGTGCCTGGGGCTGCGTGTTCTGACTTTGATTGGCTTAGTGCCTTGTTTTGAATGCTGCAATCTGTAATACACGGGATGCAAGAAGAACAGCCTCTTACTTCTTCACATCCATCCTGGACGCATTTTCCAGCCCAGTTGGAGTGAGATATGATCAAAATTAGTTCTGTAATTAAGAAAACACTGAACCTCTTGTGTGTGTTAGGCAAATGAGCTAAAGCTTTTAGCCAAGCAATTAAGTGTTAAGGTTTTACTGTAAGGTGAATGTAAACTAGATAATTTCTCCACCTAAGCTTCCCATAATCATTCCATTAGTATGAATTCAGTACAGTGCAGAAGGGAGGTAGCACAGCCTGATGGATAAGATTATTATTATTGTTATTATTGAAGATTATTGCAGTACAAATGAGCAATAGAGGCCCCAGCCGAGGTCATGGTCATATTTTGATAGCAGTTTTACTTTATTGTAGGGTAAAAGAAAGTCGTGATTTAAATAGACCAAAAGATGCAACAAAAAAAACATTTATTTGCATAGATACGGAACTGAGGTGCAGAGAGATTAAATGCTGTGCCTTCCACGTGGCCAATGGAAGCCAAACTTGATCTTGTGGCAAAGGCACTGGCGCGTGTGCGGTACGGTATGGCCAGTGGGAAACATAAGCCCTGTTCCACTTTGGAAGGGTGGGTGGGAGAGGGTTGTGGTTAGTGCCGTAATGCAGATGCTGGGTTACTTGCAAGTTCTGTTTGCATTTCCTTCATCTTCTCTGTGTCAGAGTGGGTTATTTATTTTAACTTCGTGGCTCTCACTGTCTTCTTTGGGATGTCGGAGTACTTGATTGAGTTTGCAGCATGTTCCGAGATCTAGGGACAAGAGTGCTCTTGAAGTGGTATTTGCTGCTTCTCTTGTTACAGTATATTAAATTTACATAAGAATTTTTATCGGATTATCTGACTAGGGAACAAACTTTTAACGGGGGTGGCTTCTTAACTAAACGCATATTTCTTGATGTGCATATCTCATCTTTCCACTTAAGGATGCTTGCTGGGGGTGGTATTGGTCCAGTTTCAATAAGTCATGTGTATGGCTTTTTTTTGGCTTTTGCCGATCAAATCGTTGTGATAGTCTGTTTAAGGCTACATATCTCAAGATTATGGAAAAGGGTCAAGGCAAGTTCAAAAGCAGTTTGTATTTTATTTCTCGGCATGGAAGCTGTTACTCACGTTTCTGGCTTTGTGTTTCTGTAGGCATTCTTGCCGGCGTTTGTGTACTCGTTGAAGGTGTCTCCACTCATAGAAAAAATAAGTGACCACAAGGATTTTAAGAAGCTTCTCAGGACACGGAATAACGTACTAGTGCTGTATTCCAAATCTGGTAAGTCCTCCTTTTTCTTTTTTTTTTTTTCTTTTTTGATATCACAGCTCTTTGTGCCCAGAAGGTGTGTGCGTTTGAACATCTGTGTGCATGTTCAGATGACTAAGCTCCTCGCCCTTACTTGCTCTCTGTTCATCGTTGCCTTATGTGACTGCGAGGTGCTTCTACATGACTACAAGGGCTTCTTTGGGGCCGGTGTCTGTTGTTCTGACTCAGAGGCTCCTGATGTTTCAAGATTGGAGTCATCTTAATTTGGTTTTCTAGTTGCCGCTGTCACAGTGGCAAAAATGTACTTTATTCTGGCTTCATCTCCAAAACTGGCTGCTCATAATAGCTATCAGCCAGAGCTTTCTGGTGTGTTTGTCACAGTAGTTTGCAAGTTTCGATTTCCTAGTGACACTGAAAGGCTTAATGAATAGTTATAGTACTGAAATCAATCCATCTTTACTTCTGACAGCTTTGAGTGTGCCATGGTTGTCTTTCAACTTTAATTAACAAAATATAAAAATAAAAAATGAGCTGCTTGTGTAAGAGGGAGAAATGACTCATTTCACATCATGCCACCTGTCCCCTTGAATCTCTCTTTGCAGTGTTCTCTCTCGTTCAGGCTCTCCTTCCTGGCTGCTCACTCTTGTTCTTACCTGTCTGCTCTTCCATTTGCTCTCTTCTGCTCCTGCTGTACCTTTTTCTCCTTTGTTGCCTTGTTTGTTTTGGTGTGTTGTTTTGTGTGGCACCACGTAAAGTGAAGAAACAACCTTTAAGCTCCATACGTGAGCGCAGAATGCTGTTGTGGATGTGGCAGTCGTTGGACAGCAAGAAGTAAAATGTGTCACTTCGATGATTTTTCTTAGTGCTGTATTGTTTTTGTTGGTGCTTCCTTTTCTTTCCTGCAGGTGAGGGATACAAGATAATGCTTTGTTTGGGGATTGGGTCCCCCCTTTCTGACCTGTTGCAAAGATCTTATTTCAGTTAAATGCAATGACGTATGTGGTGTTTCTCTGGGTGTACAGTGTGGCAAATTGGAGCAGTATGTGGTGACCCAATATCCCCCCTCTCCCTTCCCTCGCCCCCCCAGTATCAGAATTTTGCAGACAAAAGTGTGCAGTTGCTGGGATAATTAACTGCTTCCTAAAGATACGCTTATTCTGAAACAGCGTGCCTTAATTTTTGTTAAAATATTTGTGTTTTGCTATAGTGAGGAACTTAGAGCGCTCAAACTTGGCCAAATGGTTTTGTAGTAACAGGTTCAAAGTGAAAGTCATAAAAGAGTTTCTAATGCTTTTTGATTTTGAAAGGAACGCTTTAGATAAAAAAAGACATCTGTATTATTCAGCTTTGTAAAGGGAAAATTTTCCTTTTACGCTTAATATTTTAAGTGGTGGTTGCTTTTATTTTCAGAAGCACAACCAGAACGCTTCAGCTTTGACACTCATCAAATAAATGTTGCCCTATGGGCGTTGTTCAAAAGTGGTGTTGTGGAGTTTTCTTTTTTTCTGTTTTTTTTTTATTTAATTGGTTGGTTTCAGCAGTCTAAAGCATTGCATGCAGAGCTGACTGTGGGATTAATGTTTCTTCCTAGTACAGTGATCCTTCCACAATTAGAAATCTCTTGCCTAATTGTCACCCAGAAAGAGGGGTGGGGAAAAGAGAGATAGGAACTTGGAGGTGCAATTCTAATGCCAGATATACGTCCCCCCAGCTGTGATGAGATGTTGGTCAGCATCCGATTGTACTCCTGGAACAAAGGCTTTGCTTCTCAGCTGAGCAAAACTAGATGAGTATTTCTGCCTCATGCAGGAAGTTCACTGGTTTCAGGAGATATCCTCGTTTACAGGAGATGTTTAGTTCACCCTATTGGCTGGGTATCCTGCCAGGGCTGCTCAACTAGTGAGTCTTCTGGGACAAGTGTTTGTCCAACTGTTTCACTCTAAGGACATATGAAGATTTCCCCATGTGTCTACGTCCCTGTGTTGGAGAGAGGTGGCATGTTATCAGTATTGGGGGTGGGAGAGTTTCTTGAGAGCTAACATGTGTGGGCTGGCATCTCTCATGGCATCAGGCCCAAGCAAAGGCTGTTGAATGCAAAGAAGCTGTTTGTGGCTCAGGGGATTGTTGAGATAAAAATTGTGAAGGCTTAGAGATTATTTGAGGGGTCTATCACTACCCGCTGGCTCTACTTGTCTGACGTATACAACCTTCACTTGCTCAAATGTTGGAGACGATACTGGTCTGTAGAGGCATTCGGTCTGACCCAATGTAGCTGTTCTTGTATTCAATTGGTTGAAGTAGTTGTGGAGCAGCAGCAGCTTAAATAGATCTGGAAGAGGCTCTGGTTTCTATTTTCTAGTTCTCAAGGCAGGAAACGGTTTCTGTTAGATTTTTTTGGGGAATTGAATTTTGTGGGCTCTTGTTTGAACCTCTGTATTTTTCTCTCCCAAGCTCTTGTCCCATTTTTCTGCTGCGTTTATTTTTAATACCATTTATAAGACTGTTTTGGAATGGAAGTGTTTTGCAAAATCTACACATGTGGCATGGCATTATAAAAAAATCTCAGTTGGGTATTTATAATACAGCCAGTTCTTGGAAGGACCTTTTCTGGGTGCTTTCTGCTAATAGATTTGAGCTCCTCATGACTGTTGGTTTGGATATCTCCCAGGGTTATGATGAGAGTAACAGTGTGTTATTTTCTGTGTATGACGGGTAGAATTGAGGCAAGCAGAGATGTGGAATGACTTGCTCTTACAGCTAATGAAGGTCCTGCATGAGGTTGCTCTAATTAGCAGGCAGTGGTACAAACTGGTTAAAGGCCCAGGCACAGGAAAAAGGCAGTGTTGGGATGGAAGCTGGTTTGCAGGAGAGGACGCAGAGTAGCTCCATAAATGTAGGTCAGGGAGCATGCCTGGAGGTACGAATTTCAGCGTGTTGGTTAAGGGGGGTGGAGGGAAGGAGCCACCCAACTTCAGCTGGAGCCAGCATTCCTTCTAGTTTACAGAAGATTTTACTGATCCCTCTCATACTGGTTTCTTAAAATCAGAAAAAATGTTCTTCCAGTGCTTCAGAACAAAGGAATGCACCATTGTTTTTTTCTATGTGGAATAATAATGCTGCTGTTGATTTGTTTTTATTTTGTTTTCCAGCTGCTGCTGCAGAAAGCTCACTCAGGTTACTGTCCAGTGTGGCCCAGGAGGTGAAAGGACGAGGTACTATAAGCTGGATAGACTGCGGGTATGTCTCGCACTCTTTTTCTCCTTTACTCCCCTCTCCCCTTTTAGCTTTTATTGCTGACTTAGCTTTTTTGATGGCTCTGAAACTTATTGCCTGTAATTGAACTCATATCATTCTCTGCAGTTTCTTCATAGCTGTAGGGAGCCTACATCTTACCATCCTCTCTTCTTTCGCACCAGTGGTGGGGAGTCACTTTTTCCTTGTGGCTGTTGTCACTTCTTCTCTGACAGCGTATTTTTCAGCCTGAAGCTGGAGACCCCAGCTAGCATCGCCCTTTCATGGCGGGAGGACACGTAGCATGGAAACTCTGGCTGCTCCGGCTTTCCCACAAACAGGGGGGAGAAGGAATCCCACATGTTGTGCTTCAGCTGGAGGGGAAAACAGTTCTGCTCTGATAGCAAATGTTGCACGAGCAGTAGTGCTGTTTGCTTGGTTTTGAAGCGTCAACGCATTTCTCAATAAAATATGCTTTATTTTAAAGAGCTTCCTCTGGGCTTGTATAGGTTCCTGGCAATTTTTAATGTGAAGGCAGGGAAACTTTGTTTTTGTAAGTGGTTGCTTGTGTGAGGAGGAATGAACAGGTGTGTACTTTCTGGTTTGCAGATGTGAAAGCCTCCACTGTGGTTCTACTCGGTAGCACATTGCCTGTGGTTTTAGGTTGTGTATCGTAGTGCCTGTCTGTCTCTGCAGCTTTGAGAGCTTTGCCTGCAGGTGGCAAATTCCCCTTCCTGTGCTGCAGAGAACAGCTTGCCGCCTACCTGTGTGTTTGGGTGGATTGCCATGGTATCAACAAACTGTACACTCTGCACAAATCTAAGTCAGCTCTGAAAATCTCGTGGCTCCCTTAAAATTATACTTTTGAAACCGACCTCCATCCATCAAGCAGTGACCAAGAATAAGTCATTGGTAAATCAAAGTTAAGGGGCTTTTGTTGTTGGTTAACCTGTCTTGCTCTCCCTCTACCACCGGGCAGGTATCTCTCCCACGGAGTCCTTTGCTTCTGCCTTCTGTTCGCATTCTGCTGGCCTTGTCCGAGTGCACAGACACTTTCCTATCTGCCCAACTGATGGGGACAGTGTTCCAAGTCACCCGCTGGCAGAGAGCAGGGCTGCTCCTCGGAGCTCGGTGAAGCCTGTACCGTTTCCCACCTGCTGAAAAGCCAGCAAATAAATTGCATTGACCTCGATGAGGAGAAGGTCACGTGGAGATCACGTACCTCTGAAATCCAGTCTCCTTTTCTAACGAAAGCACTGGTAAACAATTTTTAATTGTCAGAAATGATGGCTAGCAAATAGGATACTGGGCCAACTTCTTAGCTTTAGTTTCTAATCATCCCCATTTGTGACTGTGGAGTGGTCACTACCTTTTTATGGCTTCTGTTTCCCTCTTGTTTTAGGCTACCTCTGTGTTGTGGGACTTACTGTGTGTGTGTACACATGGCACGTGTGTACAACTGCTGGAATGATGAGGCCGTTCATCTGGCCCTTCAAAATGCTGCTATAATACAGCTAAGCAATAACCATCTCCGAGATTTATTTTAGTTCGGGGTTGGGGAAGGAAAGATTCAGTGTTTAGGACTTCAATTTGAAATCTGGGGAGGTTTTGGCACTCGGTTCAATGGAGAAGTCTCTGCTTCTGACTTTGTAAGTGATGGTGATGGGGAGGGAAATGTGGTGTTTGGTTTTTGCTGTAAAATAAATTTCAATTCATCAAACCCTAATATGCTCTCCCTTTCCAAACATTGTCATCTAAACCAAACTTTGTTATGGACCTTATTTGAAATAAATGTATTTCAAAGTCTCTAGGTCGCGCTTTAATATATTTCATAGGAAGCCTGGTACTCGCAGTGCCTTTCCTCTGACTGTGGTGGGGAAATATTTAAGTTAAGCTTCCTATTCGTAATGAAAGGCGAGCTATTCCCAGAGAGTGAAACAGCCTGATGAAGGTTATGCTGTAAGAGGTTGGGAGACCTGGGAATAGATTTGTTGGTTCCCAGAATTTGCTTTGATGCCAGTAGTATCACAATCAGATTGCCATTTGCCGAGTGACAGGCAACGGACAGGGTGCTGTAACATGGCAATTGCTGCAATTCTCTTTGAGGATTGAGCAGTGCTTCCTTTCAGATCACTCGTTTGGGAAGAACCTGGAAAAAAATAGATGATCTGTCCAACTGTAGCTGGGTATTTGTCAGAGATGTCTATTGTATCCCTCCCTCCTGCAGAGGGATGTCATAACTGGGTTTGTGAACTTACCTCATGGGGCAAGGTGAGCTGGAAGACTGGTTTGTGGCAAAGGAGGTCTTGATGCATGCAAAAAAAACCAACCACAAAACCCCAAACAATCAGTTTGAGTCTGAACCAAGTTTTGTTTTTTTTGTGGTTGGTCTGCTTGTTAAACCCTTAAGGCATCCTGAGACCAGTCTTGTAGTGTTGAGGCAACTTTTAAACAATTTTTTTTTTTTCCTAGAAATCTTTTTTTCCTTTACTTACGGCTTTTTTTTTTTTTTTGGTGCGTTTACAGGTGGCTACAAACTGCTGCCCACCTGATTGCAGTGATAATATGAGAGAGACTGCAGTAATGCTGTCTGCCACCGGTCACAAAGGGCCGGTTGAAGGACCTGAACAGCTGAGTCCTACCGGAATTGCTGCAGCCATTCTCCCACCGCACGTATGCTGCGGAGCTTATTTGCAAGTGTTCATGCCGAAACAAACAGCGCACAGATGCGGGGATATTTACAGCGCAGGCTCAATTTGTTTTACAAATATTGACAAGAAATGGCTTGTTTGGCAGCAATATTTAGCGGGGAATTTTGGCTTCGCTCTTCACATCCCTCTGTAGCGGACTTCTTTGCCTTTGGATCCAAGCATTGGCAAGGCTGGCATACATGCAGAGTTGTGGTTTGTGTCTCTGCTTCCCTGCGGCGATGACAGCAATCTCTTTCTTTTCCTTTTCTTCATTGGCGGTGCTTTTTTTTCTTTCTTGTCATTTCCCTTCTTCCCCTCGTTTTCAGGAGAAAGCAAGAACATACTGCTCCGCTGATGAAAATCGTTACGGGTTGCGAGGTCGTAGAATCATAGAATGGTTAGAGTTGGGAGGTCCTGGCAGTATGTTCTGTATTCGCAGAGCGGAGGGGAATCTGCAGGTTTGCGGCTGGAGGCGGGCTGCCGGAATTGCTGGCTTATGTGGAAACCATGCTCCTTGGCCTTTGTTAGGCTTTTGTTAGGTCTGCGGTGTGAGACAGAGGTTAGACTTGAACTTTCAGTTCCAGGTTGAGTGGTCTCGGGGAGACCAGGGAGGTTAGTTTTTCAGCATAATGTGGGGAAATACTTGGTTTCTTGCTGAGGCTGTTAGTGTGGAGTAGAATAGGTTGCTGCTTCATTTGTCACTTTGGGGCAGGACAGCACAGGTCCCCGGCGTGCCTGGCCTTAGGAGATGTAAAGCTGGGAAGTGCCAGGTACCTGCCTCTCCTGCACAATTGGGCTCGCTTGTGTTAAGTGCAATGGTAGAGCAGGGCCATGCTGAGCACAACACACCCAGGGATGCCCCTGCGTGCAGTATTTCTGCCCAGCAGAAAAGGACCTGGGGATATTGGTGGACAGCCGGCTCAACATGAGCCAGCAGTGTGCCCAGGTGGCCAAGAAGGCCAACAGCATCCTGGCCTGTGTCAGGAATAGCGTGGCCAGCAGGAGTAGGGAAGTGATGGTGCCTCTGTACTCGGCACTGGTGAGGCCTCACCTCGAGTGCTGTGTTCAGTTCTGGGCCCCTCACTACAGGAAGGACGCTGAAGTGCTGGAACGTGTCCAGAGGAGAGCCACCAAGCTGGTGAGGGGTCTAGAGAACAAGTCATGAGGAGAGGCTGAGGGATCTGGGCATGTTTAGTTTGGAGAAGAGGAGGCTGAGGAGGGACCTCATTGCCCTCTACAACTACCTGAAAGGAGGTTGTAGAGAGGTGGGTGTTGGCCTCTTCTCCCAAGCGAATAATGACAGGACCAGAGGAAATGGTCTGAAGTTGCGGCAGGGGAGGTTTAGATTAGATATCAGGAAGAATTACTTTACTGAGAGGGTGGTCAGGCGCTGGAACAGCCTGCCCAGGGAGGTGGTGGAGTCGCCATCCCTGGAGGTATTTAAGGAACATGTAGACATGGCACTTCAGGGCCTGCTCTAATGCCCGAGATTGTTGGGTTGTGTCTGTTTGTGAGTGGGTGTGGTGTGTGGGTGTTTTGGTTTGGTTTTGTTTTGGTTTTGGTGTTTGTTTTTTTTTTTTTTTTTGTGGGTTGGGTTTTTTTTTGGTGGTTTTGTTTTTTGGTTTTTTTTTTTTTTTTGGTTGAACTCGATGATCTCAAAGGTCCCTTCCGACCAAGAAGATTCTGTGATTCTGCATTTGCAGATAAGGTCCTGGTTCACAGGAGATTTCAACCGGTTTGTGTAGGCAGACGGATGCCTCGTGCTAGAGATGAGGGTGCAGCACGACAATTGCTTGCAGTGTCGAAGCGGTCACTGTTTGCTCCTGTGTGCCGAGATAGCATATGTGGCTCTGCACGCAATTAAACATGAATTTCATGTTTAATTTCAATTAAACAATATTTCAGTTGTGAATAAAAGACCCACAAATGATGTGACAAGAACATGTTTTATTGTAGCCTTTCTGTGTTTTAATTAAAAGTCCTTGGTGAGGCGTTTGATGCTGAATGAACAGTGGTGTGAGAGATGACAGCATATTGAATTAATAATGCCCGGTAAAATGCAGTCTTCAGTGCAGTGGCTACTTTTTGTTGCTGTCCATTTGAACAGAGTGCTTTCTGCTAACTTTTATTTATTTCCTTCCTGTACTACCTGGTGTTTTGTTTCTGAGTTGAGGCTAACTGGTTGCAGAGGTAGAGCATAACGTTGCGGGTTGGTAAATCTTCAGAGTGTCCCAGAGTTTGATGAGTTGTCTTACGAGCAAGTCTTGTGAGACTTGTATCTGGGGAGATGCCACATTAGTAGAAGCTGGGACTCTCAGCTGCTGTTTCTGGCTCTGCGAATGATTCACTTGTTACTTTGTGCTGTTAAAAAAGGTGTATCTCTCTTCCAGGCAGCTGGTTAAATATTGCCTAATTCGTTAGTCAATGTTTATGAAGAGTTTGGAGAACTTTGAAAGGAAAAATGCTACAGCACCACGAATGAGTGCTCTTCATTTAGTGTGTTCAGATGCTATTGGGATGGGCATGTAAGCAAGCAGAGGGTTGGGTTATTTAACGAATTATTTTTAGTAGTAGGCTAATAGAAATTTTGAAAATGGAAAGGCTTCATAGGGACTTGAAAGCTTAAGATGTCTGCAGAAAGGAAAATGTCCTTTTGTGCCATCTCAGTCTGGCTGCTGGTGACTGTAACAGCAGTGGAGCTGGTGTGTGCTGCACAGGCAGGCAGAGGGTCGGGGTGTGTGTCGCAGAGCCTCTGCATCCCCCTCACCTCCCCAAACCTCAGTCTTTGGAGGCACGGTACCACTGGAGCTAAGCACTCATGTGGTCAAGTAAAAGAGGAGTTCTGTGAAAAATAGAAACTCCTTGCAAATCCTTATGGTGGAAAGTAAAAGGTCCAAGGTGATGGGCCTCGGGGCTGAATAAGATGGAATTACTGCTTGAGTGAAAGATGAAATTTTTGTTGCTTGTCTCTAAAGCAGACAAAGCTCCAGTCCCAGTTTGTGATGCCCCGAGGTCTGGTTTTGAAGAATAATCATTATAAAGTTATCCTCTAGCCTTCTTGAGTAGGTTTTGTGATATATCGTGGGGTAGCCAAGGACTGATGTTACTTGGAAGAGCGTAACTAGTTTGGGTGAAGTGGAAAGAAAGTAAAATGGCTTTATTGAAGAGAAGAAAATGTTTGGCAGGTTATAAAATGCGCTGTGGTCAGGTGCAGCTTTGAGGAAGTAGCAGAAGAGGTTGGAACTAGCTCTTTCCATCCTGAATGTGATTTAGAGAACACTCCTGGGTTTTCCTGTTACTGAATTGTCTTGAGTTTTTTATTGACTGTAACTCCTGCCCAATTTTGAACTGTTATTTTCAAAAAAGCACCCATCTCTTTGGCTCTGGGTAATTATTCTCTGCTCAAACTTGCATGGTTCCCTTTACTGTAGGTCCCAAACATAAACAAAGCTGTGTGATTTCCATCTGCTGTCATAGCGCGTGTGCTTGGCTTTAGCACATCAGACTGCTAGGAAGAGGAAATGCCATCTGGTTACAATGTCTGACTAATTTTTGGTTGGTTTTAATCCTGCTTTTTCTGCTTTTGTATACCATTCTTGTAGTCCTGGTTTTGTGTCCTGTGCTTCATTCTTGTAGTCCCCACCCCCAACAATTGCTTGTTATTGTTGCAATCCCATGACACTTAGCATAAAGGTAAAACCATAATCTGGCTGGTAAAGCGACCATTTCAAGGCTATACATCTAAACATGAG
Source organism: Numenius arquata (assembly GCF_964106895.1). Taxonomy (NCBI): domain Eukaryota; kingdom Metazoa; phylum Chordata; class Aves; order Charadriiformes; family Scolopacidae; genus Numenius; species Numenius arquata. The sequence goes on along the minus strand of NC_133578.1, from coordinate 12,795,692 downwards.
CTTTGGTTCACGAGAGAGCCAAATTGAATGAGTCTTTTTTATGGTACTTCCCCCAACTTCCATGTTTTTCTGCCTTTTAGATGAAATCTTCCTTTCCAGATTTCTAATTTCCTAATGCTTCGATACAGAAAGTCTTTACCCATACATGCAATCATAAATTAATTTGTTTAATGCCTTGAAATAGCAGGGAGGAATTTCAGAAAGAAGGCTACTGGTACAGATAGCTTTACGTGTCATTTTGCTCTTTAGTTTTTACCTTCACTCCTATAAAGCTGATAGGATTTATTTAAGAGAATAAGTCTGCTCATCTTTCTTCCTTGTAGTTGAATTTTAAAGCTGATAAAAAGCTTTGAAATTGCAAATAAAAATGACCAGATCTAATGGAGAGAGAAAAAAGGAAGAAGAAAGGAATGCTGCTCTTGCACTGATGCGACCTCTTCCATCCAAGTAGGTTTGCAATGTCTGGGATTTCTGCCGTTTTCTACAGTTGCCCTGAAGGTGAGGGGCAGCGGCAGCTCAAGAGTAGATGGCACATAGTGTTAGTGCTGGGGGAGGCAGCAGGGGCTCCATCCGCAGCTGATCCAGGGGAGGTAAGCCAGGTGTCCATCAGGAACACTTCGTAAGTGTAGTTATACTGACAACATGGTCCTTGTGTGGATGTGATTTATATGGGCAAACTGTGCATTTGCAGCATAGATTTTCAATACCTTCCTCCTGTCTCTGCCATAACCTGTCTGCGTGGTTAATGCTAATTCACATTAAAGCTCTTTTGTTTTACTGTAAGAATGACCATGCAGGAAGTGCTACACCAGTCTGAAAAAAATTGCCTTTTTTAGGTAAGCTCTCAGTTGCTAACTAAACCCATTTAGTCTGGTGTATTGCATTAATCCAGAAATGCAGAGCGTTTAACTAAAATCCACTGTAGTGTTTCTGTGTATGCGCCTGGGCTTGTGTCTCAGTGTCATCCTAACCAGGGGTTTTGCCGAGAATTGCTCATTAACTGTGAATCTTCAACGTTGCTGCTATCCCGACTAAAATGAAGAGTGAGCTAAGATTCAATATAAAGTTACCTCAATTTTCCTGCATTCAATACTTCATTTAAAACATCCTCCAGCATCCTCTCCAGGCCCATAGTGCAGCTAAAGGTCATAAAACAGGCACCAAGGGAACGGTACAACGTGCTGCAGCATCTGTGTGCCCGTGGGTGATACGTTCAAAACCTGCCTTCACGGGCATCTTAGATTAGGGTGAACTCAAAAAGAGACTGGTAGTCATCTTGCGTCCCAGGTTTAGACAGTGTCCCCCTGTACCTGGCTGTGTGGGTTATAGGAGGGCTGGATGGGTCTGATGAGGAAAGCTGCTGCTTTGCAAGGAGAGTTTGAGTGTTCAGCGTTTCTAGAAGTTCCTGCAAAGCCTTTGGTACCTCCTGTGAATGTGTTCACCTTATTTCTATGCAGCTATGTGGGCTGCCGAGTGCCTCTTACTAATTTATATTTCCATGGAAAGTACCATTCATTATAACTTCTTGACTTTCTGCAGGGCTGGAGCTTATAATTTTTTCCTTTAATTGTTTTTGCTTGACGATACCTGTTACCTCTTTGTCTTGGGTTCCTTTCTGCTCTTACGCTTGCTCTTGCTTGCAGTGAGAATTAATTTCATGGGTTTTAATTTTCGGAAAATACTTCTTTTTAATCTCATTCCTATAGATTCCTGGCCTCTCTAATTGACTAATGGGCACAGGGAGTCGTTTGTATTGGGTGATGAGTGGTGCTGGATCTCCACAGCACATGGATTATTCTCTTTGCATTTCTGGCACGTTCAAGGGGAGCATTTGGAGCAGAAGGCTGTGATTGCCTTGTTGGATCACAGGGAGGCTTTTTGCTGTGTTCTAAGGGGGAAAATGAAGCCCTAAATTCAGATGAGACTCTGAATAATCCTAATCTGCTAGTCCTAATCTTTAATTCTTTCCAGTAGCACGTTTTCTGGTTTGGGTTTTCATGCTCCCCTATCCCTTAAAAGATTCAAGATTTTCATCCACTGCATTGTTTGAGCGGCTTGTTTGTTCTGTGCTATAGAAACCTGTTGCTGTTGTTACTTCTTTTATAAGATAATTTCCATCAGGAACCTAGAACGGTGGCAAAATGTTGCTTTGTTTTTAAAGACAAATCTTATGTTTTAAGCTTCCTGTGCTGATTACTTCTGTGTCCGTCTCTCCTGGGTCCTGTTTCTATTTTGGGGTTTAAGAACCTGCAGAAACCACTCAGGAGCATAGTATCGAAGTGCCTGTCTGCATGGAGAGCTGTGTATGGGCTTTCTGTTCAGTAGATGTAAGCCATTACCATCCAGTGGCTGCTTAGTACAGGTCTTTGGAGAAGTGCTCTTTCAAGCTAGGCTGATGCTTTGAGAGGTGATTTTCTTAATATTTTTTTTCTTCTCTTATTTCAGATCTGTCTTGAGAGTGATACTGAAAGATCTGGGATCATCAGAGAATACGAGGAGCCTTACAAATGTGACATGCTCTCAGTGGCAGTAGTTGTGGCAGCAGCCGCCTCAGGCTGGGGGGGAGGACTGAGGACGATAGGGAGGCAATGCCCGCAGTCTGGGAGATGGAGAGGTTTTCAGGGGTTGGTCTGTTCTCATTTGGTCAGCAAAGGGCACAAACTGCGGCAGTGTAACTGAATCACACAGTCCTTGTTGGAGGGTGGGATTGATGACTGCAAGCAGCGTAGGCAAAATCCCATATTGTCGCCAATAATGGCTAACGAATTGCATTTTTGATTTTGAAACCTTGTAGGAGCACATCTAACTACAACTGACTGTTAATGACTTCCTCTTTCAGATTAGGTTTGCAAGTGCAAATGTGGGTTTTATTTTTAGGTGGCTTGAGGAAATTTCTGGCGTTGACACCCCTTTTGCTGCTTTTTGGGTCAGAAGCTCAATTAGTTGTTTGGCAGGATCTCAACTCCGTGCTTTCTCAGATGTTCATCGGTCTGTTGTCTGGAGAGGGTATTCTATGGAAGGTAGCCAGAGGGCATTGCAGAGGCTGCGCATTGGGCTGGAAAACCCTGTTTGATAATTCACTTCTGAGGGCTGGTCTGAAATTGCGGTTGCACTTCCCTCAAGTTTAACTGGAGTTCTCTGTACGATGGTTTTCACCATAATATAAAAGAATGAAAGCAATTAAATAACAGAGGCAATAGTGAGAGCGCATGCTGGTAACAAGATGACAGCTTTGACTGGTACCTTCTGAAGTTTTTTCCGGTGTTGGGAAGTTTGCTTTGTAGGCAGCCCTGCTTCTGCTCTGCTGTATCGCCCTGCTCTCGGAGCCTGTTCCTGCTCCTTACCTGCTCAGTCTTGTCTCTTCCTGCTGTTGGGACAGTGACAGGGTTTGTCTGTACAGCCACTGATACAATAGAGCCTCCATTGCATCGGAGTCAACAGGCACAACTGTGATATAAGGGACTGCTGAAGCATTAATTTATGTGGATTGTTGAGCCCAGTTTCAGACTGAGAGATGTAGCGGTAGGAGAGATAAAATCTGTTTACAGATTGTGAGGTCTGTGGTTCACATGTGGTTACGTGATATGCTGATAGAGGAGTGAGAGAGTTTTTGTGCAGGCAGATACTGTAGGTATGGATGAAAAAGAAGGCTGGGTCCAGTCTGTCTTGCACAAATGTTAGTAGATGCCAGCACTGTGGCATTGAAGTGGCGTGGCCACACAGCACATGCTGCTATTATGTTGGCAGCTGGAGATGTGAACTTTTTTTGGATGGCATTTTTGTCATTTCCTAAGAGGGGATTTGACAGTCATTCCAGAGCCGCCTTCCCCACAGGCTGATGTCGTTGTAGGGCTGTTTATCCTGCTTGATGAGAAGCCAACGGGCAGCATTATGTGATAAGGGAAATAATTAGGGAGCTGCAGAAGATCTTATTATTTGTGCTCATGAGAGAGGATGGTGCTGAGGATCTTAGTCTTAGTCTGCTGCCTTCAGGACCTGCCAGGACAACGTTTGAATTCAGCCCAAGGAGGATGTTTTGCACTGCCATCTCCATGCACCGCTTCTTACCCGGGATCCATCCAGCTCAGACTTGTTTTGTTGTTAGAAACCAATGTGGACTTACTGCAGCCAAACTCCTAGATCCTATTTTATGTTCCTCCTGTCTAGCTTTGTCCTCTGTTCTTTCTCTCTTCAAATTACCTTGACGCATTGCTGCAAAAGTCTTTCTCTGGGTTGCTCCTGCCTCTGGGGATGGCCATAGGTGTCTGTCGCTGCTTCTCCATCCTTATGCTCATGAGTTCCCAGGCCTGTGGGCAGCCCTGCACAGGCAGAGCATCCTGCGCCACCCCTGAGGAACACCTGTGGCACGTCCCCTTCAGGTGCTGCCTTCACTGGTGGTGAGCCAGAGGAGGTCAGATCTCCTTCACATTCTCCTTCGCCCTCCTCCTGCCCTGGTAACAGCTGGCTGCCTGTGCAAAGTGATTATTCACGCATGCTAAGGCTGACAAGGGACTCCAGAGGTTTAGAGGGAGCACTCCAGTCAGGCTTCCTGCCAGCTCCATCGTAACCCCAAATGACAGAAGTGTCTCCCAGTAGAGGAGGCAGGGATGTGAATGGAAAGGGGTGAAGTATTCCTGTGATGCATGCTGTCTTTGTTGTTATTTAGACTTCTTGCTTAGTTAGGTCAACTTGGATCTTTCGTTTTATTGTCCTTTTTACCAAACTCCCATATGCCTTTGCTTCTCCAGCAAAGGAACATTTTGGACGCTGGTTTGGTTTGCTGGGAAGGGGGAGCATGAGGAACATGCCTGTGGGAGTGGAAGGAAGCTGTGCCATTGTGCCACTTGAGGTTTGACCTTACTACCACATAGACAGCTGCTGGTTAGGTCCTTTGTTGTATTGCAAATAGGTTGATGTTTTGGATGATTTCCCACGGAGATAAAGCTGGATGATTTGTAGGGCTGCCTGCAGGTGAAGCAGAGGTCCCTTCAGCAGTAGCACGGGGATCTGCAGGGTTCGAATTGCTCTGAAATGGCACAAGGCAGCCAAGGAAGGCTCCTGGGAGGTGGGGACATTACTGACCTCATCCTCCAACCAGTATTTCCTGCACCTGGTGCCTTGTCTGGAGTGTCTTGGCCTGGGTGGCAGTGTGTTGTTTTTGGGGGTGGTTTCTGCCTTTTTAGGTTTTGGTGTTTTGTTGTGTGTTTTTCTTTTTCTTTTTTCTTTTTTTTTTTCCCCTCGTAGTCTTTGTAACAAACTCTTACACTGCCTCTTCAAGTGCTATAATAAAATTGCAAAAACCAGAGTCCTAATTACCTCTCCCATATGAGAGTTGAGGAGCTCATCTTCAGAGAGAGGCTGTTGGCTGAGATCCAAAAGAGACAAATCTCGAAGCAGACACTGCATCTGTGTTGATATTTACTCTTATTAAGGATAATGGTCATTACCAAGTGATATCAGAGCAGGTTGCTCTTTGCAGGTTATTTTTGTCTGGCTGTAAGTGAAAGCAGAAGGAAAAGCAGAACGGGTCCCTCTCTGCTGTTTCTGTATGTCTCATTTTCTGCTTTTTCCAAAGAATCATTAGTATAGCATCTGAGTTGGTGGGTCTGGCATGTGCAAAAATCTGCACTGATGCATGAAAAAATTACTGATACATATTTAGACACTTCCTATTCTGGGAATTTGCTCCTCTTCCATCCCTTGCATTGGTGCAGATAGCTTGCATAAACAGACTGAACTCCCAATGCAGCGGTGCAGAGAATCTGCCCGCTAAATGGTAAGAAACACACTGGAGTAAACTGCTGCTTTCTTTCCTGTGATAATGGATGTGCATTCAAGCAGCTATGTGAATCTTTACAAATGGAACAATCCTGAAAGCAGGGCAGGCTTAGATCTTGTTTCCTTCCGATGAACAGCTGCCCTTATCTTTCTTCTTTCAAATAGAAACTCATGCAAACAGAAAATGAATTGGTAGGAGTTGGAGTGGTAGGAGTTGCTAGCTGCTTGCTTACAGGTACCTCTCAGTAGTAATGTTTTGTAGTGTTTCTCAACTATAAACCTTGCAGAACTTTTCTAAGATAGGTGTCTGGATCCCTCAGTGACACATAAGGAACAATTACACTTTTTTCCCTACATGGTTTGAAGCTGCACCAAACTGGTGGCAGAACTGGCAACAGAATTGTCTTGATACCAATTTTGCTCCTCTATTGATGCTAGAACAACTGAGTGCACATGTTGGAGGTTGACAGACCTGTAGCTGGAGGTAGGTTTCAGCATTACACTTGTTCACATGAATGACCTAACATTTGTCTTGGCAAGGCTGAGATGGCCACAAATATGCGTGTATGCTGGAAACTTCTGGGAGTGTCTAGAGGAGCATTTACAAGAGTTGACTGTGGTGTGGGCTGACTTTAGTTAGCTGTCTGGCAGTCGGGTCCAGCAGGGCCACGAGGGCTTCTCAGTGCCTCTAGATTTGTCTGGGGTAACATGGAAGGGTGATCTGAAACTGGTGCCTCCTCCCGAGATCCCCTGACCTTCGAGTCACTTAGGGTTTAGCCCGTGGGACCTGGAGAAGCAAAGAGAGAGTTTACAGGTTTCAATGTCTAGCTTTGGCTATGATCTCAAACTGCAGAACTGATGTGAATTCTGTAAGACTCTTCAGATGAACGTGCTTCTATACAATTGGGATTACAGCTGCACCTTCCTGGTGAGGTAGTTGCATGTTTTATTAGTTCCTTAAAAGGCTCATTCCCGTCTTCAGCATACTATTCTGATACTGATGCATGTGTCTGTAGCGCCCCCCTCCTCATTTCCATCTACAATAAGCATTTGGGAAATTTCCACAAAGACACTCTTACCTGCAGCACACTATGAATTTACTGTTTGTTGATCCTCACATTTGCAGAAAGGCAGCTGGAGAACGTTGGGAGAATTAGCACCAGTGCTGGCACCAGCACTTAATTTGGTGGGGCTCTTGCAACCCTTGCATCTTGGTGTCTCTAATGTGTCTCTAATCAGTTTAAACTTGATGGGTTTTCAGTGTTTTCATTTTCTAAATTGATTTATCTGTGTAAAAGGTACAAGTTGTCCTCTGCTGGGAACAAGTTTCCAAGCTTTTTAATCTTGCAGTTTGTCAATGCAAAGAACAGTCTTGTCGGTGTGAATCATCTTCTTTTCTTTGTAGTTGTACTGTCACTCATCTCCCCAGGTCTTTGGCTAACTTCATATTCACTTCAGCTTGAAGTATCCTTATTGCTTCACTTCTACATTTTCTAGGACAGCAGTTACGCCATGAAGACCCTTTACCTGCCCACCTAAGCAAATATATATGCAGTTTTCTCCCGTGACCTTTCCCTCTTCTTCAGCTCAGCCTGACGTGGTGCTGGAAGTGATTCATTCTTGTTCAGCTTGAATACCGCCTCCGGCGGGTCTATTTGCTGTTTCATGCCTCCTCCTTCATTCAGGAGCTGTGGCAGACGGTTGTTACGTTCACTTGCCAGGTGTGGCTCCAGGACACATCCCTCATACCTAGAGTGAATGGGGTTGCTGGGCTTGGAGCTCCAAAATTTGAATTCGTTTTTGTTTTCTGCAGGACCTTTTTAAGGCTAGCCACTTATGATCTGGGCTTGGACATACCATTAAGATGTTTCTTCTTGGTTTTATTTTCTGTGAGATATAAAAGCTGACCTGCTCTTTCTCTTTGAATCTTTTCACAAACAGTGCTCGTTGACTACCGCCCTGACAGTAGCATGGTCTTCTTGAAAACTTGACTTACTAAATTTTATGTTAATCCCATGGACAGAAGGTCTACTGAGGTACTTGGACATGCTATAGTGGGCTGCTTTTCTACTGGTTAGAGCCTGGTTTTGGAATGTGGTTTTAAAACAGTTCACTGTATCCTGATCAAGCAAATGGAGAAATTAAATTGGCTAATGTAGCTTTCCACAATGCTTGTCCCACAAACTTAGCTGAGCAGCTTCCAAATTACTGTTAGTTGCAACTAACTGCTGTTGAGGAAGCAAAGCAATGAGTTTTCAGAACTGAATGCATTTGATTTCCTTTCTTGTAACCATTTTTTCTTCCAATATGTGTTTCTTGCAGTGATACTGAAAGCCGAAAATTATGCAAGAAGATGAAAGTAGATCCTAATTCAAAGGAGAAAGGAGTGGAATTACTCCATTATAAGTGAGTGCTGGGCTGGGATTTGTAGTTCCTAATTGTTGATGCCCCTGTTAGGACCATTCGTTCTCCTTGCAGCTCCATATTGCTGCACCACGAAAACTTTTTATCCTTTAACATGTGACATTGATTGCTGTTTCATCATTTTTCAAGTGTGTGTTGTGACAGAAGTTGAGATAAATTTATTTTGTTGTTTAATATAGTACACTAAAAGCACGAGCGGGGCCCAGAAGAGGTGCCCAGTGGAGCAAAACTACGCAATGCACAGGGCTGATGCCTGAGATTTAAGCTCTGTTACTTTCTCTGTCACGTGCCCGTTGGCACGTGCCTTGGGCAAGTCACTTTACCTCTCTGTGCTTGCTGTTCTGACTTGAGATAGTACTTTGTAAAGTAAGTGGAGAAAGGCAAGTGTAGTGAGACAGCAGGAGATTTTCTTCCTGGAAAGAATAGGAGTGGGAGTACTGTTAAGTGTAAGAGACACCAAGCAGCTGCATCTCCATATCGAAAGATCATGCCTTAGTAAATATTCTTGTTAAAGTGTCAGGGAGGAAATTATTTACTAGAAACCTGTTTGCTTTACACTCTGTTTTGCGCTCTCCCTTTTTCCTTACTCTTTTTTTTTTTTTTTTTTTTTACCCTTAAACTACTGTACTGTAAATTCTACTTAATTCTGTGGCTTAATTCTGGTTAGTGAGAAGTGAGGAAGAGTAGCTATATGATTTACAGCAACATTACTGTAAGTTAACACTATTCCCCACTCCTTGTTCAACAGGGACGGTGCATTTCATACTGAATATAACAGAGCGGTCACATTGAAGGTAAATTTAAATATTTGATTATTATTCTTTTGGTTTTGCTAGGTATGGGGGAGACATTGGTGGATTAAAAACAGGTGTTGGTACTTTTTCATGCTGAAGTCATGAAAGGGAGGGGGTTAATCTTCATAAACAGCTGTCAGAATGACCTAAAGGTTTTTGTGTGTGTATGCATCTGCCAACCACAGATCCAGGAAAATTGTGTATTATTAAAAAGACTGAACCCATGTTGAACTGTAATGTAAATTGAGTTACCTTGCAGGCTTGTAACAAATAGGGTTTTTCTTGTTTTGATTACAAGGTGCTATTAATGGCAGTATAAGTATTAGCTGATAATGCACTTTGATAAGGAGCTCTCTGAGGTTTTTAGGTTGTGTGTTTATAAACTTTAAAGAGAGCTGAGTGACCTTATCTTCTATTGGATTATGGAACCACAGTTCCTATGGATGTGCCCCGAGTGCAGCAGGGATAAAATGACCTTCCATATTCTCCTGCAAGCCTTGACACAGAGCAACAATGGGCAATGGAAGGAAGAAGACATGAAATGTGAAACAAATGTGTAGTTCTTGATGATTGTGGAAACAGTGGACTAAAAGCACAGTAAGCAGGCCAAAAGTGTGCAGCCTTCCTCTGTGAAGCCCTGGTGAAGCACTGGGAGTATCCTCACATGAGGCTGCAGCCTTGCGATGGCTTGGCTTCCAGAAGTGACTTCTGTCCAGCTCTGATGCCCAGTTCCCATTTCTCTTCCTCCTCCAGCAAACTCGGGCTCTGCACCATCGTTGGTCTTATGGAGGCTTGATGACACCTCCCCAGGCTGACATCATTACTTTTACTTCCCCTTTCTGGCTTGTTCAGGGGTTTGGCCCAGGATAGAGGAAAGCTTGTGTGAGATGGTACATGAACCTCAGTCTGTCAGAGTGGCTGTTCCTAAGCGTCCTTGCTCTGGACCTTCCTTTTACAGCCAGAGTTGTTGTGGGGTAGCTGATGGGGTGACTGTCTTGGAAGTGTGCCCTAGCTTGAATCATCCATTCAGCCTGTGCTTGGGGTGTCATGCAGGATTTGCCTGGGGGGGAGAGTAGGACTGTGTATCTTCCCATCTCCTGCAGTAGAAAACCTGCCCTGCACTAGGAAGGGCGATGCTAGATACCCTGCCCAGTCAGCGAATGCCTGAAGCTTCTTCTGTACTACTTCAGGAAATGCACCTGGTGATTTTTTTTTTTTTTTTACCCCTCTGAGCGTGGGGTGTGTGAGGAAGACTTGTTACTTGCCTAAATTTGGGTGGTTTGAACAATGCGTGACGTGTCTTTCCTGCCCTCCATAAATTGCTGCCACCAGGAATTGGTGCTGTGACTCTTCCTTACAGATTGAATCAATGGGAAAGCACTTGCTGCAGAGCCCTGGGGAGCATTGGGCTGAGAGGCAATCATAGCACAACGGGAACCATACCATTTACTCCTTCAGTTGCTGTTTTGTGATGAGCATTTCCTCCTCCATTTCTGCCCTGCCTGCTGGGGAGAAGGAAGCAGCATCCTGTGGACAGGGATGTGGGATTCTGGTGCGGGTGGAAGAGGGGTTTTGGAGCTCCCTCACTCCAGGACCTCTAGGCTTTCTTCATTTAACTGTCCCTGTAAAACCAGCTGCTAATGATTTCCAGGTTGGACAGTGCATCAGATCTGGGCAGTGGTCAAATAACTCAGCTGAGTGTTTACTTGTTCTCCTGCTCACACCTGCCTGGATATTTTCTGTATTTCTCCCTCTATACCACTGTGTATCCTTGTTTTCTCCTGTTGAGGCAGTGACCTTTCTTTCTCTCTCAGCTGTGTTTGTCAGGAATCTCCCAGTACATTACAAACAGCGAGCAGCAGAGCAACACAATCACGTAGGGTATCATACTCATTTTATGGACAGGTGGACACACTGAAGAACAGGGAGATTAAAGGATTTGTATCACATCATTCAGCAAGCTTGTGGCAATAAAACTCGGATCTTCTTTCCAGGCATCCAGTAGACATACTAATATATGTATGACATTTTGGAGAATGATGGACACAGCTCTGAAGAACTGTTGAAGGATTCTTCTGAAGCAATCGGCGATTTCATAGATGTGGCTGATCCAGCTGATAGCTTTTCTTAAAAACCTGAGTACACTATTCATTTCTTAAAGTAACTAAATCCTTATGTAATTAGCAAAGATGCCCTTGTGGGTTTACTGTTCGAAAAATGAGGAATAAAGGATAGCTCAGTGTTCACGTTACAGGGAAGTTAGTTAGCAGTCAGAACCTCCTGCTCCCGAGACCTGCATTAGGATCTGAGCTGTTTGGGGTATCTGGCAAAGGGAGGTGGACTGCAAGATAACAAAGTTTGGTGATGCAAAAATTATTAGGAATAGTTTTAAAAAAAAAATATTTTCAACTCTCTGCAGAAGGCCTTAGGTTCTCTTAATACCAAGTGGCTTGCCAATATGAAAGTAGGAACTTGTGGGGTAATGAACATCAGAGGGAGGGAAGGAAAGGACACAGCTCCAATTATGCTGGAGTAATGCAGGCTATTTTGTAATAGGTTTTGAATTACCAGTCAGGACAACAGTTGGCTTGAAAATACTGGCCCTCTGCTTAACAGCATTTAAAAGTCAAATGATTAGGAAAGGAACAGAGAATGAAAGAGGAAATGCTCTTCTACCATCTGAGTCCATTGGGTTCCTTCATCATGTGTCTCGTATGTGATTCTGGTTGCCCCATCAAGTGGAAAGTGTAGAAGTACTGCAGAGGGCAGTGAAGGATGGCTTGAATACTTACATGAAGATTCTTGGGCTTTGAAAAAAGGACAACTCGACAGATATTTGTGTAACTGTGAGCAGCTTGAAAAAGGGAATGATTACCTACTTTTTCTCCGAACTTGGGTGCAAACAGTGGCAGTTTGGGACAGTTGGTTTGAAACAAGTAACTGCTATGATTAAAAAACAAAAACAAAACAAAAAACAAAACAAAAAAAACCAAAACAGTTTTGGAACTCACAGCTACATGTTGTGAAAGCCAGGAATTTAGAAGTCTTAAAAACAGTTTTAGCTAGTCGTAAAGGATAGATCCATTAATAATTAGCAAGCACAGAGGTCCAAATACAACAGCCTGTGCAGAGTCCATAAACTTAATTACTTTTTGCCAGAAATTGAAAGCATATACCACTGTATGCTATATGTGAATGGTACTAGTATAGTTTTTCCCCAAATATCTGTAGTCAGCTGCTGTTGGAGACCTAAGCTTAGATCAGTCTTTGATCTTAACTAGTACATCTGTATGTTGCTTTAGCCACACCATGTCCTAATCTTTGGTAGTGCCGTAAGGCCAGTATCCAGGCTGTGTTTATTACATGATGAAGCCTTTTTTTGGAGGATACAGTAAAGGAAGAGTTTTATTCTCCTTCTGAAATGGAGAAAACTCGTTAAAGTACAAATCTGCTCAGTACTAGCAAAGGGAATAGACTAACCCAATAAATCGGTCCTGCTCTAAAATCTGAATCCTTTTCATGTTTGCTGTTGTAAGGAGTACGCGTGTGAAATCAAGGGAAGGCTTTTTATTAGCATCCCTACTGCATTATACTTCAAAGGAGTGAAAAGTACATGGATATGTTTCTGTGTGTATATATATATTTTTTTTTTTCCCCAGGTTAAAACCTAGGTCTGTATATGATAGCCAGCTATTGTGCTGTTAAAACTGCTAGCTTTTAGCAGCATAGGCTGGATGAAGCTGTGTCCTGTATTCTACTGAATCAGTGTTTAAGGTTCAAAGCTGTCGCCAGGGTTCAGGCAGCAAGTTACAGCCCAGTGTGGCCGTGTCGGTACTGCGGGGTCAAAGCGGGTCCTGACCACGTCATGGCAGGACAGGAGTGTAGCTGATCCCTCAACATGGGGGTTGCTGTGGCCTGGACCTTGCTCTGGTCTCTTAATGCAGCAGCCTCACCACTGCTTTTCTGTGATTAGAAAGTGCTGGTTTGTTGAGGGGAGTTCTTTCCTATTTAAAGGCACACAGGAAGTTCTCTTCATTGCATGGAGTAATGAGTGCAAGGCAACGTACTGCCTGCTCCTGCCAGAAGACATTACACATCTAATTTTTTTTACTCTTGGCTGAGAGGGAGAGGCTAGATGAATTAAATCTCTTTAATCCCCCATCCTCTAACCACATCTGTTTCTACATGACTGAACTTGGCATACAGGAATTCTTGAAACTAGCGGAGTCAATCGCACTCATTAGCTGTTTAAAATGTTGACCTCTCTCCTTCCTTCTAGTGTACAGTTGAGGTCTGTGCAGACTGAGAACGAGTAGAACGTGATGTAGCTTTCCTAAATGTAGAACATCTTCCCTGGTTTGTCCTCTTCTCCCCTTTGCCCTTATATTATTAAGTTGTCTTAGGGCATCATTTGGGATGTTAATGTCTCTAGTTTTAGGCCTTTTTACAACTATAATGCCATTATAAATGTGTTTGGTTTTGTTGTTTTTTTTTTTTTTTTTTTTCCCCTAGCTAGCTTCTTTCTCTGCTAATGCCATATTAAAACAAATTTCTTCTCCTGGAAGGGTTCTGGTCCAAACAGTACTACCTCACCCCTTAGGTCTTCTTACTGTGTACATTAAGTGCTTTGCTTGTTGTCTAGTGACTAATATATGCTGTCTCTTGTGATAAGACAAATCTCTTCAATATTAGCTGTGCAAGTAGACAGAAACATAAATGCAATAAATGGATCCTGCTGTAAGCTCTGGATTCTCCCAAGCCTTGCAGTAACAACTGGGTTGCAGGAAAATGGGCTGAACTCCACTATCTGTTGATAAGCTGTTGGGATGTTGTACCAGAGCAGCCCTACCAAAGGCAGAGGGGTGGCAAAAGTGTCTCCGAGACTGTTTCGGTGGCATGTGTCACCAGATGTGGTGCTAATGTACTCTTGAGAAGGTGAAGTACAAACCTAGGCTTTTAGATGGATGCTCTTGGCGTGTGTTAGTATATACTCAGCTCTGCTCTTCAGTCATGAGCTGTTTTGGCAAAATACCCCATGGGCTGAAAAAGGCTTTAATGAAGCTTTTCTTTGCTCTGACTCCAAGTAAGTTCACTTAGTGCTGTGGCAGCATCATCCACTCACTTTGACATTGAAGGAAGCTCCTCAGGGACCTCACTGCATTACTGGCGTGGCAGAGATCTTGTTTGGGAGTAGACACATACCTGCAATGAATGCCACAGGGAAATAAACAGGGTCAATCTGAGTGGTGAATGAACACAAAAACCCAAGACTTGTTTCCTAGAGCACAAGCATCCAAGGATAGCAGTGATTGAGCCTGTGCTTCCATATACAGCTGGAATTGGTGGGCAGTGCAATTCTGTTGGAATCTGTGGAGAGTGTCTCATTGACTTCAGAGTGCTGGAGTTTCCTTCAGGCTCAGGCAGAAATCAGAACCATCAGAGAGTATTTCCTTACAATAAAGAGTATATATGTGGTCTGCTGAAATGGATTGCTGGTTGTGTGTCAGTCGGGTAAAGCAGTTATAAAGCGTGTGTGTGTGTGTGTGTACTCAGCTTGTTGAATATGGGAGCTGCAGAATCATAGGGTCTCATATTTCCCGCTTCTTTTGTCACATTTGCTTCTTACTCTCCTACCTAAAAATCTACTGAGTGCAGTTTCTAGGTTGATGGGTCATAGAGGGAACTATTGGTGGATTGTTCTCCCTTTGACCAAATAAGCAGTTTGATCTTTAAGTGTGGAGTTCATTGCTTTTGCTCACAGTGAGCGTTGGTGTGCCCTCCAACTAGTCCTATTGGATTCAAAGGTTACTCAGATATGGTGAAGGGCATGGGAACCTGACCTCTACATAAAGAGAAATCTTTCCTGCTAAGCTAGGGAGTAACTGTGGAAGTATTGCAAATCTAGTACCATTGAAAGAACTCTCTGAAGGACCCTTGAAGCTACTGCCTGTGTGCTGGTCTACTTCTGCACTGTTTTCCCCAGTTTTATAGTGGAAATGTGAACTGGTGGGTTGGGGTATCAGTTTTGAGAAAGGTGCACACCCATGTATCACTTGGTTCTGCAATAGATTTATGTTCATTTGCATTAGAGCAGATGAATATATGAACAGAAAAGCGAAGGCACTGCACTAATTAGATGAGGTTTGCATGACAGCATAGATTTGAGATTGAATGTCTCGTGGTTTCCATCCATTTTGCTTTAAGAGCTTTTTTCCTCTGTTTATTACAGTCTATGGTGGCCTTTCTCAAGGATCCAGAAGGTGCTCCACTGTGGGAGGAGGATCCCGAAGCCAAAGATGTTGTGCATGTTGACAGTGAAAAGGTACATTAGCAGATAGATTTTCTATATGTTTTATAAATATATGGGATGAAGGGAGTGTGTATGTTTGTGTTAACTCTTAATGAAGAAGCACTATTATTTCCATTTTTGGAAGGGAAGCTTAAAACACCCAAACTGTTTTAAGTGACTTGACAAAGTTTGTGGATTGTGATAACTGTAGAGCAAAGCCTCCTGCTTCCCACCTTCCTCTCCCCTACATGTGGTCGTGATGTTAGTCTGCTGGCTACATGGCAAGTATCAAAGTATTGTGGATGGTGTGGGAGAAGAGACCTGTTTGTCTTAGGAAAGTGTAGCAGCTTGCAAGATGCAGTCACTGCAGGATGCAAGTAGGAGGTAAAATACTGCTCTTAAAACTGCAGGTTGCCATTAAACCTTGGGTTCCCTCGTGAGCCTGAGGTTGGCTCAGGAAGTCTGGAGCAGGAAGGAACAGGATCCGGATCTTGAGTGATTTAACCTGTCCTCTCAGTGTTAAGTGGGAAAGCAGCAAATACGATGAAACTACCTTAAGAAGCCAGTGCCACTACAGAGCTACCCATTATTTTCTCTCTAATATAATCAGCTTGGTCTTTTGTATTAGTTTTCTAGTCTATAGATTTTTAAAACTTTAATTGATTGGGCTCTAGCTGGTATTTTGTAAAGGGCCTTTTCAATTTTCTTGCTTTCATTTTTAATATTAGAAACAGTTTTTTTGACATTCAGTTTTTGTAGGAAGATTAATATTTAATGTTTACCCTCTGTACTCTATTAGAAGCCTTCGAAGGATTGCATTAAATTTCAAAACTTCATCTGGTTTCTCTGTCACACTGGTACTGAAAAATCTATTCTTATGGCTTCTCGTAGCTCTGACAAGGTTTCATAGTGTGGGAACTGAACTTGGTTTGTTTATTATTGAATCTAACTTTTTGAATTAGAGAGTATGGCTTTTTGGATGGGTCAGGGAAGAAGAAGTTTCCAGCCAAGAGATTCTGCAGTGAGAATCTCTCAAGCTGTGCAATTTCCATATCTCAACAGTTAAAATACTGGTCTAGGGTGTTTAGCAGGTATTCGAATCTATAATAAATTTTGCCATCTTTCAAGTTAAAATTGAGCAAGGAGAAGAAACTGAAGTCTTGTCTGTTAGGAAAGATGACCCCTCTTCCCTTAGATAAATGAGCCTATTCTGTGTATGTATATATATATATATATAAACTTTTTAAAGTTGCAACACAAATAATAAGAGTTGTCTTTGGGTATAGGTCTGGTCTTATTTTCTTTGGTTCATTCACTAGGAACTGAGAAGGCTTCTGAAGAAGGAAGACAAACCCCTTCTGATGATGTTCTATGCCCCATGTAAGTAACCCGGCATGTCCTGTCACCTCTTTCTCCACTGAGAGATGCCCAAGTCTGAGTAAAAGCCTCACCTGTGTTTCACTAATGCCATCTTGTCCCACCTTTATCATTCAACTCCTTTTGTTGTTCTGCCTGTTTGTCCTGTTTTCACTTAGTTTTCCATCCCTTGTATCCTAGTCTTGCCTCTTTCTCTTGTAGTGATGACTCTTGCTCATTGTTCTTTTAAGCAGCTGCTTTCTGTAATTTCTTTACCCATTGTCCTTCCTAGATTTGTGTTCTACAAGACAGAAACACTGTACGCTGAATGTGTAAGTGTTAATACATCTGTCTGAGAGTGCCTAGCCCTCTGGCCTGTAAGGAGCTGTAAGTGCAAATGGGTATTGCAGATGCTTTTTACTTTTGCAGTTTGGGCCATAACATAAGACAAGCTGGTTCAACACAAGCAAAAGATCTCTAGAGGAGACCACGGAGTTGAAAAAAGCCAACATACTTGTTCTTCCTAACTGCAGGCAAAGGGAACAGTGCAGTGGTCGGGAGCAGGAATATCTTTCCTACTCCATCCAAGAGGCAGCCTGGGTGTTCCTACCCACGTGGGCAGGACTAACTTGAATACAAGTGGGACTTCAGGGCAGGGGGACAGAAAGGAAAGAGAAGAGCACGTTGCAGTCATTGCATTTCTTTTGTGACCTTGACCTTGTATTGGTCCTATCTTGTCATAGCATTGGCTGCTCGTTCCTTAATTTTACAGCTTTACAACTGCTTTTTTGTGTTTCCTGGTGACTGGTACGTGAGAGGCTTTCCAGCTCTTCAAAACAATCTTCTGTTGCACTGGAGTTGTTTGGCTGGAAAGCAGGGGAGCCATGAGAAAGAAATGAACATGTGACCTAAGCTAGAAAAACCTCCCAGCGCTGCCCTGATAAGGAAATTGATGTTAGGGACCACTAGCAATTTCCTGGCTGATTCTCTTCAAAACTGTGTCCCATGGCAGCGTTATCTGATGTTTCTCAGTGTATTTTCTTTGGTAATTAGTGCCTGAAACGCCATTCTACCTTTTCAGTCTCATCTGAGTACTGCCGAGATGGCCAGAATTGCCCAAGACTTGGTTCGATGCATCACTAAGAGAATGTTTTTTCTTTTAACTAAATGAGTTGCAGCTCCGTGCCTTCAGACTCTGCAGCAGGATGGTCCTGTGTGGCCTGGTGTGGTGCGTGGTCGCTCCCAGTCGCTGCTGCTGCCTTAGCATCAGCAGGAGACGATACGCCTGCTCTACTTGTAAATCAGCCCTTCGGGGAGAGTTCAGTTGCAGAGTGCTTTCACAGTTTACCTGTATGGTGAATTATTGTTTTCCACAACTGAGTCTCTTCCTGAAATGCGCCTTATCTAACCCTTCATTCTCTTTGAATCATTCCCCCAGAAACCCTCCTCCTTCCAGTTTCTCTTCTTTTGAAGTGGCAAAACACCTGCTAGTCTTCAGTGCTGTAATACTTTTGCTGCTTTCTAAACTGCTGTGAAGGAAGCCTACTTGTAAGGTGTTTTTTTTTTTCCCTTCTGATTTCATAGTTCTTAACTCCCTCATCTTTTATTTAACACACGAGACCTTCTGACTTGGTTCTTGTCCAGTTTTTCTTTTTTTACTCCTGTTACTGGAGACAGACTACATCCAGCAGTTGCATTAAAATACTGGCTTTGGGCAGTTTGAAGTTACTGGTTACATACAGGTGTTACCTTTCCCAACTGGGAGCAGCAAATCAAGGCTGGTCACTAAAGGAAATTGTGCTTTTCCTTACTTGTAAGGGGTGAGTCAGGGAGGTCTTTGGCATGAGAGGACATCAGAGGCTTTATCTGGGAAGCTATGGGGATGGCAGCTGCATTATTTCCTTTGTTGGATGCGGGAGCTTTAGATTCATTGTGGCAGATTCATAGGAAATGGGCTCTTTCATTACGTACCAGTGCAGAGGGAGATGAAAGCCACTGCAAACTTAAATGTAGTTTCTTTAATATTTTAGGAATGCTCGGTCTGGGTAAAATGACTTGGAGCAAAGACATGCTTTCCTTAGAAGATATTACCTGTCATTTGGAGACCATTCACTGTACTTTCAGACCTATATTATAAAGTCAGACAGCACTAAACATGAAAAATTAGGTATACTTACAGGCATTTAGATTTATTTGTAGTTAACTGTCAAAGAAGACTCCTTCAGGAGATGGCCTGGATTTGGCAATGAAAAGGAGCTGTTTAAAGCCCTGTTTTCAATTATGTTATGAAAATGCAGTGTTTACTAGTGGAAAAACTAATATGTGTTCATTAAGCCCCTCCTTTTGAATTAAAACCCAAGAAAAAAGAACAGAAGAAAATTCGGTTTTTTGAGGTTACCCTTTTATGCCAGTATAGGGATATATGTGGCTTGACAGCATCCTGAACAGTGTAACCCAGAAATGCGGGGGCAGGAGAGATTGTGCTGAAGTGGGTTTGGGAGCAGCAGCAGAGCTGGGAACGGAAGGGCTATAGGGATGATGGCTGGGTGGAGGAGGCTGGTACGTGTCTGTGCTCCAGAAGGGAGTCCAGGGAGCGGTAAGAGGTTGAAGAGGGGAAGAGAGAGAGATCGATAGCTGGGGGAGTTAGAGGCCTGCGGCTGCTGAAGAGAGAAGAAACAGAAGATCCAGAAGATGGTGTTAACAACTCGTATCTTTTGATGTCTGTCCAGCGGTTTAGAGGAAGCCACAAGATCTCAGTGGGCCTCAAATGGGTGGTCTGCACCCACCAAGAAATCATCATTTTGACCAGCACTGATTTAACAACCTCACTGGCAATTTAAGCAGAGAGATCAAAGGTGGAAAGACCACAGAAACAAGAGCTCTCTTTCCTCTGATTAAAGGATGTTCCTCCCAGGCATGCTGATGTGATCCTAAACCAGTGGCTACAAAATCTGTTCCTCCTTTCTGGAAGATATTTTCAAAACTCTTGTCGCTTCATCAGAATGAAAATGTTGACTGCTGTCCCATAGTGGACCCAAGAGTTTCCACAAAAAGTGTCTGAAGTGGTTGGCTGTAGCTCTCTTTCTTTCATGCTGGCTGCCCCTTCCCATGTGCAGGCACGTATTTTACTTGGCAAGGATGAAGCCTGCTGCTTACAAGGTGATTTAGTGCTAATCTGCTTAGCACTCCAGAGCGTCATCAAACAGCTCTTAGCACGCTCTGGCTGTACACTGGTAGTCTTCCTCGCTTGCTGTTTGTGTTTTCCTCAGCACATAAAGTTATTGTATCCTTCAAGGGCTGTTGCTTCTTCTGAGTTATGTCTTCCCAATTAACAGAGCACTGTTTAACTTTTGATGTTTGTCTAATGTGTTTAGGAAATGTCTCAAATGAATTTCAAAGACTTGTTAAGCTGGGATGAATCTGAAGTACCTCCCCCCTCCCCTTCCTTAAAGACCAAAAATGCACAAAGCTTTTTGTTTGAGTTCACAAGCGTGACATCTTCCATTGACTTTTCAAATGTGCATTTCATCTGAAGTTCCCCTCTGGTCTCAGCTCAGAGCCTGAGGAATATAAGATGGTGTTACTCTTTCCAAAACTGGGACAATAAATGAGTATGAAAAAGAATAGCGTGGAAAAACATGCGAAAATAGCTGCACATAACAAGAAGTAACATCCTTAGAAACTAATAATCTAGTAATTATTACGTGAAATGGATAAGGAATTTTGGTTTAAAATTTATTGTATATAAAAAGTCATTTCATATGCTTTGAAACATACGTCCTGAGTAGAATTGTTGGCGTATTACTTACACAGTTTCTTTTTTATCAGGGTGTGGTGTTTGTAAGAGAATGATGCCATCTTACCAGCAGGCAGCCACAGAACTGAAGGGTAAATATGTAAGTGAGAAGATAAGATTTATATAAAATTTTTAAAATCCTTTTAACACTTTATTTTTTTGAGTATTTGAAACCACAAATGTTTATCAAAGTGGGGAATTTTTAAGCAAGTTGAAACAAAACAGAAATGCATGATTCTGTTCCAGATCCCTTCAGGTCTCTCTCTCTTGGTTTTTATTTTTTTAAAACATTAGAGAATGAGATGTTAACTTACCCTTTAGATCCAGTGTAGTTCTTGCCATGGAAAAACAGGCTCTGACACTATATAGTTTTATGTTTAGTTTCTAAATTGTGAATTTGTAGTCCTGTTAAGCTCGTGTTGGTAAAGATAAAGAAATGTTTGTTATAATGGGTTTGATAAGCTTTTTGGCCTGATGTTTCACTGAGGGATTAAGGATGGATGCCCTTATAGTGATAATTAACCCACTTTTTAGTGGAGAATCACAGTGTCATGGGAAGGGGATTTCCCTATGTAAGCTACTGATCATCCTCCTAGCCCCTAAGCATAAGCATTAATAAAATCTTACAGTTTTAATATAGCTCTGTCAACAAAGTTAGCATTCATACCAGATTGAAAGGAAAACAAGTTTTGACCATAATAAAATCCATCAACAGCAGTCACAATAATTTAGTTATCTGTTTGTACTAATAAGGCGTATTGATCTCTCTAAGCAAGTCAAAGGCACTTCTCTAATTGAGGTCTTGTAATGTGCTTAATGTATAATTTATATGATACCAATAATACATGAGTGTTGTTTCATGGCACTAGCTGGATTTAGTCTGACCCTACCTGTTGGATCATTCACTATCAGTTTACGGGTTTCCTCAGGAGAGGTGGCATATGATGAGGAAAAGATCATAGAATTATTTAGGCTGGAAAAGACCTTTAAGATGATCGAGTCCAATTCTAAACCGAACACTGCCAAGTCCACCACTAAACCATGCGCCGCATCTACATGTCTTTTAAATGCTTCCAAGGATAGTGACGCAACCACTTCTCTGGGCAGTCTGTTCCAGCGCTTGATAACCTTTTCAGTGAAGAAATCTTTCCTAATATCCAATCTAAACCTCCCCTGGCACAGCTTGAGGAGATGAAGCACTGCGGTTCTTAGCTAGGGCAGTTCTGGCCAGTGCTGCTCACAAGCACCGAGTGCTGTCAGACTCCCCCACGTTCTCCTAACAAGTTGTTTTGCAGAAGTCTTTTCTCTAAATCCTTGTTTGCTTAGGGCTGAAATGAGTGGGAGTTGTTCGGATTTATTTAGGACATGGTACAACCCTTGAAGATATTTTCTAGTGCGTTTTTGTCTAACCAGGCAGCACTCTAATGCCATTTCCCCTCAGTGGAGCATGTGCTGCAATCTTTGGGAAGTCACCCCTGTCTTGCGAGGCGTGGGATGGGCAAGAATTAGGAATGTCAAGAATCACCTACAGACGTAGTGCCGGAAAAAAGGCATGCTGCATTGTGCTGTGTTCTCCTGCAATTATCCCTTCCTTGTCCATGTGCAGCTCGTTTTATTAAATTCAAACCGGAGAATTTAAACTCCAAATCTATTCTGGTTTGATTATTTCCTTCCTCACTTGAAAATGGTTTCTGTAGATCCGGGCTAATCCTGCAGATCTGAGTGACAGGGCTGTGGCGCAGCACTGAGGCTAGCAGTGCTTGTGCCTGATACAGCTCAGGTCAGGGTTGGGTTTTGCACCAGGGTGTTTTTAGAGCAAGATCAGTTCAGAGGAAAGTCCAGTTATGTCACCGCCACCCGTGTCTTTCAGAAAAATCAGTCTGTTCATCTAAATGTGACCTGATTAGCTTCCTGAGTGGGATGTGTACACAGTTTGCCGTTTCTAAAGTTAACTGTACTGTATCTGTAATGAATTATCCATGGGACACCTTAGAGCGATGCTGACCTCCAGATCAGACTTTGCTGGAAAGTTTATGATGGGTTTGGATGAGCTGAAGGTTTGGCCTTTTAATCTGACCTGTCATTAGCTGTCAGGATGTGCCAGGCTCAAAAGCGATTATTGCTATTATATAGCAGGAAAATGAAGTACAGTATTGCCTATTTAATAGGTCATAAAAATGAAAAGGTGAACTGTACCTGTCGCTGGTCGCTGTGTTCTCTTGGGACTGGGTGTTTCTTGTCCCAGAACTTCCCTGAGAGGAAGGCAGGGTGGCATTTTCCAGTGTTGTTAGGTTTAGATCTTGCAATTCCATTACACCCAGTGCAGAAGGAAAAAAGGGGCTCCGAATGGGAAGAAGGTTGCTTATTTTACCCTTGGTACAAGAGATTCCTGTGATTTGTGGACAGGGTGAGCTCTGGTGAGTGACTTTCACCAGTGCACTATAGCCCCAGTGCAGGGAGGAACTGGTGGGAAACAAAGCACTTCAGCATCTCCTTAATGCCCATGGACTTCATGAGTGTGCCAGAGTGTTTACTCAGTGAAGACCGGCTTGAGCATATGCTGAAGTGCTTTCTTCCTTTGGTGCTTGTCTTTTTTTTGGTAAAAACATGAGACTTCAGAAGTATAAAGTTGCTACACTTATTTCAGATATCAGACAAAGGAAGCCTTTGTTTAACCTGTTCATTAAACTTGTCTCTAGGAAGGCTTCAAGTGGTGGTATGAGGTATCAGTTTTGGAGCAATCCCATCAAGAAAACTATGAAGCAAGGGAGGGGTCCCAGTAGAGCAGGAATGGTCAGAAGCCCAGAAGACATGGCTGGCTGGGAAAGGTTCAGAGTCGCTTTAGGTTATAGGTAGCTCGGTGGAGAGCAGAGAAGTGTTGAAATACGTCAAATTGCAGAGGTGAAAGAAATAAACTGACCTTTGTGTCTGCTGTGGCTATCACGGGAGGTAATGGACTTAAATTGAAGTCGGGTCATTCAGTCATCTGCTAAAAGCAAATTAGCTAAACATCTGGCGGGAGCAGCTTAGATGTAGAGGGAGGATCCTAGCTTAGCGTAGTAGGTGTATTTTGATGGTCCCTGACAGCCTAATATTACATAATTCTGTGATTATAGGCCAGCTGAAGCCGTTACTTTTGTCATTAAAAACGAATACCATTGTAATAGGCTTTTTGCTATTAAGCTTCATGTGATGTATGAACACCAGAATGAATCCAAGTTATTGACTTGTATCAATCACTGCAGGCTGGGTGGACACAGTGAAATTGTGGCAGAGTATCTGAAATAGCTGGGAACGCCCGTTTAAAACCTAGGAAATCCTCTGAAAGTTCATGGCAAATGTGAAATCTGGTGGACTGGTGTTTATGGTGTTTATAATTGGTTAACAAACCTAGTTCTTGCTTTATAAAGCAACCACTGTGTCTTGATCCTATTGCATTTACCTACCCTCAAGTGGTGACACAGAGGATGAGGGAAGGGGAGAACGGGGTCTAGTTAATCTCATAGGAATTAAGTCAATCTGGTTGTTGGAACTACAAGAAAAATTCAAAGTAAGATAACTAAGAAGAGCACAGAAATACGGTTTATTCTGGCTGACCAAGTTATCTTTCCTTTATTCTTTCTCAGCATAGGGGAGAGAAAACAAAGTATATTTTTTTTGAGTTTCCAGCACATTCTTAGAAAAGGTTGACCTTCAAATGAGGATTTTCTGCTTTAAGATATATTTCATGCTGGCTCTGAGCACATTTGGTTGGTGTGTGCAGTTTGCTGCAGTCAGGAACTTGGTATTAAATTCTGATGTGATGTTTCAGCTAGAAGGAGAAAATCCTGGTTTTGGAGGGGGAAGGAGGAGGGGTTTGGATTAAGACCCTGCTGCTAAAATGATTTAAGCCATCAATGCCATTAAACTAAGTTAATCATGAAGTGGTATCTCGGCAACTCCCTGGTTGAGGGTTTTACAGCGCAAAGACCTCTGTGTGAATCCCACACCCACAGAAACTCAGAATTGGTCCCATCTTCAAATTTTCAAGTCAGAAATTTTTGGAAGACAATTGGACAGGGCACAGGAGAAATCGCAGGAGCCCCGAGCCTGAAGCTTGTGGTGAAGGGCTCTTGAGGTGGAGGATGGGTTGGGATAGAGGTAAGGAAAGGGAAGGGAAGGGGAGAGGCTTTTTATTTCACTTGCTAGTCTGAAAAGCTACTATGCTTCTGTGCCCCTCTTGTGATATCTGTAGGACAAGGTTAATTCTTAACTCTCATTATACCCAACCAGTCAGGTAAGTTAACATACTTAAAGAATATAAATGCTATGTGATATTTCCCGGGCTCATGGAAATAGGGCACGTTTTACTTTCACCTCGAAATAATGCTGATTTTCCCTTGCCATTCAGTCAGTGCATTTTTGAATGGGGATAATGCCAGTGCTTGGTTGGTTCTAGACGTCAGCTGAGACTGTAAATTCATTGCTGTAGTGGAAACCAGAGAGATGAGAGTGGAACTTCTTGTGTCCTACCTAATGTTTGGATGCGAACTAAGCCATGTATTTAGGCTTGTAGTTTAAAATCCAAATATGCAAAGAGCACAAGAAGTGTGATATTAGATATTTCTGTTAGTGGGTGAATAAAAAGAAACGGAGACACTTCCAGAGCAAGGAGGGGGTGACAAGCTGATTGGTGTTTGCTTTCTGTGGACTAAACTCAAATATTGCTCTGTTTTCCCTTTCACAAAATCAGAAAAACTTCACTGCCTTTTACAGAGATCTCCTTGCTTTACAGTAAGAAATCAGAATCTGCCCAGAGCTTGGTTGTTTTTACTTAACTCTTGAAAAAAAGGTAGTAATTTTCCTGCTGCATTGTAAGAATCAATATGATTATGCTCTGTTTTTTCAGGTTCTTGCAGGGATGAATGTTTACGCTGCTGAATTTGAAAGGATAAAGGAAGAATACAATGTCCGGGGATATCCTACAATCTGCTATTTTGAGTCAGTTACGTTTTGCTACTACTTCAGAAATCATACGCACTCTACAATTGCATGTTCTTATCTTCCAGGGCAAGGACTAAACCTTGTTTTGTTGCTTTAACAGGAAAGGAAAGTTCCTGTTCCACTTTGAGAACTATGGTGCTACCGCGGCTGATATAGCAGAGTGGCTGAAAAAGTAAGACATTGAACTTCATGAACTCCACCTCTTATGTACTCTTCATTATTTACAGAATGTAATGGTTTAGGAACAGCCATCTCTCCCTCATTCCCTCCGCTCAGAAGAGCAAACAAAACTACCCTGCTGAGACTGGATAAACTAGTGCAGAGAGATTGCCTAATGTTTGGTTTTTAGCATGCATGCCTTGCATTTTACAATTGCATTTTGTCTGTAACAGGAGACTGTCTGTGCACCAAAATAAATGCAGATACACAGATCTCAATTTTGTTAAAAATGCCAACTTAAATTTCCAGTGATCTTGGGTGCCTGAACCTAATACCTTGCAAAAGGTCTGACTTTTGTTGTTTTATTAAAAATGTATATATCGAGTGTGCAGTTCTCAATCAGCCTTTAGCTGTAGCCTTTAGAGTGTCTTGCAGAGACAACCCGGAGATCAAGGCACCCCCAAATTGCTAGTCATTTTTACGAAGTCTGTGTTTCCTATCATGACATGAAGTGATGTTGAAAGCATCTTGCTCTACCTGAAGAGAGCTGTTTGCAGTCATAAATATTTTGGGGGCTGAACGAGCCTTTGGGACTAGCAGTTGAGAGAGAGAGAGACTTAAAAGTGTGTGAGTGTGTGTACAGTTGCTCTTCAGCTGGTGCAGATCAGCGCATTGCCAGTGAAGCTGGTAGAGCAGCTGGAGAGAGCTGAGATAGTCTGGTGATGGAGAAATACTGTTACCACTTAGCCCCTGGCTCCTGGGCATTATGTCATCTTCGTAACCCTCCCGTGTTTGCTGCAGCCACGGATATAATCTTGAAATGAAGCTAATAAAAGGAAACAAATGCACGGGAAGGAACAGACAGTTGCAAACCGCTATGATAATATGGCTCAGCAAAACTGTCTCACTGTCCCAATGGGGCTATGCTGGGGACGTGTATGGTTGCAGGCAGACCAGGGTCGTCAGCAGTGGTGGGCTGGGTGCTTCAGGATTGGGAACCCAGGAATGAAGTGATGGCAGAATTCCTGTTAGCGTCAGGAGATACAAACACTGCAGGTGGGTACTGCACGGTGGATCCAAGAGGAGGAATTTAGCCATACTCTTTAAGCCTCATTTAGTCCATTAAGCCTTCAGATATGAATAATCAAGATGGCAACTGCAGCAATGCTGAGGAGATGATCAGCAAGGGTATGACTTCATCACCTGCACTTTATTACGCTTTTCAGTTTTGCAAGGATGTGGTTATCTCTTGGCTACCACATGTGAAACATTAAATGTTTGGGGTGGGTTTTTTCCCCATCTGCCCACATAATATCCAAATAATCCCTGTAATGTGTAGTGCCTTTATATCAGTGCTGTGACAGCAAGTGAACACAGCTACTGGAGGCAAAACAGAACAGCTGCAAGCTCTTTCCAATGATAATCTCTGCTAACAAGCCACTGTGGGCTTTGGCTGATATTTCAGCAGTCCAGAGCTCAAGACAGCTGTTTGTCCTCACTTAGTGTTAGTGCATGCTTATTACTTTCCCAAAAGATGATCTGAGCAGTAGCCTTCTTGCCCCTGTTTTGTATAATAAGTACAACTTTTAAGGAAACAACGTTGAGAAATTATACATACTTGAATTTTGCCAGTAATTGATGTTGCAATTAAAACTATACATGAGGTAAATCTGTTACGTACATAATATTATATTACTCTGAGGAATCTGCAGTATTAGTAGTCAAATGGTATGGCAAGGACTTTAGGAAAGCCAAATAGTGTAATTAGCTGCAGGGTGTATAGGGTATATTTCAGAATAGTATAATATTAAAATCATGTCAGGAAGTCACTCTGATGCAAGGCATTGCTCTGCGGAGCAGGGGCACAGCAGTGCCAGAATGTACATGGCAGCCCATGGTGAGGAAAGCCAATGTGTTTTTATACTGTGCGTGCATGTGCTGTCATCGCAGATTCTCGAAAGAGAATCCAGCAGACATTGAGCCACATGAAATGGCCTATTTTTTGTGGACACTAGGTACACACTGTAGAAAAGCAACTGTTTTCCCTCTCCCCCTTCTCTGTTTTTTTTTTTTTCCTTTAAATGTTGCTGATAAAGTGCTGAAAGTGGTTGATCTTTGCTAATATTTTGGGGAGGGCATGATATAACTTAATTTAAATAATTCTAACCTTCATTATTGAAAGGATGTTTTCCATGTTCTTTCCTCTTGGAACAAGAGGTGCTAGTTTGGAGGGCTGCAACACCTTTTCTTTTACTACTTATTGAAGGTGCTTCTTTCTTATGCTAAAGTGTGGTAATGCATCAGTCTTACAGATACTTAACCTCTCTTATCTCCCTAATAGGCACTGGTTACTATCTTATGGAGTTTCAGGTGTTTTTATGAGTTAATAAGGCTGTATGATGGTTTCTCTCTATCACAACGTGCAGCGTTATTAACACAGAGATGCTATCTTGTACATACCACGATTCCTTTTTTTTTTTGATCTGATACACAGCTGTATCAGCTTGGATGGCAGGCAAGCCAGACAGCTCCTTGCTGCCTTCAATAGCTGCTTAGTTTGTCTTGCTGTTTTTAAGGACTCCTCTCGGGCCCTTCCTTAGCACCAGCTACTCAGTTAAATCAAGAACCTGTTCTCTATTCTTAATTGAATTAGCTCTTGATAACTCTTCCAGGCTTCTGTCATCCTATTTTTGGTCTTCAAGCGTTGGATGTGCCTTGTCTCAGCTTTAAATGACACTTTAGATTTTGCTTGTTGCTTCCTCCAGGCCTTGAGGTGCTTCTTACTAACTCCTGTGTAGGCTTATTAGCATGCACAGCATTTTAAATTGGGCCATTTGAATAAACATCCTGTGCCCTGCTTTACTAATTCCTTACTGAAATAGGTCATGCCAGGCCCCGCTAAACACAGCGTTCTCCCAGTGCTTTGTAGCCACTGTGTCCATGTTCATCATGCTCTGCCTACTCAACCCAACTCCTCTTCCAAATTCCTTAAGTGTCATGGTGTTTTCTGGGAAGCCTTCACTCTGTCTGGATACTTGCAGATTACTGCTCCCTTACAGGCTTAGCAACAAGCAAACTGATTATCTGCTAAGCTTTTAGAGAGTAAACTCTTGTGGACAGGGACCTGCCTCTTTGTCTTTCTTGGCTGAGTGCAGCTCTGATCTTTGCTTTGATGTTTGTTTCTTGGTTCATTTATCATATAAGCAGCAGCAGAGGTGTGCATCACAGTTTTGCATGGATTGCTTAATATTCTTGGATCATACCCATTGCTTACATCAACAGAACTTGCTATCTGAATCTGTGTATCTCTCTACTGCTTTTTTTATCAAACTAGGCTTTCAGCCTAGAAATGAGCAAGGCAGGATAAATGAGTTATCATCCATTTGCCGTTCCTTGTTCCAGGCAGCTAACACAATAATACATTTTAATCAAAAATAGTAAATCTGTTTTCGCCAGCAATGGGGTCACGTCCAGACCTGTACTTTGCCAAAGAATTTGGGGAATTTGGGGGGTATTTGGAACTCATTACTACAACTGGCAAGGATAAAATAGCTTCAAAGTCTGGCTCCAAATGTTCGTATGTTTGGGTGTCATTTATGTGAACACTGCTTTAATAAATAAAATGTCAATTAACATAGTTTAGTTCACATCTGCCAAATTCTCTTTTTCATGTACGTTAACAAAAGCCAAGAACAATTGTTTAGCCAGATGACGAGCACTGAACTGGTCCAGAGCAGCTTGGGTTGAGTTTCCAGATTTGCCACCGTGTCTTTGAGCGGTCTCCCTGGCTCTGATCCATCAAAGATGGTGGAACTCATGTACAATCATAGCAAAGTCAGTAGAATGTGTCACTTATCTTTTAGGTTAAGCATGCAGTTGGGTAGCTTTGCTGAATTAGGCCTACAAGCTCACTGCTGAGTGAAGACATAACGATGTTTCCCCAGGTCTCATGGGGTTGTTCAGGGTAAAACTGTATATTCCTGGGGAAACAGTCTGTGTAGCTAGCTCGTGGTCCCAGCACTGCACCTCCTCCTTTCCCTGTCAGCCCTAATTGTGCTGTCAGTATTCAAGGTGACTGGTTATGTTAGCTTTTTCTGCTCACTACTTTTTTCTTTCATTTGCAATGGCTCCTGTGAACTACCAAGTGTGAATGCTGTGAGAAAGGGAGCATGCTGCTGAGGAGGGTAAAAGAGTAACAGAAAATGCATCTGATTTCTATAATGTAATAACCAAGCAGCCTGGTTATCTCCTTGCTCCATCCCCTTCCATTGCTGATCTGTGCTTGTGATCTCTTGTAGACTTTTTTTATTCCTCTTCCAGTTTTATCTGAGTTTCCGTGCTTATGAGTTCTTGGGTGGGTACAATTATGGAAGCTGTTCAGCAGGGTTAGTGTGTCATATGGACATCTGCGCAAAGTGGTTCCTTGCAGTCTGACTTGCCAAAATGACTGCTTTACCGCCAGAGAGATGGTTTTCAGCTGTGTCTGGTTTTGTAGCCCACAGGCACCTCAGCCACAGGCTCCGGAGACTCCCTGGGCGGATGAAGAAAATGTAGTGTATCACCTGACTGATGAGGACTTCGACAAGTTTATAAAAGATCATTCTTCTGTGCTAGTGATGTTCCACGCACCATGTGAGTTTGTGGTTTTTTTTTTTTTTCTCTATTCTGTACCCTGAGCCAAACGCTTGCTAACAAAACCAATGATGATTTTCTGTGGAGGTTTCACAGAGCTGTGAACTCAAAGTCCAGGCTTTTCTTGTTTGTGATGATTGTTAAATACACAAGGCATGAAATGTTTGTGAAGTTGATGACTTCAGGTTTAGAACAGAGATGTGCTGCTGGAAGAGATGCTTTGTAGGCTGAGTCAAAACATAGCTGAAAAGTGTAATGATGCTTAAATAGTCTGAGAGTCATCATTTTACAGCATGACTTCCCATTTCCAGCTTGTCTTCTGTGTTGTTTGCTTTCAAAGCAGAGCTCTGGTTGATTATACAACTCGAGAACTGTGAGCTCCTGAGTTCTTGTTCATGGCTGCTGATGTGTCATTTTGAGTATTTTCACTCCACTGCTGCAGTTTGTTCTCTGGCAATGTGAGGGGTGGTGGTCATTACCTATTGTGCTGAAGTAATGCTAAAACTTGATCTAAGTTCAGAAAGTCCCCAGGACGCTGAAAACTAATGCAGAGCTGGTCGTGATACTACTTACTGTTTGTTTGAGAATGCATTAGGCTGATTTTTTTTTTTTTCCATTACTTGAGGTTTTAGCTTGAGCAGTAAAACGCAGTGGGTTGCCCTCAGAAAGCTCTTGCAGCCACGTTGTCTTCCTGTACGCTGTTGGGTATTAGAGGGCATTAACTGCTTTGTTCACTTAAGATGTAAGTTATTTCAGCTACCTACCTGGTTCTACCAATTTTTTGTGTCTGCAATGGAAGGTTGAGGCTCAAATCTGCTATGTTGGGTGATACACAGCTTCTGTCTCCTCTTGCTGCGGTGCTGGCAGTTGCAGTTGGGCGAGATGTTCATTTTCATGGGCATAGATTTGAAGGTTAGGGCTCTGGAGGCAGGCTGTGTGCTCACAGCTGAATAACAGAGGGTCTTGGCACGGAGGCTGAAATCCTGCTTCCCTTTAAGTCAGCAGGAGTTAGCTCCAAAATGCCTTTTTTTGAAGATCTGCTCATAAGACTCATTTGAAAAACATACCATAATGAATTTCCTTTGCCTGATGAAATGACTAGGGATTTGATCCACTGAAGCGGGTGGCTGGCTGCTGTTTTGTCACTCTGTTCCCTGGATTATTTGTACTAATGAAAGTGGGACCGGAGATTAATGCCTGGTCTGAAAACCAAAACACAAGTAGCAGAACTGATGAAGCCTGGTTTGCTCAGGAGTTATCCTTCGTTACCCAAATCCTTCCTTCCCCAGATTTCCATGCACCCCAGCAGGCAAGCGACAGCACGGGCTGCGGCTCCTCGGGAGCTGCACGCTTGCTGGTTTGGCTGAACAACTCCTGCCAAACAAAAAAAAAAAAAAGTAACTGCTGAATTCCTCTCCTTTCCCTCTCTGTGCACAGTGGCTTGGGATAAGTGTCCTCTCTCTCTAGCCCCAGACTTCTGTATATTTACAGAGATTTAGTCGTATTTAAAAGCTTTTCTGGTTTTTGAGTTTGTAAATGGGCAAGGAGTCTGGTCATGTATTTGTGATGAGGAAGAGAGGGAAGAGATCGACGGTTGGCCCTGCGAACCTTATTCCTCTAGGAAGCCTGATTAAAAATAGATGAATACACACAATTGCAATCAAATTTTATAGTAAATTCAAGTTAGTTATAAATCTGAACTGGGCTCTGGTCAGTTTTTAGGTTTTTTTTTTAGTACCTTGTCAAACACAAGTAATTAAATTTTAGTGGTAACAATATCACGTGACCCATTTGGAGAGGAGTAGTACTTCCAGCTAGGTATGTTTTGTTCTAAGGGGCATTCTGTGCTAAGGTGCAGCAGTACTTTGGCAAATGCTGTTTTGAAAGTAAATCAAATGCCTGAATCAGGCTGTTGCAATCTCCTGATAACCTGTTCCAGATGCTCAGAATTGGGATAAAGAATGTTCCAAACCAGAACAACTCCATTTTAAATGCAACTTGAGTATTTGGGACATTTTATTTACATTCAGGTGGTAGTGGTGTGTCTACATGCAGAATCCAGCTTGTACATGTGTAAAAGATCTGTGCTAGTGAGAATCCTCTCTGAGCATCCTCGGCATAGAGCATAAGGCTTGCAAACTAATTAATGACAGACAACTATCATAAACAGTTATCTCCATGATTAAAAGATCTTCTCTTAGCACTTCTTAAATGTGCTAATGGAGTCACCTTATGCATATTAGGAGATAAATTACTCCAGTAAAAAAAGCAGTGAAAACAGAGAACATCTTACTTGTTTTAACCTTGGTAGCTTAGGATGAGAGAGTTTCTTCTAAAAATTATGTATTAATAAAAAAAATGTTGAAACATATACAAAATAGGCCCAGAACTCAGGATATCCTTCTGTGTAACTAAGAATAAGCAAGAGGATTTCAACGCTGGCCTGGAATTAGCAAGAACTTAAACCCCTGTATCACCATGCAGCGTACATGTGACTTACTGTTTTTCTAGCATACTATCAATCTTGTGTTCATGAGAAATTCTTATACTAGAGGGAAATTATTTCAGTGATGCTTTAATTGCATAGTCAGATGGTCAATGCATTAATAGGGTATAGTATTAAAAGATGCATGGGAAATTGGAAGCTTTTTACCCTCTCTTCCCTTCCTCCAAGTGCTGAAGATACAGCTGAACCAAACACATCCCTGGTACCTACCTCCGAACTGCAGAATTAGACATTATGGTGTATGTGGCCAATTGGGTCTCAATGCCTGTGGCTACTAATGATCATCCTTGAGGACCAGACTATAATTATTTATAATCAGTTGCACTTAGTAGCCTGAAAGGCATCACAGCATTTTGTACTAAGTGCAGCCTGGCATAACTAGGTTCAACTAGAGCAGCTACATGTGATCGAGACACATCAAGGAGGTCTGCAGTGTGCAACTTGCACCTCTTGCTATGAGAGACCTTATAACTCTTCTGCAGTAACTTAACACAACTGCTAAACAGAAGATGTGCTGCTTCAAGTCATTACTGCTGTCCCTGAGAAACATGGATGAGTGTGGGTGGGCAGGGTGAGTTCATCCTGCTTTCGTTTTGCTGGTCACTAGGGACACGAAGCAGGATTTTTAACCTTCTGAAACTCCTTTGTAAAGCCCTTAAGAGGATGTTCAATAAATCTGAATATTTAGCATAGATAAACAGCGACCCAAACAGCCAGGAGTCTGAAGGCACTCTCCTTCCCTAGCCATCTGCGAAGCGTGTGCAGCATTGTGTTCCTTATTCAAGCATTTTGATGAAATTCCGTAATTGCTGGTGGTGAGCTTAGTGTCATCCTGGTTATATCCAGACTGGAGTCTTGCAGTGAAGAAACATCTGAAGTGTTTTTTCCCCAGATACTTTAATTGTGAACTGAGATCTCCTGCACTATACAAAAGAACAAATAAATGGCCCTTTCCCCCAAAGGATTTGGAGTTTTTGGTTGGATTGATCATATTTGCTAAGAGGACATAGCGCAGTTGTATTAGTGAGCCTATTTCCAAGTCTGTAACAGAAGATGTATCACACCAACCAAAGCTATTTCTGTACCACAACATAAATAAAGGCACCTATGCAGCTTATGATAGTCTTGTGTTAGCAATGAGAATATAGACTCCATGTCTGTACCTGCTGCTTGATATCTAAGCCTACAGCTGATCAATTTATTTAGATGTCCAAGATGACAGCTGGGTTCCGAATGTGTCTAAATTTGAGTTATGCTGCTGTTCACATGTTTTTAAATGCTTTAGTAGCATAGGGACATGCTAGGACTTAAAATGCTCGTGAATCACTTGAGCACAAAAAGACCCCTGTTTCTGTTTTCATTTGTCCCCATCAAACTGTTTGCAGAGTCAAAGGCAATTTTAAAAATAATTCTGTCCAAAATATTTGTGAAATTAATGCAGCTTGCAGTCTTTCGGCCTTGTTTTTGTCAAAGGAATAAAACCCCACAAATTTCCCTTTCTACGTTTTTCTCGGTATTTTTCTTCAAAGCACAATCTCAGAGTCTTTCACAAAATAAACGTAACCAAGTCATTGATAAGTCAATTCAAATGCTACTGAAGGGTGTTTAAAGTCTAGGATTGAACTAAAAGTCAATTCAGAAATGGGTTCTAAGAGTGTCAGATTTCCATGCACAGGAGTTACTTTCCATTATGCTTTGTTATCACAGGCAACATTGCTAACATTTTAAAGCGTACCTGTTCCTCCAGCCTCACGTACAGCAATGTCCTGGCGCCACCATGAGCTGTAGCCTCCCAGGGTACATTCAGAAAGCACAGATCTGAGTAGTCTGTGTTGCTATTTAGTGGTGGTTGTCAGTCACCTCTGATGGTTGCTTTTCCTGCCTCTCATACCCCAACAGCCATAGCAAAGTCCATGGTCCAGTATTGATGCCCAAGATAATGGAAGGGAAAAAGGTGCTTTGACCATACTGTTGGTGTGAGTGGGCATTTGCTTTTTAAAGGATTAAAATGTTAAAATATTTTTCCTGCAACATTTCTTCCTTGTACGTGAGCTTAAATTCATGTTAATCTGTCTTTTTCCCAGCCCTCTCCATAGGACTTCTTCTGAAGTCTGACTTCTTAATATGAGCTGTAGTTGCAAGATTTTAGGTTAGAAAAAATGTCTGTGATCTTAGTGGGGATATTGGAGCCATCACAGTTTTCCTCCCTTGATAAGGAGGCAAAATAGAGAAAATGCAGCTCTTTTCTTTTTTTTTTTTTCTCCCTTTTTTTTTTTCTACTTCCTCTCCTTAATTTGTTATTGGAAACTGCTATGGAGATGCAGCCCTGATATACCATTTCTTGCTCCCTGTCCCAATGGAAGGGAGGGCAAAAATAAATCTTGAGATGATAAAATGCACTATAGTTTTGATGTGTTGTTGAAATGTCTGTGAAATTCCTTTCCTGTCTTCAGATATTTTCTCTCCCTTTATAAAGCAGCCCAAGAAATTGCGCAGTTGGTGCTTTCCAAAGCCCAACTATTCAGCTTTGCAGGTTTTTAATTGCACAGGGAGCTGTTTTATCAATTTAGCTTTGAAAAACAGCTTTTCACACCCTTTCCTCCTTTCCTCCTCCCTCTGGTGCATTAAAACCCAAGGTTTTAAGCCACTTTGTGGACTCATTATTAAGAATGCCAACCAATTAGCCCAATACAAGTGGAAGGCCTCCAGCTTCTAACCAAGCAGCAGACTTGGATCTCTCCCTGCCAGCTCACCATCATTGGTTTCAGTGGTCTTGGTTTTGTTTCTTACTGCGGCATGTGGTGAGATTAGGATGTAGGAATCCATTGCTCACTTAATATTTAAAGGAAAGCAAACCCAAAATGTGCGCACAAAACCAAATCTGTTTTTTTCAAACTGGGTTTTACAACTGTAAATAAATAAGTGTCCCTTTCAGACCCCCACTGGTTCCTTATGAAAGCTCCTTATGAAAGCAAGCTACCGTTGCAGTGGGCGCTAATTGGTACGTCTGTTGGCAGCCTCAGCAGAAAGGCCACGAGTTGAAAAGGCTGAAGAACTAATTTACTGCACAGCCTGAAAAAATAGCATTTCCAGCACAGGTCAGCAAGCAGCCTAACATTGGCAGCCTGTGATAAAGAAATAAATAAAATCTTATGATTTTCCATGCTAATTCATGATTCAATCAAGGATTTTCTTTTTAAATGTAAACCAGTGCAGTTGCACCAACAAACTAGAAGGTAAAGGCTTGTGAGTTATCCAAACAACAAGCAATGCTGAATGTGGAAGGGATGGAAACATCCTTTAATTTTTACTTCTCCTTGTAATATTTGACATTTATGATTTTTAAATAAAATATTGGCTGTGTTCAGTGGCTAGAGAGAAAGCTTTTGGCATCTGCCTTCAGATGTACAGCCTCTGGGATGAAGGCAAACAGTGGGTAGCTGGGAAGCTGTCCTTGTTTGACCTGTGCTGGGAGCACCTTTAATATATGAAGAACTACCACTAGAAGATGTCAAATAAGAAGCTTCAGCCTGTCTCTGTCGATGGCATCAATTTATTTTGAGTGGAAAATACTCTTTCATCACCAAAGGTCTGCCTTCTGGCCTCAGCCTCGGCACCAGCCAAATTGCTTTGGAGCAAAAGCTGTGCATCTGACTAGTGACTGCATGGAGGGGTCTCAGGTAGCTTCCCAGGAGGAGAAGCAGCAGCAGCAATAGTAGCATCTACTCCGGCATCCCTCCATGTCTGCACTCTGTGCCGTTGATGAACATTATACAGCTGGAAACAGTCCTTGGTGGAAGGTAACTGTGTGAGAAGGGCTTACTGAATGGCAGACGTTGCAGAGAAGAGACGTGTTTTCAAAAATGTGCATTAGCTATCTGAAACCGCAGGGAGCTGGAAGCTGAAAGCTTGGCAGGATGTTGCCCTCGGTCAGGGGTTTGTTTTAGAGTTTCCTGAAAGGTCTTTATAAGCTTTCACAATCCAACCTGACAAATGAACTCTACTTTTTAAATTGGACATTTCCATATGGGCAGTACTTTAAAAACAACTGTGCCCGTTACTCAGTGATGCTATAGTCAGAGAAGAAAATGAAGGCAAGCAGTTCTGGGCTGCATTAACTGCAACCTGAATGGATTACTGGAAGTTTGTAGTGTGTAAGGCAGGTCATGTATTTGGAAGCCTGGCAGATGCCATATCCACCTGATAGAGCTGTGCTTACCAGCCGGTGGCACGATACACAAGGAGATGTGCATGTGTCAGGGTCCTTGCTGTGGGCTGTTCCTACTACAGCCAGTGAAAATACTCTCCTTGTTTCAGAATAAGTAGAGAAAGCTTTGAGTACAGCAAACTTTCTGGACTGTTATGGAGGTCACAGGCAGTACCTACCTCTGCTGGGCTTCTTGGTGAAGCACTGCAGATGTCAGGATGGGCTGTTGCAATGCCCTAATCACTGAAAGATTGAATTGTTGTGCAAGGGCATTCGGATGATGAATGTTGCTGTTCAAGAGACTGGATAGATAGTGAAGAGAAGAGATCTGCTTTAGTTTCAGCATTGTGTTTCCTGACTCATTGCATCCCTTAGGTGCCTAACTTTTAATGTTGCCTTAATGCATTTTTAATGGAATGTATAATAAAATGCTTCCCTGGACAAGCATAAATTGTGCCAACTTTGTTCATTGTATGTATGCACTTTTTAGCTGTACATTACTGGCAGGCTCCTGAAAGAAATTTATTCTTCATATAAACCAGTTAGAAACAGGTAAATTCTTGGCTCCTGAATCTGCTTCCACTGAAGAGAATAAGGTTCTGACTGTTGATTTCAGGAAGAGGAGGACTGGGATGTTCAGACTAGGATTTAAAAGCATGTAAGTCTACCACAGGGTGTTGCTTGGTATTACGTATATTTGAACATCACCAAAAGTCTCAAGAAGTGTAAACAGTTCAGTGCAATGACCTGCTAATGCAATGACCTGCCTCATTAAACTAATCACAGCAATGATTTTCAGTAGATTTAGTGACACATTAAAACAGGAGTTCTTGAAAATAGAGCAAACCTGGAAAATGAAGAATCTGACATGGATTTTTCCTTTAATGACCATCCCACTTACTTTCCTTGAGGGTTTAAAAAGAAAAATCAATATGGGTTTTAGTGGTACTTAATATAAATAGGAATGTGGAGAGTATAAAAATCCTAATAACTAACTTGTGCCGTAAAACTTGATAGGATACCTAATGAAAAGGGTGATCACAGTGATGACGGAGTCCATTGTCTCTTTTGTGTCAGTCTTTTGATACCAGAGCACACAGTTTGTATAAGATTATTGTCTTTTTGAAGCAGTTTGTGCTCTTTGAGCAGAGTAAAGTCAAAAAAGGATGATCCCATGATAAAAGCAGTAGTCTTGGCCTGGAGATGTAAAAGTTTAGTTCTTTGCTTTGCTTTGACTTGTACAGTCATGACCCAAGTCGCTAAATATTTGTCTCAGTTTCTAATCTGTGAAGTGGAGGTAACATTTCACTTCGCGTGGGAGTTTTATCTAGTGAGCCACGTCCAGACTGCAAGATGCTCCAGTGTTGCAAGGGTTGGGGTACAGAAGGCGTATGAACATTGCAAAGACTCGATTAACAAGAAGGAAGTAGGATTCTGCCTTCGGTGTTCCTTGGCTTGTGGCAGACAATCAGGCTTTTGGCCCCCAGGCTTAGGAAACCCCATGTGCGACCGGGAGAGCACACAAATCAAACAGAATTGTCATAGCTAGTGGTGATGACTTGCAGCCTGGTTAGAGCCTGTGCTGGGACTCGAAGGGAGGAGCATTGTCTTGCTCTGTTTCGGCTTCATAACAGAAAGAGTAGCAAAACCAGACTTTTTGGGGCATTTGTGGCTACTCTGGATCTCGACTTGCTCTGTGCCATGGTGCTGTTCTGGGGTCACGCTGTGTATTTTGAATAACTTGCCAGCGGTTGTGGGTATCAAGAGCAGTACGCGGGGCAGTAGTAAGGGAGGGAAGAAAGGAGCTGAACTGTAGATAGTTGAGTTTTGTGAAATTTGAGGGATTTGTTCAAAATGCATCACTGTATAATTGCCTCCAATAGGGAGCAATTACTTTCTCTGTTAAAGAAGGTATTTGTGAAGGTTATTTCAATCAGAAAAAAATCTTCCTGTGAATGTGTGGCAGGTGGTGTGAAGGGAACATTAGTTTCTTTGGGGATTTGCTGCCTCATTTCTTGCATTACTGTTGCCTTCCCTCTCTCCTAAAAGGTCCTTACCGACTAACTGAGGCTGAGAGAACTGGGTTTGTTCAGCCATGAGAAAAGAAGGCTTAGGGGACACCTTATCACCATGTTCCAGTATTTAAGGAACGGCTACAAAGAAGATGGAGACTCCCTTCTTACACGGGTCACATGGAACAGACAAGGGATAATGGGTACAAGTTACTCCTGGGGAGATTCCAATTGGACACAAGAGGAAAATCTTTCACAGTGAGAGTAATCAGCCATTGGAATAATCTCCCCGGGGAAGTGGTGGATTCCCCGTCGTTGGACACTTCTGAGATTTAGCTGGACAGGGTGCTGGGCCATCTTGTCTAGACCATGCCTTTGCCAAAAAAGGTTGGACCAGATGATTCTTGAGGTCCCTTCCAACCTGGTATTCTGTGATTCTATGAACTGAGACTACTGCAAAGGAGTAACTGTGGCTGCCAGAGAGCCAAGGGGCAGCTGAAAGTGGGCAGCTGAAGGGAAACTCGCCCCATTCTCACCTTCTCTGGGTATCTCTGGAAGTGTTCAAGGCCAGGCTGGATGGGGCTTTGAGCAACCTGCTCTAGTGGAGGTGTCCCTGCCCATGGCAGGGGGGTTGGAACTCGATGATCTTTAAGGTCCCTTCCAACTCTAACCATTCTATGATTCTATGATCTGTTGTAGATTATTTAGTTATTCAAAGTGGTCTATTAAAGGACTTCAGGTAATTTTAGTCGGCCCTTTTTTGTCCAGTGAAAGTCCTCATCTGGGTGTCTGGAGTGGGTGACTGTCCTTCTGCAAGCTTAACCCTGGGGTATGTATAAGCCCTAAATGCTCTTATGGTAAGTTCTGATAGGAGTGAAGCATAACTTATTTTTATAGGTTTACTTCACTTGTCTCTAATGATGGGTTAACAGTAGGAATTAACTTTAAGAATTAAGCACCAGGTTTATTTCTTCTGAAATAAATTAATTTCCTTGCCTGGATAAGCTTAATATACAGTGCATGGCTCTCATTTGGAAAGTGCCTTACAGTATCTCTGCTACTTGAATCATTATCAGCAGAGTTTTCATTATCGAGTTTATCTTCCTAAATACTTTATGGCTTCAATTTTTATTATCGTGCAGAAGGTAAAGTAGAGAACCTACTTTAAAGGGCAAATAATGAAAAGGGAAACCTACAGTGAAAGATTGCTTGCCTGCCTGTCTGCTTCTTATGCCCTTTCAGATGGTGAGTTGGCAAGTGATGCTGTCTTTCTGAGTTATTAATAAATGAATCCTTGGCTTTGAGACACAGGTATTGTGCTGATGGTGGAGGTGTGTCTTCTGGGGTCCTGATCACTTTGTGATTAACGAACATCCCAGCACGCTTCTCCTAAGCAGGTGAATGTATCAAAGCTGGTAACCACTTTTGCTCTGATTTTGGACAGGAAGCGTGTGTCCTGCGTAGTATCCCTTCCTGGTACTTGATTTTCATAGGTAACTTCACAGTAATAGCCAATGTCACCATTGCTTTTAACATCCCTGCCCCATAAGATTAAGTGCTTTGGGACGTACGTACCTTTCTTAGGAAGAAGGCTTTGCATTGCATCCATTTTGCTGATGTTTTATACAAATTGCATCCTAGGAAATTATTTGCAATGTTATTTTCCTGAGCTGGACATTCAAGGCTATTTTGTCTAACCTCCATTTTCTGCATTTTCATTGATAAATCTGAAGTGTAAAGTCTTTCACAGTGGGGCAAAATTTTGTTGATCATCTCCCAGTGGTGAAGCAGGGGGGATCTTTTTTGGATGTGGAATAATTATGGTTTAATTGAGAAGGAAACCTTCTGGTGGTATTTTTCATAAACTCTCAACAATTTCACCTTAAGGCAGCCGTGCTGTTGTCTCCCTCTTTCACATTTCAATAGGGGAAGATTAATTTTCAACACCTACTCAGGGCCATGTTCCTCCAAGCTGGTGTAGGAAGTGTAATTCATATCTCCTGATGCCAGCTGATCCACCTTCCTTCACTTCTTTTCCCACCCAAGAGGGGTGGTAGGAGGCACCATCGTCTCCCAGCATTGATTTCTACGAGTTGCACCATATAATTTTGACTGAGAGGGTGTATACATGCAGCGTAATCTCCAATAGCTGGAAGCTGAAGCCAGATTTGGAATGAAAACAAGGAACCATGTGATTTTTGTTGTTAGTTTATTTTAAATAAAGACAGTGATTAGCTTAAAGGTCATTCCTGGACATGTACCGAAGTCTGTGCATTGCAGATGGGGGCATATTTTTCAAAGGCTAATCTCAGGAGCCAGGCTCAGCCAGGGGTCCCTGTGAGGTTAAAAGCAGGGAGAGTGCACTCTTAGGGTAGGACAGAGCAGAAATCTCTCTCCCTGCTTGACTCTCAGGGACCCCTGGGAGGTAGGAGCCTGGGCTGACGTTGTTGGAGAACATTCACCCTTTCCCCTGAGCTTTTACATCAAGAAAATATATACTTCAGCATGACCAGAAGTGAAGAGAGAAGCATGTGTTCTGCAGTTTGTCAGAGCTGTCGTCTTTTAAATCCCGTGGAGGCGTCCTGCAGGACCCACTTGGTGTTTGTCCCTCTCTAGCTGAGACTTCCCCTGCCAAGGTCTGTTGCTGGCTGAAGGTATCCCTTCTGCTGGAGCTGTGAATACGACACAGATGCAGACAGGGTTCCTGGAGGATGCGCTTGGTTAAACTCTCTTCTCAGTTTGATCTGATTTATCTTATGTAATGCAGTGATATGACTGTCTTTTAAAAAAAATAAATAAATAATCTGATCTCGTACTGTAGCTGTCTGAAGCTGTTATGAATCTTCTTCTGCTGAGCAGTTTCAGCAGTGCTGGGGAGGAAGCAGTTACGCCAGTATGGAAAAGGCAATCAAGAATTGGATTTCAGATGCTTTCACCTCTACAACCAAGGTGATCAGGCAGGGAGGAGAGGTTTGGCTCTCTCGGCGTGCATCCCCACGTACCAGGCAGGTGTCAGGTCGCTCGTGTGGTGTTCGCCTGCTCCTGTGGCCTGATCGGGACTTCACTGGTGTCCGTCTGAATCGTTTGGTAGTGACCCACACTGTGCTACTCTGCTCCTCTCAGTGCCCCAGGGCTTTCCCGCAGGGACACCTATCTCTGCGGTGTGTGCTCTGCAGCACATGTGTGATGTTCTCCTGAGAGAGATGGTTCCTGGGGTGGAGTCACCACTGCCTCAGCAAGTCATGTGGATAGGAGAAGGGGTGACCCATTTGTAGTCATTTTGTGCCCCGACTTCACACTGAAGAGCTGCCGGAGGCAGGCAAGGAATTTCTTCTGCGTGGACATGCTGGGATTGGATTTGCACAGATCATTGCACGCACAGATTGACTGCACTTGTGCATTTGTGGCAATGCCAGCGAGATGGTGATAACGGTGGGGACTGTAATGCTGTATTGCTCTCCTGTCACTGGGATGAACTGTGCAGCCCACGCAGCCGAGGCGTTAGGCTTCAACCGCATAAATGTAGCATGACTGCAATAATCCAAACTGCTGAAGTATTTTCCTTCTAATTCTATGTTTCTAGTTCCTCAGAGTCTTTTCCAGTCTGACCTTTCACAGGCTTTGTCTTTTGTAAAGCCATAAAAGCTGTTTGCTTGTCACTGATTCTTAAGCAATGTCATACTTGGTCACATCAAACCTACCTTTAAAAGTAGAGTAGTGAGGTGAGGGGGTCTGAAGTTGTGTATGCATGCACACGTTTCTAGCTGTTGAAAATCTGAATTCAGTATTATGTTAAAGATATGGAAGCTGCTCCTGCTGATCCTGTAAGAAAGCATCAAACCTTGAAACATCTTGAAATATCTGGAATTTTACCTGGGTGAGCAGTGCTGATGGTTTGGTGGGAGCAAGCACCCAGAGGG
The DNA here is from genome assembly GCF_964106895.1 of Numenius arquata. Classification (NCBI taxonomy): domain Eukaryota; kingdom Metazoa; phylum Chordata; class Aves; order Charadriiformes; family Scolopacidae; genus Numenius; species Numenius arquata. Next base: position 12,752,836 of record NC_133578.1, on the reverse strand, counting down.
AAAAGGATGCATAAAATTTCTTGAGCTCCCGATCCTTCCTAAGGTGGGGTGTTTTTTTTGTTTGTTTGTTTGTTTGTTTTAGAGCAGAAACCTGGAGATCTGGGCATGGCCCAGATGACCATTATGACTATTAAGTAAACATGCAACCAACACGGTTGCAAATGTGTACCTGTGATTATGGGGAGAAACAGCTGCTTCTGTCATCCTCCCTCCCTGCCAAATTTGTGGATGACTTTCCATCAGATGTCTGCAATGCAGACGGCTAAATTATGCAAGGGAATCTGCAGCTGTTGTAGTTTATGCTCTCCTACAGCGGTGAAAGAGCTGTAAGCTGCCTCATGTCAAACCTTAGACCTACTCTTTAACAGGATGTATAGGAAATCTTTGCGTGTTAAAGCCTTCCATGGCAGAAGAGAATACATTTTGTTCTCACATAGGTTGATAAGAGGGCTAGGACTTGTGTGTATCGTTGCCCTGGCTCCAAGGCTTGTCTCCTCCCCATGTACATACTCTTGCTTTTAAATGTACAGGTGTGCATTCAAAGTTAATAGGGCGTGCATAAGGGCTGGCTGTTCTGCTGTGTTGAGAGGTCACTGCTCCTCTGAGATTAGGAATGGAGAAACCAAAGGTATATCCCCAGGTGTTAAAATGTTTAGAGAACAAAGGTGCATCTGAATTTTTTGAGATTATTTTTTTTTTTCTTGCAGTTGTCTGTAAATCTTCAAGGAGTGTAGTCTGAACTGCCGGTGAGGTACTTGCTGAAAGCAGGACATGCTTTGTGCTTCAAGTTTGTTTTCTCATCAGGCTAATGGAGGTATTTTTGGTATGTGGCTATAGATGGATGTGGAGCTAGGATGATACAATAAATAGCTGGTACGCGATAAGAGTACTCAAGCAGTCTGTCAATGGCAGAAATGTAATGATTCTTTTAAATCTTTATTTGCAATTTAATTTATCTCTAGGGTTTTTCATGTCAGAAATTCCTTGTCCACAACTGCCTGGGTGTTGGTTTTTATCTCTTGCTTGTCGCATACACTTGAGATCCTCAGACAATGTTGTCTTGAAATGAGAGGACGTGACCAAAGGCATGGTGTTTATTTATATAGCCATAATAACCTGAAAAAAGCAAACAGTGAATGACAGAGAGAAACAGAGATTTACATTCTGAGGATGGCACTAAGACAGCATATGCAGGAGCTTAGCTGGAGCTGCTTGACTGGTTTTCTGCCTGTCTTCTGCAGGCAAAACTTGGTTTTAACAGTAGAAGTGTTTGCGTTCCTTCGCTTCTGAAAACGTTTGGAGCAACTGCAACTCTGTATTGTGAGTCTTTGCCGTGGTGCCAAACAAGCTGCAGTAAACAACTGGTTTTCCAAGTAAATATCTGTATTTGCTTGATAGGTTTGTTAACCTCCCCTTTGTCCAGGTGCTGTTTGCCACTGCGTGTTAATTAGCATCGCTCTGTCCACGCTCGGCCTTTGCCTCTGCGCTTGTGTACGGTCACTCTCTGGGAAGGACGAAGTGCTGAGCGAGTGTTATCTTCTGCCCTGCGGTGGGATTCTGGAGGAAAGTGACTTGTCTACGCTGGGGGGATGTGGAGACCTTTGATTGCCATCGTTCTGGGGGTGCAGCTGAGCTAAGCTGTGTGACAGCGACCGCACTGAAGGATTTGCACTGTTTATCTGCCGGGCTGTGCGGTGCAAATGAGAAGATTGATTATAAATAAACTGGGAAAACAGAATTCTTGCTTCATTTAGACATCTCTTTTTAGAAACGGTTAGCAGGGGCCTGTCTTGTACCACATGTCCCAGCACTGAGTTTTGTAAGCGTTAACTACTTCTTCCCGTCTTCTCCTTTACGCTTACTTTTGTGTGCTCTCTTCTATTAGAGCCTTGGCCCTTACAGCGTGGGGCTCCTTTTGTGCAAGAGGAGCAAGATGAGGTGTTGGGAGGACAAAGGACTTCTCTCTGCTGAGCAGCTCTGGACAGGCACTGAACCCTGACTGGTTTCTGCTGCTGGATGGAGAGTAACTCAGACTTGCACCTCCAGGGGAGCTACTTGTCTTCTGAAATAAAAGACTGAGGCTGTGGGAGTCCTCTTGTGTGGACTTAGAAGCCCCTTGGGTGTTTCCACCAGCCGTGACCCAGACGGGCTCAGAGGATGTCAGTGCTTGGAGTAAGCTGCAGGGCATCCTTGTGTTGACTGTGACCTTTCTCTTCCCACCTGGGATTGAAAGAGTTGCTTCCCTTGCTTAGTCTTTTAGTTTTAATGTCGGTATATACTTGACATGACAGTGCATCTTCTAAGAGCACATCTATCACAGATGCCCACTACAGGCCTGTGGGCTTCCTTCCAGTGTCCCAGCAGACCTTATGTAGCACATTGGAGCATCTGGGCGAAGGACCTGTAGGGTCGTTGTTATTTTCCCATTCATTTTATGAACAGAAAATGTCTAAAACTAGAGGAACTTAGCGCAGAGGGATACAGCTGCTGCTGAACAACCTAATGTAGCAATCAAAGGAGAGGCAGTGACCTTGGAATTCATTTAAATGACTTTTTCATTGGCCTTGAGAATTTAATGGCAATCCTCACAGGATTATTGAAAGGTAGGATAAATAATCATAAGAGAGATGAATTGATTTGCAGTGTCTAGGTCTGACTTCTAATTCATATCTCCCCTTTTCTGCAATGGTAGGTGGAAGCAGGCTGTAGCATGCTATAGCAAAATTCTCATAAAGATGGCCAGAGAAGCATCATTTATTGTGGGAGAAGCTCTTGAGATTCGTTGTCCCTCGTTCAGGTTCAGCTTAATGTCATAGCTTTTTTTTTCGAGGCTGGCATATCATGCTGTCCTTTGTCAGGGGTAGAACAAGCATTGCATGATAAAGATTTCAGGACTTCGGTTTGCATTTAAGTGCCTTTAAAGACCTGATCCTGCTTCCCCTTTAAGCATGAGTGAGTTAGCTTTGTGGCAGTCAGTAGTGCTGTGTCTGTGTGATGTTCATGAAAGAACCCAGAACAGTGACATTTCATAGTCTGGATGTCTTTCTGCAAAGTATTACTTACATGAATTTCAGATGCTTTAGATTGTTTTTTATTTCCTGGGCAAAGTATGCCTAGCTTGTTGTTGGGGTATTTTTTTTTTCCCCTCTGCATGGGTCTGTGAAAACTGAGGTTGTTTGATGCTTTTAGTTGATCAGATCTAATATTAATGATTGTGGAATATAGTGTAGATTTTGTGGATACTGTATCTAGAGCACAGTATGAAGCTTTCTCTGGCTGGAGGACACACTGTGTAAAGCCCACCAAGTTGAGTTACCCCTACAAAAAAGTATTTTTTTAATACAAATTTGAGCTAGTTAATTCAGAGAGGTCCCCAGGAATCTGAGCTGGGACTCAAGATGCCCTCTGTTTAGAAGTGAGGAAGAGTACAAAATGAATAAAGTTCCCTGCTCCTAAAAGGAGAAATAAATCAACTCGGGCAGGTGTCAAAGGGAACTGTCAGCCCCTTCCACAAAGCCATATGCCTGCAAGTTTTCTGTGGGTGGCAAATAAATCATTTTGCCAGCCTCTTTCGTGCTCTTAACTAAGACAAGCAGTGCCGAGACAGTAACTCTTCCTCAGCCTTTTCCAGCTTCTTACTGAATTCACCTCTGAAGCTGTCTCATCAGGCTCCCAGCTTGGTCACATGTGCTCTCACCACCATGTAAAACCAAAGCAAAGCTTCCACCTCCTCCTGAGATCCCCTGTTTCTGCTGCTCTTACTACATTGATTTTGCTCAGAAGGAGGACATGGGGCTTTTTAATGCTGCAATTGCTATGCAAATAACTGAGCGACGTGGACCTTAACTAGTGTTTGAACTGGAGTTCAGTCTGGGATCAACCATTTGGGTATTTGCTGTAATTCTCAGGTGGGATTTGCAGTCTTTATTCAAATGTATCCACCTGGTGGTATAACCGTGCCCTGAAAGCGTTTCATGGTGTGCTGCGATGGTTGGAGCTCTGCTGAAGTCCCTGTTTGCTGTGGTGAAGTTACACCTGGATGTCCTGTTGCTTCTTGGCTGCAAACGCTCTTTGCTGGTGCTATATAATGACACATGGGTTGTCTGGTTGAGCTGAAGCTTAGGTTTGTGTCGTCTGGCTCTGGCAGTCATCCCATTAGAGGGAATCAAAGCAGCGCTGAGATTCAGAGTCCTTGGTTTATTTTCCTTTAGACAGTGGTGTAAAAATAACCCCAACCCTGTTACCCACACACTTCAGAAACGGCTTTTGCTGAAGCTGCATTGAAACAGATTTCTAGCCATATTTTCTGATACGGCTTTCAAAAGCTCAGCAAAGTCTGGGCTTTCAAGTGCCCGTTCCAACAATAACAGCTGAAGAAAGAAAAGCTGGCGGCGGCTGCAAACAAGAGGAAAAAGTGCAGCGAGGGATTGTATTGAGATTACATGGCACCGGGGCAGGCGAGTGTGGCGTGTCGGGGTCGTGCCGTGTGCCTTATTCCAGCTCTCCCCATCTCCGGTCTGCGCGCAGGAGCCAGCCCTCGCCCTGCCCGGGTGTCAGTCTCTGCCTCTTCATCCATTTGCTCTCACCCTGCGGGGTCTGCGGTTGTGCTGGTCCCTCGGGGGCAATAGCAGGGGCTGTGTGGGGGCGAGGATGCTCTGGGAGCTGAAGCATAACTTGATGTCGTGGCAGGAACCTCACCTGGTCCTGAAAGTTCAGCTTGCCTGGAAGCAATTGCACCGGCTGAATGCAGTTTAATTTACACCCAAATAATTTATTTTAAATCTGCTTTTCTCGCTCGTGCACTCATTTTACTTTATTGTAACGTCAGCACTTAGCAGTGAAGTAATGGCAGATCTCTGGAGAACTTCGCACGAGCGAGAAAGCACCATTATCTCGGTTTTACAGGCCCTGCTTATGTTGAGAACATATGTGGTGGTGTAATTACACTGATGTGATTAAATCAGTGCAAATCCTTGCTAGAGGGACATGCTGCACCACTGTAAAGCGGGGCTTATTATCAGTGCAGTTTAATTCAAATTACATTACTCAATTAAGCTGTGCTAGTATAAGCCTCGGCTTAAAGTCAGGAAGTCACGTGAGGGCCTGTGTTGTTTCTTTTCAAAGCAGAGAAAGATTTGGAAACTGAAATGGGTGAGGTTGTGCCTCACCCAAGAGCACGCTAGAAGTGATGGGCTTGACAAATACTGTGTTTACAGTACTCTTCCGAGAGAAAAGAGGTGTGGGTGTAAATGCAGGGGTTTTGTTATTATTTTTTAATAGATGAAATTATTTGTTTAAGCCATAGGGACCACTTTGGAAAAGATCCTAAATCATACTAAGGCTTTACAAATAAATTAAGTAAAATGCATATTAAATTCTAGTAAATCCCTACCACATGGTTTTGGACTTTGATAATGGCTAGATGGGTCAATGAATAACCATGGCGTGTACAACTTAATTGGATATTTATTTTTTTTTTGGCAGGGTGTGGGCACTGTAAGAAAATGAAGCCAGAATATGAGAAAGCTGCAGAGTTTCTCCATGTAGCCAATGATGTAAGCTAATTTCCTTTATTATATCCTTCAAATAATCAGTAATAAATAACTGGAGTAATAAAAGTGACTTTTCTCCCTACAACAAATTCAGCTGTTCTCATCCTCCCACAGGACCCTTCAAAATGTGCTTCCAAAGTACAGTCTCATCGCTAATGCATGAGCCCTGCCAAAGTCTTAGAAAGAACATTCTGTCTTGAACGAAAACAAAATCGAAAAATGTTTATGTATTCTGCTGTAGGCCTTATACATAATATGATCAAATCCAAAATGGATTTTTTTTTTTCCCTTACTTAAATGCATTGAATATAAAGAAACATAGGCTTTTATTTATGAATTGAATTTGGAAAAAAAACCAAAGGGGGTTGATCCTCTTTCAAATACCCTAGTTTTATGGTTGCATCACTCCATTAGCTTCATCTTAAGTGCTCCATCAGCATGGCTGGAGAAGAGAGATCCAATAATATAAGTATTAGTGTTATTGATTCAGTCTTATGCTGTGTACACCATGCAAGAAGAGAAGCACGATTAGTCTCCCCCATACTTTAAGCATCTTCAGTGGAGACATCTAGGGTCCCTATGTAGTTGTTGGAGAAGAAGGAAGAGATGAGAAAAACAATGATCAGATGAATCACACTCTAGAAGTGCCCGTTCTCCTGTGACTCTAAAGGTGGTCCATGTAAAGATGCCCTAAGTCAGGGAAAGATGAATTTGCCTTGAAGTAAATTGTTTTTAACAATGCTCGTTTCTTCTGGGAGAAATTGGGATTTGTGGAAGGCAGTACCATTTGTGGGAACAGCTCTTCAGCATTATAAAGTGAGTTATATACAGGGAATCCTGTCAGAAATGAGAGGAAAACGGGTAATGCTCTGTTTACGTGTAGTCCGTAAGATGTCCCTTCCTGATTTTGCATCAGTCCTTTGTGTCTGTCTGTGCTGAGTACCTGAGAAAGTGAAAGCACCTAGATCGAGAGTGATTGCCCCCAAGTCCACTGTTTCCTGCCAAAGGGGTGTGTGTATGTTGCTGCAAATTACAGTTTGTTGTCTCTTTATTTTAGAGTCCAGGTGTCCTTGCAGCAGTTGATGCTACTGTCAACAAGGCGCTGGCAGAAAGATACCACATCTCAGGGTTTCCTACTTTGAAGTATTTTAAGGATGGAGAGGAGAAATACACTCTGCCACACCTCAGAACAAAGAAGAAGATCATCGACTGGCTGCTAAAGTAAGTTTGGAGGATCTGAGACAGTGTTCAGGTTCCTGGTTAGTGGCTCCTGAAGGCTGCTTTGGTGAGGAAGAAGTAAATCTTAAACCTAGCTTCATCGACTGCCTAAATCCCTTGCTAACAAAAACAAATTGAATTCCAGTATTCAAAGCCATACAAACATGTATGTTAATTATGGTCTCTAATACACCAAATCCTTTGTTTGCTGCTGGGTTTTTCATAGTTGTCCTGGTAATTCTTTCCCAAAGTAAATATTTTTTTAATATACCCTAAGCCTCTCACCGGAGAAGGAATAGCAATGGCTATGAAAAATAAACAGAACATTTGTTGCTCCCTCTCTAAGCAGCATGTTTCACTGTTAGTAACTGAATTTCTGCAGTTGTACTTTTCTCTTTCCAGCACTTCAGAGCCAATGCCTAGAATACCAGCTACGTGGGGCTGAAGGAAAGCCAGCGAGACCAACGAAAGCAGTACCTTTGTCTGCACTAACCAACTTTTCTTGGGTGCTGTGCTAAAATATGCAGAATTAAGTTTGATGTATGATGAAAATAATTTCATTTCGAAGTAGTATATTGCTGGTACAATTCTCTCTTTAAGTATTCTGGAATAAAAAATGCATTTCCTTTAGGTACTGTAAGCATAATGTATTATCTGCATTATTCAATTGGAAAAAAAGCCTGCCAGTGTTTTGTGAAGTTTTTAAATTATTTCACTGTTAAGTGCAGTTGGTGTGAGGAATGTAATCTTAATTTTTTCCCCTCTTATTTGGTGAGGGGAAGGAGGTTGTGTGGCTTTTTTTGGTTGGTTTTTTTTTCTTTTCTTTTTAAACTACATCTCTGAGTGCTTCCAGTCAGGTAATAGATATGGTCTGGCAGCATCTTTATAACATGTTGGGAAGTTTTATCTGTATTTTACATTTAGACACAGACCTCCCTTGGCCTCCCTGCATACTCAGGCTCCAGGCTGCTACGTCAATACTGGATGTTAAGTCACTGTACTAATTTCACCAGTTTGCTGGAGTATTTTGAGGGCCACGTAGTTTGAGTTAACAGTCAGGTTAACGCTGCCTGTACATATTGGCAGGTGAATAGGCAGTGAGGAAGCGGGAAGGGGTGTTAAGCCCTTCTGGATCGTGCCGTGCCTCTGGAATACTTTTGTCTGCAGCCTCAGGTAGTCAACAACACAGGGGAAACCCAGACAACGTGTCTCCTGCTCTTGACTGCTGGATGTTCTCCCAACTAGAGGTGCAAGAGAGTAAGATCTGTGTTTGCCGACCAGGGATAAAACTGTCACAGCTGCACTGAAGTTGGTGGAAATAGGGATGCATCTGGGGTGTAGGCTGGAGATAAAAAGTACAGCTTGTGTAAACCTACCCTGATGAGTGGTCTAGTCGCAGCCTTGCGGGTTTCGTCCCTGGTCCCTCTGTGGTCACTGTAGTCCGTGCTGCCACACTAGGTTGTTACCAGTATCTGGGTAGCTTATTTCAGGTCAACTTGGGGAGGTCCATGTGAGATTAATTCATACCTCTGACACTAACTGTAATCGATGATAGCTCACACCTACTGCGTTCGTGTGAAAATTCAGACCAGCTGCCCTAATTCTTTTGCTAACAACTGGCAAATCGGTATCGATGGAAATGCAATGGATGTCCACCAAGTGACCTTGGGTAGGACTTTAAAAATCAAGTTTTTCTCCACTTGGTTTTTAGGTACCTGATACAACTTAAAATGGTGTCATTCAAAGTGACAGGAAAGTCTGAAAAGCTAATTTATTACCAAGGCGACATATGAAGGTCTTTATACTGTGGCACCATTCTGATGATTTTATATAAGTAATCACTGTTTAAGATACAGCAGGAATGAATTTAATGAGTCTGAGAGAAGTCTGTGAGCTGGTGAATAGCAGAAGCTTTGTTAGAGGCGCTCTAGATGTGCGGGATTGCTCTGATCTAGTCAGTATGTGCAGTCATAATTGAAACCTGACATTCTCTTTATCAAGGTAAAATATTCCAGTTCGGTCACCCCCAGTCTTCCAAGTGGAACGATGCTGATTATTGCATCCTGACTTTAATATCTGAATTCAAGAGAGGGTCACGAAATTCTTTATAGAAGTTTGCATGATAGCGATAAAGAGTACAAAAAGGATGTTTGAATGGGAGATGCTGTTCTGTATCAGTTGCCTTTTGATTCCTCCTGCTTGCCGTTCTTCTCAATTCATGCTTATGGATGACTCAGTGATACAAGAGCAATGTTCTTTCCACCTAGATGTTGGATGCAACATAGGAAATCTTTGTTCTGCATTCCTACTCATATACCTGAGTATGATCACTTAAATTATATTTTTATTGAGTCATAGAGATTAACTTGCATCTTTTTTGTTCTTACCTGGTGTTGGAAATATCAAGCACATTTTTGTTCTGCACAGGCACCCTGAAGGATTGTTTGACCTCAGTTCCCTCATGGTAGTTATGACCAGTGATGCCCCTGTGCTTGCTTCCACAAACATTTTTCAAGCCAATCTCATTTCTTATCTTTTCTAGTCCTGAAGCACCACCTCCACCTGAGCCAGCATGGGAAGAAAAACAGACTAGCGTTATCCACCTTGCTGGAGAAGACTTCAGGGAGTCCTTGAAGAAGAAGAAGCACACCCTTGTCATGTTCTATGCACCATGTGAGTAAATACCTCTCTACGTGGATGGGTTTTTTAAACCCTACAGTTTATGAAATCCTGAATTAATTCCCTCGCAGTCCACAGACTTTTAAGAGTAAAGAGCTGATTCTGAGTATAAATGCTTAGGTCCATCATTGGCACCATCATTTGTACCTTTATAAACAGAAACAAAACAGTGTTTATTTAAAGAGTTACTGCATTAATGCAGACACCAAAGCAGGCAGGGATACAAAACCAAAACATTTATTTTCCTCTGCTGCATTTTATGGTCCATATAACAAAATGTGATCCTTTATAGTAGCATAATGGACATGGAGAGCCTGACTCATTAGCGCAGCACTTCAGTAGTGAAATCAATACAGTGGTGTAGGAGGAATCAGTCCCCAGAGGCTGAGAACAAATTTTGATGGGATAAATTTTGTCTGTAATACATCTACATTTAAATCTCCACTGGGAGTACGGGCATAGCTTCCTCTTCCCAGATTGTTTTGAGTGCATCTCACACACATGCTTGCTTTCTGAAGCCCCTGAGAATGTTTCTAGAGAAGTTTTGAATCGGGCCCTTTATAAATTTGACGAGTGGGAGAGGCCTCTTCTGTTTTCCTGTGTTGTCCCCGAGACAGGCAGACTTGGTACAGATTCTTAACTTTTGAGGTGTCTGTCAAAGGGAGAAGGTAATCCTGGCACTTAATAATAGATAGTATTAACTTGCTTTTATAGCTTTGTGACTCAGGCCCCCCAGATGCAAGAAAAATTCTTCCGTATCACATGGCCAGCCCTGCACTTCATGGATAACCTTCAGATAAGCAGTTACTAACTTGTTCCCATTAAACTGAAGGTGTTTTCCAGAAAGGGAAAAAAGGCTTGGGTCCTTAATGTTTAATCAGGCAGCCCCTTACTTTGCTTTTCTGTTAGAGAATTAAACATGAATGCTTTTGGGCTCCCGCGAAGCCCTGCTGGATGTGGGAGAAGGGAGGGGTGCAATTCAGAAGGGAGATTTCTGGAAGGTTGTGAAAGAAAAGGGAAGGGGATGTAATCCCTTCTCAGCTCCAGTTCCCACCACCTATTGACTAAAAATTGCCCATGTGCCAGGAATTTCTGATTCATGGACCTCAACTGGTTAAGAGCAAGCTGTAACTTTAAAATCAAATGATTGCACACAAAATGGTAAGATTTAGGAGTTTGCCATCTCTTGAGTTCCCTTTACTCGATGAGTGACTTTCTGCGGAAGAGAGATTTATTTCCCTTTTAGTTTTTAGCTGCATTTTTTTAAGGCACTTAAATTCTTGGTCTTTTTTAAGGCCGTGTTTAAAGCAAACATAGTATCTGCAGTGAGTATGTGTCTCTCGGGGTTGAAAGCATGAGGCAACTTGCCTGATGGGCTAATTATGATACTGTTCTTTGTGGTTGACTTCTACCCTTACACCAGGAGAGATGAATAAAGATCATCCTGGCCCTGTCTGTATGAATGGGCTGTAAAAGCAAGGCTTGCATGATGCAAGACTGTTGGGTCCTTTAAGGCTGCCCTTCAGACACGTTCTTCTTGCACTGTTTTGGATACAGCGCTGCACGAGACCATCTACGTCCAGGACAGAGGTGTTAACTGGAACCACTTCTGCCCTACCCGTGACTCCTAAGGCAGTCAGCGTGGCTGTTGTGTTGTCAGTATGTGGGTCATGCACAGTTTCTGATTTCTCAGGCTTGTTCTCTCTAAATGTGTGCAAAGCAGAAAGAGGTGCACAAAGGGAGTGCAATGAGCCTGCCCTTTGTTGGGTGCAGGGGAAAGTAGCAGGTGAATATTTTAAATCTTTGATTTCTGTGAAATAATCATTAATGCAATAGAAGGGTACAGACCATTCTATTTTTCTGCTTTTTTGCAGTGGTAATGTGCCTCTTGCTAAATTTGATAGATTAGCTTTTGTTTACCATTTTCTCAATCTTGAGACCTCTTGGAGCTTACATTGCCAATTAGTCTTAACTTGCTTATTTTAGTGCAGAAGGAACACTGCTAAAATTGTCAGGCCCCGTTATCTCAAATAATTTTCTTTTTCTATTCAGATCCACATCTTAGGTCAGTGCAGACTCACAGTATGTTACTCCATTCACTTTTGACTCTATGACAGTATTTGTTACACTTACACATATGCTGAGATATTTTAAGATTGGGGGTGTGTGTATACATGCATATATAAAGTATGTTTACATATAAATATTTATGCTAAGAAATGTATTTCTCATCTGTCATTAGAATTTAAAGCAGAAAGTTGAATATTCTGACCTTTGTAAAGCTTTCAGCTAGAGTGACAAACCTTTAGGCAAAGGCCGCAGATATATATCTTGCATGCAAAATTAAAAGGAGATCTGGATTTTCTGTGGCAGCTTCCAGTCCAAATTACTTAATATGTACAGGAGAACCATCAATCTGCTGCTATGCCGATAACTCTGGACTGAGCTGAGCGGTGCTTTAATGGTACTGAACAGTGCTTCACAGTGATTTAGCTCTGGAAGAGAAGACTGCTACATCCACACAGAAAAGATGGCGAACTCATTACTCCATCACCCTGAACGTGGGTGAAGCATAAAGGTGCCTGTGGAATATTTTAAGGACTGAGAATCAGAATCAAAACTCTTGAAATTACTGGGGAAAAAATCCGCTCCTGTGGTCTTGACGCCCACAGAGAGTGATGTTCTTGATTTCACATTCCTGTTCCTCCCCAGTGGTATCTCTGTGCACTGTCATGACTGATTTGGGGCAGGAGGCAGCATTAGGAGCACATCCCCAGTACTGACTTGGGGCAAAAGTGCCAGCTGCAGAAAAGCTGATGCTGCTTGTGCCAATAACTGCCTTGGACCTGATCTTCATCCAGGTGTCCATTGGGTAGGTCTGTATCCTTTGTGGCCACAGCTCCACCCAGGTTTGTGGTGCGGGCTGGCACTTGTCGGTGCTTCTCAGGACTAGCACTTGGAGCACCCTGCTCCATCTGTGCTGCACAGCAGCTGGCCTGGCTCTTCTCTGGACCCTTGTGGTGCTCTTGTGGTCCTAAAATGTAATTGTCATCCCACTTCCTTATCTATGAGTTCAAAATACCTAAAATGAGAGGAGGATGATGGTACAGTCTCTTGAAGTGAAGCATGGTGCCACAAGTGTGTGTTGGCATGGGTCCTGGGGACTGCCATGAGGGGTTTGAGGAGCATTTAAAAGCAGTAGGCTTATTGCACCAGCATTTGAGAGGCATCTGGGGAAGGCTTATGGGATCTGTGTCTGTATTGTCTCCATAGACCAGTCATTGGAGCCATCAACTACTCCTGGTTTCCTTTTGTAACTGCTTGGCTTTGTCCAAAATGGGGGGAGGAGACAACTAGTCTGAGTATAGTTTGGTGTACATGCAGAGCCTGGTATGTGGATGATCAGGATTTTGGGGGGCTGTGGATCAAATCGGGAAGTAAACCAAATGGACAAGAACAGATCCGGCCCCAGTTAGACTGGGGTACTTAACCAGCTGTGGCCAGAAGTACACTGGCTGCATCTCTGTGGTCTGCATCCAGAGCTTGTTTCAAGACTTGCAGCATTAAACGCCTGGCGTCCTGGACTGACCAGTTTGCTGCGTCAGTGCCTCTTCTGGGATCAACACACTGACTTTTCTTTCCTCTTTCTCATACGTCCTTGCTGTTTGTTCATATAGCTTATCTGAATGTGTTTTATCTGCATTTTTACTTTTATGTGCTCTCTCCACTCCGTTATCCCAGATAATTGAGATTTGACTTTGCCAATGCATTAAATTTTAACCTCCTCCTACTATAGCGCTGAAAACTGTGCAAAATAGAAGCAATTGGTTGCGATTAGTTTTCAGAATCACGAAGGGCAACAAAGTTCCAGTAAATAACGTCTTCTCAGTAGGAAATGGTTTTACTGCATTACTCAGGCTGAATTAAGGGGGGGAAAATGTGATTGAAGGTAGGTGAGTATTTTTCAGTGAAATAGGGAGATGCAGATAGTGCTTCAGGACTGTACTGTGTTTTTAACCTAAACTTCTGTTTGGAGAAGCCCTTGGAATCCTATATGGAATTTCTTGTTGAACCAAAGCAAAGACCCATACCAAATTAATGACCATCATATTCTTTAACTAAAACTCAACATGGTTCCCTCTTTTGCCTTATCCCTGGGATTTAATATGACTTTCTGATGTCATAATTTGGTGATGTGACCATCAAGTTTTAGCTGTTCTTGGGTGATGTTCCCTTAAACTTGTGCTAGGTCTTTTCTGCTCTTGTAGAAACAATTCAGAGCTGGGGACGTAGACTCCATAGCTGGGCATCCTCGATGGTGTTAGAGCATCACCTGCAGGTCAAGGGAGCTGATCCTTTCCCTCTACTCAGCACTGCTGCAACACAACTGGATTGCTGTGTCCAGTTCTGGACTCCCCAGTATAGAAATGACATTGACATACTGGAGTGAATCCAGTGAAGGGCCATGATGGTGATTAAGGGTCTGGAGCATCTGACATAGGGGGAGAGGCTGAGAGAGCTGCGACTGTTCAGCCTGGAGAAGAGGAGGCTCAGGAGGATCTTATCAGTATGCGTGAGTGCCTAATGTGAAGGGTAAAGAAGACAGAGCCAAACTCTGGTTTGGATGAGCCAAGAGGCAATGGGCACAAATTAACATGGGAAAAATTTGCTTACATGTAGGAGAAAGTGGGGGTTTTGTTTGGGTTTTTTATTGTGGGGGTGGTTGAACGCTGGAACAGGGTGACCAAAGAGATTGTGGAGTCTCCATCCTTGGAGATATTCAAAACCGAACTGGACACAGTGTTGGGCAAGCTGCTGTAGTTGACCCTGTTTTGAGCAGGGGAGTTGGGCTAGGTGATCTCTAGAAGTGCAGCAATGCTGCGTTTCTAGGAATAGTAACACTGGAGTTTGAAATACACAGTAAGTTTTTGGTTTGGTTTGGTGTTTGTTTTGGTCGGTTTGGTTGTGGTTTGGGGTTTTGTTTAACCTTACCATATAGGAAAGGTTTAATAACACCCCCTACTAATTCCTGCACAGAAACAGAAGCTGTCCACTTGTGGCTCATAAGAATGAGAGACCAACACATGAAAACACATTCATATCATTTTTTGGTTGAGATTGCTGCCTCCAAAGAGACTACAAATGAATCAGCTGTGTCAGAAACAGGAATTATATATAATAGACCAGTCATTAAAAGGTCCAGATGCAGGAGGGTGGCACTTTTTTTTAGATCAGTCCCTTTTAGTGGAAGGGCTCGGCACTGAGCAAATTCATTCAGTTCCTACTTTTGTAAAAACAGAAGGTAATAAGCGTTCTTAAAAAATAAAGACTTTCAGCAGTGATGAGAAATAATAGGGAGAAAATGCTCCCTTTTAATGGTTTGTAAGGGTGGCAGTTGCCAATGTTATTAACTTGCCAAATGGCCTCAATTTGTGGGACTCAACAGGGTTCACAGAATGGTTATTTTTAATAAATACTTTGCTGGAAGCCGATTTCCGGTTCTCTGTTCAGCAGTGAAACTTTCACTTCACTGGAAATTATTTTTGTCAGTTGGAGAAGGTTATTTTCTGGTGAAGCCTGACCCACAGGGGTTACCCAAAGAACACCCAGAAATAAAATTCACTGAGGATGATTTTAATGAGGTATTTTTGTATTGAGTAAGTGGCTGTGCTGCAACAAGAGGATGCGCAATTAAGAGACATCAGCCTCCTTGGCTCTTCACTTAAATTTTTTTGTAGGGTTTTTCTTTCAGGGGAGGAAGAAGTGAATGAGGGTGCTTGATCTGTGTTGCATCTGATAAAATCACTGAAGACTTTGGAATGGTGTTTGAGCCATTAAAAGACTCTGTGTTCTTCTAAGGTGTTGGTGGGAGATGGTACCTCGGTATTGTTCTGATGTAAAATGAAAACAGTTCTTTGGCTTTCAAATCAAGCTGAAATCTTGACATCACTGCTATCTGATGGGTGATCTCCTGGCCATCAGTAAGAAGTAAGTAAGAAATCAGATAGGGATTTCTTCAGCTGTAAGAGATCAGATAGGGAACACATTTTTTTCAGTTCTGACTAAATTAGTCCTGCCCATCCCTGTGTGTTTCCTCAGCAGGGCATAAAATGCTGAGAGCTAAAGGAAACTTGCATTAATTTTACCCATAGGCTTTGTTCAAAATATTAATCATTCTGTATCCTGGTATGCTCCTTCTCTGTCTTCACAGTAAAAACTGCCTGGTTTCTTCTGGCCAAGTTATGCATCGAGGAATATACAATGACAACAAAGCGCTCAGCTGAGAGTCCTTGCCAGAGCGGGTTTTGCTGTGTGCAGAGTGGGTACAGACCTTGTTTTGGCTATTAATGCTAACAGCCAGGGCCAGTCTGCTGCCCCAGCCCGGCTGGCTTGCTCCTGGGACCCAAGCTGTCGTCAAAAAGCTGTTCTTAGGAAGGCCGTAACATTTCCTTTTCATCCCTATCATTTTTTGAAGTAAGCTGGGGCAAAGCTGACTGCACTGTATCTCGGCCTTTGCACGGGAAGGTTTGGTGTAGATAATGCTGTGTTCTGGCTAAGCTGGACTGCGGTAACGACACACGGCAATTTTGACCGACCGTGAGGCTTCAGCCCGTGGCTGCTGGGTGTGGGATGCCCGGGCTGGGTCTCGGCGCTGAGCAGACCTGGGTGGCATAGTTCTGTATGGAGGGTGCACAGAGGCAGCTAAAATGCTCAGCAGTTAATGGGTCCAGATGCACCGAGCAAACAGCGGCACAGATGAGTTCAGTGTCCCATGATGGCCTCGGATTGGCTCCCACCAAGAGGTTTTCCCGTCACTTGCAAGCACATCTCGTTAAGTTTTCATCAGGAGGCCGTATCAAAGAGCCTGAACAAAATGTGCGTGTTTGTAAATGGAGCTTAGGCTATCAAAAAATTATTAAAAACATGCTGAACAGAAAGAATCCCATTTCAAGGCAAAAACCCTTGCAGGAGGGATTTCCTGGTTGTTGACTGAGGCAGAAGCGAGGTCTGGACCCTCTGATAATGAGGCTTTAAATCCTGCGTGGGCTGGCACTGCAGAATTTTGGTACGTTAGCTCTGCTGCTGACTGGTTTCTCTCGTGCGTTCGTGGTGCTCTGGCGTTAGCGAGGTGCCTTCCTGTCGGCGTAATAGTGCGTAATGGTGCCACAGAGCCCATTAACAGGCTGGTTTTGATAAAGGATGAATTTATAGAGTGGTCTCTCCAATCAGGCTGTCAAAACTGCTCTTAGCCCCACTGCTTGTGTCGAGGATGTTAATTAGCACCGAGAGAACCGTTTTAACTTGTTGAGGCACTTCACGGGACTGCTCATAGCGGTGGCAGAGGTGGCTGACATGGAGCTGTGGCATTACACTTAAATTTGTCAGGATGATCCAGCTCCCTTTGTTTTGTAAAACGGCACGCATGCTTTAAATCTCTTGTAACCCTGAAACGTTACAGCTGCATGAATTGGTGAGAAGAATATTACCTGTATCTAAGCAGCTCAGGCTTGTGAGAAGGGGGAGAGGCGGGAAGTGCATGCCCTTGCCCTGTGAAATTCTCTCCATACTGGCACACAGCTGGGGGGTACGTTAGGAGACATTTAACTACGAATATGCCACTCATCCTTACACATTGTTGTCAAACCCATTTCCGATAAGACAGATGCTTTTTCTGGCGATGCAGTGTTACCATAAGAGGGGCTGCTTTTGAGCCTCACTCAGCGCAGGTGTAATTCACTGGTGCCTCCCCCAGTGCTCTGCTGGACCCCTGCTAACTCAAAGCCATTTATCTCTCGCTTGGTTATCAGTTACCTCCGCTGGCATGTTAGATGGCAAAACGATTTCGCTTGCTCTTCAACTATTTTTGCAGTTAACCAAGACTAATGCTGACTTGGTTAACTGTTGTTACCAGCTTTGTTTGTGCCATGTGGGGCAGTGACACAGTTTATCTAGAAAATCCAGGTCTGCTGGAACTGACACTTAAGCCCGGTTCTGGATGTAACTATTCCTCTTTAACCCTTCCTGTCCAGCAGTGGCTTGCTGTACAGCTTTTCATTTTAAAGGATTGCCTGTTGCCAAATGCCAAGTGCTGTCATGTCATTTGTAATTCACTGCAGTTGGTCGTATCCTTGCCTTTTGTAGCGGATAAAACAGTCCAGGAGTTTTGTGCTGAGTCTTTGTCCTCTTCTCACCTTTGTAGTTTGGCCTCTTTTGATGACTTTGTTGCTGCTGTTGCAGTTGTTCATGTCTAAGGCTGCAGTTTCCAAAGATTTGGTTTTATGTATCCCTTATCTCCTCTGTGTACCCCCAAAATGCTACAGAATAAGAGTTCTGATAACTTGGGGAAAAAAACAACAAAACCCACCAGCATGCTGTGAAAGTGGCATTAGGTTGCCTGTTGTTGTTAAGAGTAGCGAGGCAAGCCCTAGTTGACCTGATGCTTAACTGAAAATTTCATGACCTTTTTCAAATCAAAGGACAAATCCCTCTCTTTTCAATTACTAATATCTCGTGTCTTGGAAATATGATTATGCTATGTGTCAGGTCATGTCATAAAATAAGCTTTGGTTCCAGATATTCAATTAAAAGGTCCTCCAATTCTCTACTGGTAGAACAAAAGCGAATTAACCTTTCAGTAACATCTCCAAATGCCTTTCTCAAATCTGCCTGTGGATTCGATAACTTCTGTAGCTACACAAATTGTGTTGGTTTAAGCAGTATACCCATTTTCAGCTCTGATAAGAGCAATTACTGTCTGTGGCCTGTCTTTCCTTGATTGACCAAGTAATATTCTTGTTTTAATTCTAGTTAATCGCTTGGAACTCTTGAAGTGGAAACAGGCTTTGCTTTACTCTGTGGTCTACAAGCTCCCGGGCTGGCTTTGATAGCTGTGCAATGTGCTGCTTTCACTTGCTTAGAATTGCAGTCATTTAAAAGCCAATAACGGAGGGCACTGTCTACCCCTGTTATTTAGACGGCGATGATTTCAAGCAGAGATGGGGAATCGGAAAGTCATTCCCTGCTCTGCACTTTGCACGCCGAGGGCTCTATCCTGCCACGTGCTGAGCCCTCCGAGGCCCCGATGGTTTTGCAGCTGAGTGAATGGAGTCAGCACCTTGCAGCCCTGCTCCCCCAGAGTCACTTAACCTCTTCCTGACTCCATTTAACCTTGGGTGTAATGACAGAGGGGTATAATCGCGTCTGTCCCTCTTAGGGGCAATTTGAAGCATAATTAATGGATATTAGTTAAAGCATTTTAGATCACCCGTTGAGAGGTACTAAAGGAAGCTGGGGGCTGAAGGAGGAGCAGAGCCCTTCCTCATGCTGAGGATAGAGCACAGACAGAACAAATGCCACTGTCTCACAAATCACTGGGCTTTCAGATCTCCTCTGAAGGACTTTGCTATGAAAATGCTGACAGTTTAAGTTAGGACATTTGATATGGAAACAGTCTACAACATTAAAATGTATGCCTGTTTATACTATCTCTTTGAAAAATCTCATGTAAATATATGCACACTGCTTTGTTACTTTAATTACCAGATTTTATTATGTACGTGATGCTAAAAGCACACAGAAACAACATGGGTGGGGTTATACATCATTTTCTATTAGTGGTGGGCAAAAAGTGTAAGGTAGTGCTTTCTGAAGTCAAAATGCCTGACCTGCACTGGTAGAGCCACTTTGGTTGGGATGCTCGGGTTAGGGTCGGCAGGGGCTGCCCTTCTCGCCTGACCCATGGGGCTGGTGCTCTGCAGACCCGGCTGCTGAGGAGACTGGCACAAGGCCACCAAAACCGTATCATCTCTGCAGAAGTTTCAGCTCAGTGCTGTGAGTCAAGGACAGGCTGTAGTCTGATCTGGTGGAGAACCTCTGCGTGAAAGCATCTTTTTTAGAAAATGGTTTCCTCTCAGACTAAAAATGACTAGTGATGGAGAGTGTGAATTCCCTGTCTGAATTTGACTGGCTTCAGCTCTCAGCCAGCTCTGGAGGTTACTTAGCCTTTGGCACCCAGCTTGAATAGCCTGTTGTAATGAAACCTAGACTGACTCTTTTTGATTTCTGTCACTTCTTAATCATTGGATTTAAGCTATTGACACACTGAGCTTCCAGACTCCCTTTGCCGTGAAATGTGCCTTCCAGTCCTGTTATTGTGGGTCTTCTGAGCCCCCTCCAGTTTGAACTTGCTCTTGATCTGTGGCCCCAGAACTGCAAACAGCGTTTTGGAGGTGCTAGGCATAGAGGCCCTCTGCACACCTACTTAATATTTTCATTTATATATTCAGTGAAGTTCCTTTTGACAACTCCATCATTTTCTTTCATAGCTATATTGTTTGGATTTCTTTTGCTTTTAATACATTTAAAGTCCGTTATATACTTAAAACATCATTATTACCTCTGCTGACTGTAGATACTGCTTTGATGTCCATTTGCTTCCTTTATCTATTTTATACAAATTGTTAGCTTTTGATTTATATTCATTAAAAACAGCTTCACCTTTCTTCTATGTGCTATGCTAATACAGCTTCCACTCTTCTAAGGAAACTGAATTAACCTTGTACTGTTCAGCTGTAGAGAGGTTATATTGTATCACCAGGCTTTGTAGTTTCAAATTAAACAAAGCATGAAGTAACTTAAAGGACGGTTTTTATATTTAAGCAAGTAGAAACCTGTGTCTTTTGGAAAGAGAACTTGATTCCTTTAGGCAATTCTGAAAATTTCACACAATTTTATTATAAATGTAATAAGGTGACTGTTGTCCAAAAGGGTGCATGTTTCTTGTGGTGCTCTGGAGACATCTTTATAGTTGCATCTGGTCCTAATACTTTTGTACACTGGAGTTTTAAGAATCTCTGCATTTTTCTTTTGCCTCGCTATCATCTCTAAACAATTCACTTGGTTAAAAAAAGAAACTGTCCAATGAAAAATTCTCCATTTGAATGTAATGAAGGTAAGTTATTCACTTGATTCTTCCATGGCTTTGAAATCCTCTTCGTATCCCTTCTTCATCCCATGGGACCCTGCAATTGTGGGAAATGTTTACAGTTCTGAATACAGGATATTATTTCTGTGGATTTATTGAATTGCTACCACAACATATGCTTGATTACTCTTATGTTTGGGACAATGTGCAGTTGGTTTTTAATATCAGTGGGTGTCTTTCTTACCTTACTTGACAAATAGGTTTCTGTTGTTTTTTCCTCAGTATGTTTTTTGTTAAAAAAAAATAAAATATATATATATAGTTTGCAAGGTGAAGTGAGCACTTAGGAAGTTTTTCTATTTCCCTATGCGATATCTTTGTTTTACATCATGTATACAAACTTTTTGTGGCATTCCATTGGAAACCACATCCAGCTCAGCCATTATTTCTTCTTTATTTCTTAATTTCTTTATTTCTTCAGAGTCCTCAAACCTGTGCTTCCATGAGGATGAATCGAGCCTCTGTGCTGGCCTCTTCAACACCTTTCTGTTCCCAGACCAAAGCCAGCATATTGGTTCTTTCCTCAAAGACACCCAGAGAAGATATTGTACCATGCAGTTGTTCCTGCTATCAGTAAATTCAGTCCACAGGAAATAAACTGAGCTATATATTTTCCATCACTTCATCTCCCAAAAGACCCACTATCTTTCCTTTAAATGCCTCTCTAATTAGAGGGTATTTAATCTGACTCCCTCTCCAGCCCCTCAGTGCTAATGGGTCTGAATGAACCCTGCTTGCTTGCTTGCTTGATTTCCCTCGTCTGCTGTTCATCAGCCATTCCTCTTGATTTTTTTACCCACAGAAACCATATTTTTTCATGTACTGGATCAATTGAGAACTACTTGGTTTTCAAGGTGAGGAATGTGGTGGTGCCTGCTCTGACTGTACTGTAGTGTGCCTTTCTAGCCCTTACCAACTTTGCAATGGTGAATAGCGGATAAAAAACCCATAGAAAATACTGGGTTCATGTAAATTTTTAAATTTGTAGTGCAAAGGCAAAGAGAACTTAAAACTCCTCTATTGCAGGTGTGTTACCATATGGATCCATGGACCTGTGGTTTAAGCAGGCAGCCCTTGTACCCTGGCAGGCTTCAGCAGTCACACAGAGCAGATACCACCGTGGGTTGCACTGGGGAGGGCCTCTACAGTGCAAAATTTTGAGGACAGAGAGGTGAGAACGTCTGGCCAGAGCTGTAATAAAGCTGTATGGTTTGCTGATTGGGAACAGAGAACGGCCTTAACGCATGCTACTGCATGTGCATCAGACGTCAAGCTCTCTTGTTTTCCTGCCAGGTGATGCAAGTGTGTTTCTGCATTAGGAAATGAAGTTAGGTCAAGATTTGCAGAAGTGATTAGAGGTTCTGAGTGCCGGTGCTGGGATCCTGTGGAAAGGCTGGATGTTCCAGGAGCAGATTTCTTTCACATTTCTCAAGTCAGGCACAGGAAATTACTGTTCACTTCACATCTGCTGTTAACCTTGTTAAGATCAAATTTGACAATGACATAAGAACAAAGAAGTTGGTAAAGCAAAGCCCTGTACCTACATTAGAAGGATCTGCTCCCAGAAGTGGTACTTCCAGTGCTGCTCAACTGAAAGTCCACCTCTTGGCCTTGTAGGGAGCTTGTGTGCCTACTGTACTATCCAAATTTTTCAATTAAAATGAAATGGAATGAATCTTCCCATTTCTTTAGTCCATAGTAACTTACTGTCCTATAAATACTACTGAGAAGGGGGCAGGACCTTTTGATTCTTGACACCTTACCCAAACCTTCAGATGCCACTAGTTTAATCTCTTTCCATTGCAGCCCATCTGGAAAATCCTTTGTAGGGAGCCTGCACACTTCCTATCCTCATGTACAGTGCTCAGTACATTTCCTTTCTTTGCACTTTCAAATCTGTAAGATAGTGTTAACACTTAAAATAAACGTGTGATTGTGGGTGTGAAGAGGGAATGGGGAGAACAAGTTTTCCGTCTGTCAAAATGAAGACATCAACCTCTGCTTTTATTTTTTTTGGCATGTGTGCTTTAAATAGAATGACTGGGTTGGGTGACTTCCAAGTGTTTGCTGCATTTGGCAGTCCTTCTAAGTTGTAACAGATGAAGTTCTGCTATTCCATATGATGTGCTCCTTCACCCTTTTTCGGTGACTCCTTGAAACTCCTTGGGAATTCAGCACAATGTTCACATCTGTTCCATGGATGGATGTCCAAGGCTAACAAAATGCCTACTGGACTTGGAGTCAGCTCTGCCAAAAGCCATATGGTTGTGTTTTAGTTTTGTGAGCACAGTGCAGTAAAGAAAGGAGGTTGGGCCAAGAGAGAAGTGAGGGGAGGAGGGATGGAGCTTCAGATCAGTGAATGAAGGTAACTTTTTGTCGTTTGGTATTAGAGTGGAAAAGTGAGAAGGTCACAAAGAAGAGGCAATAAAAGCTGTGAGTATAGGTTCCTCTGCCAGTCATTTTGAATTACATGGCGCTCCTCTCCTCTGTGTGTTGTTGTTGCCCGTAACCTCAAAGCATGTTTGATTTTGCCTACCGTTTCCAAAATGCCATAGCAATCTAGATAATCAGATGCCCCCTTTTGGCCTTACAAGACGTGCATCTTTTCTGAGAACCATGCTCAAAGTCCTCGATGCCACCTATTGAACACAGTGCAGCAGCACATGCAGCGGTGACTTGCTAGGGTGGAAGGGACATCTCTGATGCTTCTCTGAGCTGCTCGGACTGTTTTCTTACCAGCCATCTATTAGCTCCTGTAAAATGGCAGCTGGCATTTTTAATCACCATTGGACTTTTCTGTGTCTGAAAGAATATGCTCGTTGTTTGTTGAATCATGTTCTGGTTTCCCTGAAGAGCGTGGCTCATGGAGAGCTCTTAATGTGCTGCTACTTTAGTGGGGGCTTAGAGAGAGGCTTTACCAAATGCCTCATCCTCTATAGATCCAGCATCCACGAGGTGGGAAACACATCGACTGATGTATCATAAAGGTGTTGGAGGGGGAAAAAAGAAGACATGAAGTCTCATATTTCTCTTGAAATACCTTTTATTGAGGGTTTGAAAGTTACTGTTTGGTGAAATATAAATTTTAAGCTCAAGATCATAAGCAGAAAGAGGAACCTGTAAGGTTTAAGTTTTTAGGAGTCTTTATGTTTTAGTGTAACAGTTGGAAATGCTTTTGAGTAAACTACAGCATGTAAGCATGTAGACTAGAACAAGTGTACGTGTTTTAGGGGTGCCTGATTTTTCTCGTTTTCGTTTCTCTGGAATTCTTTTTAGATGTTGTCACCAGTTCTGAGTTAATTTGTGTAGAGCAGTGTTAACAAGTCAACCGAGGCAGTCACCCCGCAGTACAGGAGATTATCCAAGATGTGTCAGGAGACGGGCCTGACCAGAAGGCTTTTCGGTGTCAGGCAGACAGGACAGGCAAGTGGGGAGAGAGAAGATGGGTCACGGAAGGGGGCTGATGGACACACGAGCAGCCCGGAGCCCTAGCCTCCACCACCGCCTCCTCCTTTTCTTGACCATTTTCTCCCAGGCAAATGCCAAACTGCTCAACAAACTTAATAGTGCAGGTCTTCTACAGCTTGCAAACTATCTCCCAGTGGAACACAGCTGCCATCAGGAGAGACTGCCATTGTGCTGTGTAAAGAGTTTGAAGCCATCAAGATGGATTTGCAGAAGTGCCTCAGTTTCCCAGGAAACGTCCCCTTGACTTTTCGGTATTCTTAGTTACTGCGTAGACTCTCCTTGTATTTATACGTGTCTGTCATTGCGGCGCTTTCAAAGTCCCCTTCTGAAGAAAAAAACAAACTCTAAAATTCGAAGCAGTGCATGGAAGCAATGAAATTGCCTTTTGGTGAAGATGAAAGGGGTGTGCAGCTCTTCCTTTGTGAAAAGGGGTGTGCAGTGTTTATGCACGGATACTGTTTTTCTTGTCAGCTAAAAGAGTGAGTGCAGTTTATGAGATGGTGGCTGCCAGCCTCCTAAGAGGGCATTTGTTCAGTACTGACTTAAAAGTAACACAGCCACTTGTTTACCAGTATTTTACAATGATGAACAACAGTAGCATAAGCTGTAATTGGAGCCTGTGAGCAACTCATCTGTGCTCTGTTCTGTTCCTATCCAGAAATAATAGCAGGATGAACTCTTTTGCCTTTGCTAGCGTTATACAGGCTTGACAGAAGTATGTCCGTTTCTTTTTTCCCTGCGTCTAAGCAGAAAATAGTCTCCTGAGACTTTGCTTGGGAAAAAACTGTGTGTGATGTTTGAAAAAAGTAGGCAGGTATATTCCTCTTCAAAGCCTTACTTAGTATTGATATTTTGAGAGCAGTTTAGATTAATCATAGACAGTAAACATTTCTTCTGAATTGAGTGCCCTCATCTGAATTGTGAATCAGGAGAGTAGTTCTTGTTCCCCTTCTGTGGCTTCTTCTAAAATGTTTGACTAAATTTAGTGTATGTTTAAGCAAGGGATGAACTGGCCTTTTGTTCAATGCTGTGGGTGGTGACAAACAAGTATCAGCCCATCTCCCACACAAAGCTGTGGGGTTCTTGTGTGCTGTGTCTGTAAAACTCTTCTGAGGGCCCTGTTTTGTGGTGGAAAGGAGGAAGGTCTCCAGGAAGGCCAGCAGCTGTCATCCTAACCGAGGACTGGACATCTACTCTCCATATGTGAAAGATGTGTGGCCTGTTGGACTTGCTCATCTTCCCCTCCCTTGTGATCCCAAAGGCTTGGCCTAACACAGGCAGTTCCCAAATGCTTCTAAACACTCCCCTTGGTCTTCAGTATGGAGTTTTTCATCCAGCAACTTCCGTTCCAAATTCTAATCTCCTGTTCGGAACTGCACCGTCTTAATTCCTGTGTCCAAGTTTAGCTTGTGCCTGTAGCAACAGCAGTAATAACCCATGTGGTAATGCCCATGAGGAGGTACAACAGCCGGGAAACATTTTGTTGGTTTGTGGCTAGTGACCTTTCAGTGCTCTTAAGGGACAGGCAATAGAGAAAAGCCCCCTGCGCCACCGTCCTTGTATGAGATGTCACTGAACTGAAAGTATACACTTAAACTGCTTGAAGTGAGAGGAATTTTAAATACATGCTTTAGTTCGTGTAGCTGGCACGTGGTCTACAGATGCCTTTTCCTGCTCTTCCCAGAACTGAAGAACTCTTGTTTAGATGTTTTTTTTTTAATACAAATTTTCCATTAATTCACCTTGTGTCTTGAGTTTGTACCAGTATCTTATTAACAACTAATGTTTATGCTGTTTCTTTCTTCCCATGTCAAACAGGGTGCCCACACTGTAAAAATGCCATTCCGCATTTTACAAGCGCTGCCGAAGTCTTTAAAGAAGATCGAAAGGTAACTTGCTGTTAATAATTTCAGAAATATTTAAGAACGTTTTCTGCCACTTGTACTTAACAGGCTTTGCTTATTGATTGGGTGTCAGGCTTGTAGATAAAATTGCTGTTGTGCTAATAGAAATGCATCTTAGGGACTGTATCTTTTTGGTCAAATTGAGTTAATTCTGTTTTCTACTATTTTTTGTCTTTTCTGTTTAATTCTTTGTGGAAGAGTTCTGTGAAGCAAAACATATTCTTTCTCATTGAAAGATTAATAAAAGATAATTTACAACATCTCCATTCCCTTCAGCTTTTGTCAGCCGTAAGTGGGGTGCGTGTGGAGAAACCACAAATTGTGTGACAGTCCTGAAGACCTCAATCACGTAACTAATCTTTGCCTGCATACCATAAATATAATATATTTCTGTAAGCTGGCTGTCTTGAGTCCGGGATGTTGGGCCCTTCTAGGACCCTCGTGCTTTTGCCTTGAAAATACATCTGATGGCTGAAGCACACACCAGTTAATTTACTTGCATCAGTCGGACCTTATTAACTGAGTCTGTGCATATCTGAGATTAAAAAAAAACAACTAGCTGAGCCACTGGCTTTAACCAGATAACTCATGAGAAACCTGCTTATTATCTTTGAGTCAATTGTATTTCATTCTGATCTCCAAATTTGTTCCAACTTCATGATTGCTTTGTGTTTAGGTGTGGCATGGAAAAGATTTGGCAATTTAATAGGGAAATGAATAGGTAATTTTGAAACAGTTATACCCCTAGTAATCTGCCTGCTTCCATAAGGGAAGAATTTCTGTAGTGTTCTTTTCTCTTTTCATCTTGTCTTTTCTGTAACTCACAGAAGATGCATCAGATTGACAAGAAACAAATCATTCTTGTATCACTGACTGCATAAAATTAGAAGTCCATCACTTACACCCTCTGGCACACAAAAGATTTAGAGGCGTGCAGCTTTCAGTTCTCTTACTGCTGGAAATCTGTGTGCTCAGATCTCTGAGAAAGTATCCTTGTTTTCCCACTTTTCTGGTAGTTCCCAGTGAAGCCTCTCTTTCCTAACCTCATTAAAATTTCACTCAGAGGAGATGGAGTAAATGTACCAAACAATGTGAAACTTGCTTATTAGAGCCCCAGGATGTATCAACAAGCGATCTGAATCACGGCGCAGTTTACTGGACGTGGTGGTGGTGGTGGTGGTAAATGCAGGCTCAGGCAGCTTTCGGTTCAGACTGCAGGTTACGAAAGGACTCTAAGAGCAGAGCGCTGATTGATGGTTGCAACTCTTGACTTTAGTTTAAGGCTGAAGTGGGCAGGTATAAAATGTAATGAGTTGAAACAGGAGAACCAGTAGTGAATATTAAGGCTGGTACAGTTTCAGAGAGGTGTGAGCAGGTTAGGGAAAACGATGTTATTCCACCCCAGTGACTTCTGAAAGCGCCAGGGATTGATTATCTGGGATCCCTATTTTATTTGTATAGCCCTGATCTGCCAAGGTGCTTCTTGCTGCCAGTTTGTGCTCTTGTGGAAAAGAAAATGAACCTGTTTTAAGACTTTAGAAGGGCATATGCCTGTTCCCACAAGCAGCACTGGGCATATTCCCATGTTTCAAACTGGCCAGTTCATAGTTCTGTGGGGTTTCAAACTTCTGTAAAATTAACTGCTTAAGAGGGAAGAAGTGTTTCTTCTTTCAAAAACAGGGAAAGATTACTAATTTTCATTTTTAATCTGTAATAGTGTCTTTTCTTTTTCGCCCCTGGAGAAAGGTTTTTTTCGCTTTAACAGAGTATGGTAGCATTTAAACTGTATCTTCTTTTCAATAGGGGTGGTCCTTTAATTAAACATTTAATTCTGCAGAAGCCAAAGAACAATCAAAAACATTCCAGCCTTGAATCGGTTATAAATGGTATCTTAAAAGGTATCCTTTGGGAGACTTTGAGTCTTTACATTGGAATTTTGAAGATGAGCAGAGCCTGAAGCTGCGAAATACGTGTGTCTGGCTCTGCAGATTCGCTCTAAGGGGGTGGTTTTGGCGCAGAAGCCCTCGCTCCACCCCCCCCGGGGTTGTGTGTAATGCTGTGTATTTTTTCATCATCTGCACTGCTGGAGTTGGAGTTTAAAAATGCAGTGCTCGGAACATTGGCCCCAAATGTCATTTCTTGTTGGCCACATCGCTGCTGGTGGTTTTAGCAGAAATCCCGAGCCTGCACGCTTGCCTAAAGCAGTGGCTATTGCAAAACACGGCTCTGGGTGTAACCCCTAACCAGAGCCCCCATGTCTTTCCGTCTACCTGGAGAAATTCAGTGCCAGTAAGACCAGATCAGTGGCCAGGCTAGTCTAGTGAAGCAGTTAGCGTATTGCTTTCAGTTATTTAAAAAGGAAAAAGGGGAAAAAAAAGCCATCTGAAGCATTCTTGCCTTGGGGTGCTGTGGCCTTTGCCTCCAGCTGCCTTTGGCCTGTGCTCCACAGCTTGAGTTTTGGCAATGACCAGTGTATGTCAGAAAATGCAAATGTGAGGATTGTCACTTTGCTGAACAGATTGAAGAGCAGGAAGGCATGTTCGCTAACTACTCCAGAGACTCTTGAAAGGGCACCAGCTAAATCTTCAAAAAATCTGCATCCTGCCTTTTGGCTGATCCTAAAGTTCAGCTTGAAGGAACTGATTTGTGATGCTCCAGCTTGGATTTGCTGAAGGGAAGCTCTTGACTCCTCAAGGCCTCTCAGTAACAAATCTCTGGAACTCCCCCAAAAGGGGCTGCTGTTTGACCAGTCTTTTCCATTTTCACAGAAGACTCTTCCTGTACAAATGCACTGACCCAAATCAGAGCGCTCAGCTGGGTTCTAGTGAGTTTGTACAGAAACAGCTGTGGCAGAGGTTGCCGGAAGGGGTGCAGCTGATGGGGGGATCTGGGGTGTTAGCAGGGGGTTGCGAGTCAGCAGTGAAACCACTGTGTATCGTGCATTGGCTTTGCAGGCATGTTTCTAGGCTTGAACCACGGTTTAAAATCATGGTACCAACCACATCACTGTACAGAGTTATCCAAATGAGTTAAATATTTGAGTTTGGCCAAGAATTTGATCCCTATTTGCTTCAAAAGCATGTGTTGAATTTCTTTTTAATTAGACTCATTAAATATGGTGATGTTAGCACTGTACATCATGGTGCCTACTAATGGATCATCCCTTTTGCAAATATGCCTGCTTTGAGAAGAGCTGATGAATTGCAGCTATGGTAATGCTGCTGTGGCACATCAGAGCAGCTAATAATGAATCTTCCATTTGCAAAGCCTTTCACATTGAGAACAGTAGCTGAATTGAAACAAGCTTTAACAGAACAGCTCGTAACTGCTGTTAGGATCCAGAGCAGGTAATATAAATAGAAACCTATGGAGTAATCATAGAGAGGAATGCACATCTTTCTTATTCCTAGGTGCTTTTAAGACATTTGGCAACAACAGACTTTTTTTCCTAATAATCAGGTAATTGTCGTCTGGAATTGACTATACTTTAAAAATGTTCCGTGGAAGCATTCTTTTCCATGCTGCATTTTACTTTTATTTTAATTTTTTTTTGAGCTTATCATATATCATTTCTCTCTCAAATCAATATTCAGTTAGTTATTCACTTCCATTTTCATAACAAAAGTCAATATTAGCTCCAGCAGAGATTTATTTCCTTGAATCAATAAACCAGTGTATGGCAGTACATATTTTAACAGGAGAGCAACTAGGATTGCAGGGGTATTTTTACTATATCATCATATGGTGACTGGGAGACAAACTGTTAAAGTGAAAGAGGTTTAAGAATAGAAAGGAGGAGTTACCTGGAAGGTCAAGGGATCCCACTTTCAATTTTCTGCACATCTGTTTGAACCACTGGATGTAATTGTGTTCCTTCCCTGCAAGATCTCTCTAGAGCAAAAAGTTGTTTCACAATTCTGTTGGAAGGGAACTGTGATTCTTGGTGTATGATTAGATGATACTGTGAGTACTTCTTTTTCCTTCTAATACTTACACGGTAAAAAAATAAGGCATCTTCCTTCTGTTACAGTTGAGGCACACAGAGATCAACGGTCACATTTTCAGCATAGCTCCACTTCTGTTTAAGCACCAAAATGAAAAGTTCAGATTTTTGCAACAGCTCGGTATTCATGATCAGACCACTTCATCTGAACAATATGCCGTGCTCTATTTCCTTTTTGAAGAGCTCTTCAGAGCTGGTCATACATTGCTCACATTCTAGTGTTGTGCAGAGTTAAGTTTGTAACTCTGTAGTTAAGCTCCCACTTCTTTGGTAAAACCATAAAACGTTGTGGGACTTCCCTTTTTAAGATAAAGATATCTTCCCATCCCAGATGTTGCTAGAGTTGTGTTAAACTATACCAACTATGGAATAAAGGAGAAATGCATACTAATTTGGTATTAATTTTTATGCATAATTATTATGCATTAGTATTATGAATACTAACCTGGTATTATTATACGCTGAATAGTAGTTGTGAGGAACTACCAATAACATCAGGAAGGCTGGTTGTACTCCAAGGAACTTCTTCTGGGGTCCACAGTCTCTGATGGACTGTTATTTCATTTGATAACTATTCTATCCCTGCTTCAGCTACTGAACAGGATGGTGATAAACCTGAACAGCATTGCCTCTGGAGAGAGAACTTGTGTATAATGATGTATTGTCAATATGTAAGGCAGCTATGTAATAGCACTTTAAGGTGTTTTTTTTTCTTCCTGTAATGTTTTTTCAGTGGATTTTTCCCTTTGGTTATAGGAAAGTTAGGAAGGCTCAAGAAATTAAATTTTAGCCCTAACAATCAAAATCTCCATAAAATCAATCTTGTGTTCTGAAAGCTGTTAGTCTGGGTTTTTCCAGAATAAACACACACACACACTTCAGTCTTACACCACCGTTCGGAGACTTTCTTGCTCTCACAGATTTTTAGAGGGTTTTTTCCCTCTTGATGAGAGGGAATCCATGAGAGGTGATGTCTTGGCTCCTGGATACATTTCAGGGATGTCTCATGCTTAATCTGTCTGAAATTTCTGGTTGAATAGAGTTAGTGTTTTTACAAGGCAAAGCATCTTGGTCTTGCTCACCTATGCTTTCCAGTGAACTTCCATGTAACTTCTTGCCTGAAGTTGAACATGAAGATCATTTCTGAGAGCAGCATTCTCCAGCAAGCTTTAGCCAGATTCTTGGTAACCAGAGGTTTTTTGGGTTATTTTTCGTGACTCAGTTTTCTTCTTTAATGATGCAGAAAAAACGATCATTGATAAGAAGATAAGAGAATGAGAGGAAAACCTTCCTGCAATATGTCACCGTTCACTTGAGCCAGGACTGAAGCAATGCTTTTCTTTTTGTGGGCTGCTTCTTTTTATGTGCAGCCTTTCAGTAGAGTCATGGAGTGATTCACCCGAACTGAAAACTGCTGTAGGAGACTCCTCTACCAAAAGCAGAGTTTAATATTCACAGCTCATGATAACACAAACAGAACGAACCGAAGGGCATCGGCGCTGTTTGCTGAAATTCTGGTACATCTCGGAGTTCAGCTGTCTGAAGTTGACAGAATTGAGATTGGAATTGGTCCTCAGTCCAGAAGTGTGTTTTGCTACAAGTGTTTTCAGCTTTACTTTTCTCTTTTTGCAGTGCACTATATTTGATCTTCCGCTGCGAGACAGGCAAGACAATTAGGACTGTGATGCTATGGTAATGAGTGCATAGAGATGGTAGCAAGCTCTATATTTAGGCTGCCTTAACATTTCCACTCTGAAGTAATCACTCAAGCTCTCCTAAGTACTCTTACTCAGCTACTGTTGGCAGCAGGCATTTGAAACGCAGCCTCAGATACAGTCTTGGGAATTAGATGTCTCCCTATGAAATTTGGTCGGGTCTGTATGAGTTACAAGGCTTTCAAAAATTGCCATTTCTCTTCTCTCACTAGCTGTAAAAATAACTGAACGGGAATGTATGTTCTGAGGAGCTGGGCTCAAAATGACATTTGCAGGAGCAGCGGTGAGTCCACGGGGCTGTGTGGGAGCTTGCATCAGGAGCATTTCAGAGAGTGACAGACCATGGACATGTCCTCCAAATGATACTCCAGATATATGCGTCCCTTGCCATTAGACCTGTTAGATTAGGCATAGCATTAGGCTAATGTGGCTGTTGCAGCCAGACTTAGACTGGGGTCTTTGTGCATTATTTCAGAGCACAACAAATGCACAGATAGACCAGCTTAGATATCCATGTGCTGTAGAGAAGACCTGTACCTCAAACAGACTACTAAACATTTCTTTCAGAAGCCATCTCGTTGTAGTCCATCAGTCATCTGTTTTGAGGCAACAAATAACGATGTGCTGAAGAAGGTTAACAGTAGCTTGTAGCATTGCATTCCTCCACCATGCCCTCTCCTCACTGGGAGCTATTCCCATAAAAGCCTTTTGTAAGTGAAATAGGGCTCTTTGCTCCAACCAAAGCCAGTCTAGATGTTTCCAGAGAGGTACAGATAAAGAGGGTTTCTCCTCCTTCCAGTGTACTTTTCCTGCTCTCCAAGACACTATCTAAGAACCGATGAGTCATCAGTCACAAAAGTTTCTTGCATCAGACCAGCTACTAAGATCTAGATGAGTGCATGTATACCTTCCCCTTTTTCCATGTGTGATATTTAGAGCAGTGAGGAAAAAAAACACTTTTATTTATTCTTCTTGTTTTCAGGGAACCAGGACTCCCACTATTCTTTCTGTGTTAATACTGTGACATGAAATAAATGTTTGTCTCCACTGTAGGCTTTCCTTTACACAGAAGTAGCCAACAGGGCTCTACATTTTGGCTGGCTGCTAAGGTCAGGAAGGCATAAATACTTAGATGAAACTCTTTTGCAGTGTATTATTCCTAACCTTTCGTTTTAACTGGCCCTGAGTGAGTAGGAGTCTTTCTGTTTACAAAAGGGGGAAAAAAAAAAAAAAAGTGTGATCATATGTGTTTTTAACAGCTCTCAAGAGTCCTGTTTCTGTAATAGCCTTATTAATGTTTAAAATGGGAAAACAGAAGCCAAATATTTAAGGTAAGAACACTGCTCACTTTATATAGTGCTTTCCATCGGAAGATAGACCCAAGTGAGATCTTGCCGAGTATTGTCTTGTCTTGTCTTGTCAGGCATTCAAAGCCAAAACAAAGCAAGCAAATTAACTGAAGTTGGCTTTGCCAATCTCTTTAATTACTGCTAGGATAATGAGATCAGGTTTTCTCGTTTTGACAGTGTCACCATGAAACTGGAGGGCATTGTGGAATATTAAGTGGTCTTTTAATTATGGAAGAACAGTTCAGCTGCAACCCTAAAGTCAGGCAAGCAAAAGGTATTTTGATCAGATTGATTGAAGGAGGCTCATGGATCGGAAATTTCAAGTTAAGATGTGGCTGCTGTGAAATTAGCACTTGATACATTGTAACCCACAATTGCAAAAATCGTTCCTCTAATTTGTTTGGCTTTTTTTTACATAGCTTGTACTTAAACCTGCTTGCTGTTCAGCAAAGCCTATATCAGGGCTGTGAAGTCAAGCCTGTATGTTCAGAGCGAGAACTGCCGCTCGCGGGAACAGTCAGTGCGAAATCACAGCAGAGGGCTCGGCTGCTTTAAGTAGAAGCCTATAAACTGCATTTTGTTTCCCCATCAGAAATGTTAAGTGCAGCCCCTCCTTCAATACTTCACAGATTCAGGTTTCAAATGTCAAATACTCTAAACTAGAATTGGCCTGAACCGATGCTCCGGGGCTGCGAGGCTGCGCTTTCCTCCCTCTGCCTGCGCTGAAGCAGGCGGGGACCGAGGGTGTTGCTTGGCTGCCAACAGGCTGAGAGCACGGCAGCCTGTTTCCTGCTCGTTGTGTGACAGTAGCATCTAGAGGTTTCAAAAGGAATTAAAGCCCACTTGGCTAATGGCTGCACATAACGTACAGTCCCTACCTTAAGGGATAGACTGGAAAAAAGACAGGAAAGGAAAGAAAAACTCAGGCTGAGATGGCAAGCAAGCAACCTTCTTCTCTATGGCAGTGCTCTGGCCTCTCGCCCATCCCCCTTTGACCTTAGAAGAACTGAATGGGGTTTACAAAAGCTATTTGGGGCAGAAATCATTAATCTATGATATAGATTAATGCCTGCATAAGTGACCAGCCACGTTTGTCCGAGAACAGAAGAGGTAACTTTTCCGAGCGTTAGCCGTGCCACAGGAAGGAGGTTGGGTTAGGTGGGTCGTTACCATTATCAAAGTCACTCTGTCACCTTTCATCACTTAAAACTTGAAGTGCCAGAAAAATACTGCGGTGTGACAGAGCTGTGACTGCCGTGCTTGGATTTGGTGTTACTAACACAACCTCTGGATTTCCCGTTTGGAGTCTATCGGAGTGCTCAGCAGG
Organism: Numenius arquata; assembly: GCF_964106895.1. NCBI lineage: Eukaryota > Metazoa > Chordata > Aves > Charadriiformes > Scolopacidae > Numenius > Numenius arquata. The sequence goes on along the minus strand of NC_133578.1, from coordinate 12,718,637 downwards.
GAGGCTGGGAAGGTGATTTTCTTCTCTGTGAGTCGAATGTGCCTTGCAGCTGCGTGGGCCAGGTGCTGTGTGAGCAGTGTTTCAGTGGGAGGGAGCAGGCTTCTGCTCTGCCATTCCCATGGCTTGTCCTGATGACCACCTTCTGACCTTCCTCCACAGCTGAGCTGTTGCAAAAGCCGTTGCATTTTTGGCAGAAGACTTGGGTCTCTCCTAAGCTGCAGCAGCATAACCATGAAGTGGGGTCTTGCTTTGTCTTCTGCTACCTCATGCTGATCTCTTTCGTTTCAGATCGCCTACGCCGCAGTGGACTGTGCCAAAGAACAGAACCATGACCTGTGTAAGCAGGAGGGGGTTGATGGCTACCCTACCTTCAACTATTACAACTACGGGAAATTTGTGGAAAAATATACTGGAGAAAGAGGGGTAAGTGAAAGCAAGAGTCATCTCCTGCTACAGAGAGGAAGGTCTCTGCTGCCTTGCAAATGAAAATTGTGGAGTAAATTTTTACCACGCTGGAAAGATGTTTAACTGCTTCTGTTACTGTCTTACACGGATGAATCATTGTGTACCACACCCCTGTACATCTCTGCATGAAGAACGTACTTGGTTTATTTTAGGTATGCGAGAAGAGGAAAAAGGAGTAGATTTGGTAGTGCTTTGTTGTGTGTTTTGTTCTTTAAGCTGAAGTCTGCAAGTGAATTTGGACCCAGTGAAAGGCTTATTGCACGGGCTGCTGCTAGGTGCAGAAATGCCAGAAAATACAGAACTTGCTCCTGTGAGTCCTGAATCTGGATCGTGCATATACTGCAAACGTGGGTCCACCAGGCTGCCAAATGGTGACCGGCCATTGGTTTCATAGCAGGGACAAAGCTGTCCTTTGGAGACTGGGGGAGAAACTAAATATCTCATTCTCCCTGAATCAGATTCACTCCTGGAGCTCAGGATGGAAAGACCAATTGTGCCATCTAGCCCATGGGCTGAAGCTTCATTCTGTTGTCCTGCTGTGGCCAGCTAATTATATACTATGAGTACAAGGGGCAGAAATGGCAAAATGCCTTCCGTGGTTGTAAAGTGCCTGAAAATAAGAGACCATTTGTGTGCGTTCTCTGTCATAGCCTCCTAGAGGGAGGTTACTTCTCAGCAGTGATGGATTGCCCAGAGAAGCTAGGGTATGCAAGAAAAAACTTGGGATCTTCAAACTATTCAGTATTTTGATAAAAGAGCCTTGCCTGAAAGTTATTCCTGCTATTACAGCTCACCAAATTACAGAGGAGCATGAAGAAAAGGCCAAATTCTGAGGTTCTTTGTCAGTCCGGATCTTAGAGAAGTCTTCGTGGACCTTCACTTCCTGGTTTTCTCCAGCATTAGGACCCCAGTAATTACCATTTCATGTGCTGATACAGGCATTGTTATGGATACTGTGCTTTAGTTCCAATTGTGGATCTTTTCTTAAAAGCAAAGATTGGTGTAGTAGCCAACAATTAAGTAAAATTTCAGCTGCAATCTTTGTATTTCTAACCCATACTTATAGAAATGATATATGAAAGGAAGGATCTGTGGTGGCTGATAAATAGAATTTAGGAAGACAGGAGTGCTGTGAGGCCACAGCAGTTGGGAGATGATTATCCCTATGCTGGAAAGTGGACTGACTAATCCCTTGCGTGCAGCCAACCCTTTCTTGGGTAGAATTAAATTACCCAACAGGAACACCGCAATCCTTCTGCTGCTGGCAACTGTTCCCCCTCCACCTCTCCTGGGATCTATGGTCTTCTCCTTGTGCAGCATCAAATTAGGTTTTGTTACCTCCTACCGTGGTAATGCTGGAGGCAGTGCTTAGCACAGAGCCTTCCACGGACTTTCCCGGTCTGTTCACACATCTGTTTCAGCAACAAGGGATTGCGCTGTTAAAGGACTTCTCATTGTCATGACAGCACCTTTTGAACCACGTTGGCCAATCACCTGCCACCTTGCGAAACAAATCTCAGGAGAGAGCAGTGGGAGCCAGGGGACCTGTTTTCTGTTCCTGATTCTGGCACTTAATCAGTAGATGTCCATGAGCAGTTAGTTCAGTGTGGTCCCGATGCTGTATCATCATTTCACGTGGGCAGGGAAGAAAAGAGATGGTGTCAGCTGCTGTGGGAGGAACATGGCCTGTTACAGCAGCAGCCAGAGCCAGTAGAGCTGGAGCTCTCAGCTCCTTCCCACCCCACACTGGAGCACTGGCTATGGGGAAGAGCACGTCCCTCGGTGGTAGCCTGTCAGTGGTCCTCCACACCTTCCAGGGAATTGCAGTTCCAGAGCAGAGATTTTTAGGGCACTTCACCCCAAGCAGTTCAAGCAAGGAAGAGTCAGGACACCCTCTGACCCAAGTGTACTTTAAATGACTTCCAGACACACTGCTGTGAAAACGGGTCCTCCCATGGGACCTAGTGATTGCCAGATGTCCTCAGATGATGTATGGTCAAAACTTGTCACTTCAGGTTTTTTCAATGGAAGAATAGTGAGTGGTTTTAGAAGTTCAAGTTCTTGTTGTTCAATCTTCTCAAAAAGCTTCCCAGCTCTGGGGCTTTTTTGGTTTGTTTTCAAAAGGAAACTGCTGGCATCTGGCAGCCTTAGAAATCAGAAACTCTTAAGTTGTTGAAATACAGAGGTCAGGATCTAGGCATCCAGGTCTGAAATTGTTTGACAACAATTTTGATAGTAACTTGAAAAAATGTAATTCTCTTCATCTGAATGTGTAGAAAAGGAGGAAGATCATTATCAAAACTGTTAAGGAATGAGGAGCAGCAGCAAATGTGTGTATGGCCAACAGCTGATCCAGTAACTGCTTGCAAAATGACACAGGTAGCATGCAAATGTGGCATGAAAATGTCTTTGAGAGTGTTTTTGACAAGTAGGCATCGGTGGCATTTCTAGGGACAGATTTTACATTGTCCTGTTAGCTTTAGGGCCTTTTTCTCTATGTGGCATCTGGGTGGATATTTTCCCCTTGTATTGCAGCGGAGCAGCACTGGAGCAGAGCACTGCACGATGGGGCGATGCAGAAGCAATAACTGTTCCTTACTTTATATTCTGCCGTGGGATACAGAAGCTAAAAGCGTTCTTGACACATTGTTTTGGTTGGTTTGTAAAAATATGACCTGTATTTTTCTTTCTTCAAAAACAGGAGTCTGGATTCACCACTTTCATGCGAACCCTGAGAGAAAGAGACCATGAAAGAGTAGGAAAGAAGAAGGATGAATTGTAGTTTCTGCCTCAAAAGAAGCTTTCCGCTGCACTGTGAATGGTTCCAGGTCTTTTGTTAATGCACCTGAGACTTCACATATTCTCAAGACAGAGACTTTTTTTTATAAACAGCCATGGCCATTTTGTACAATTTTGAAATAAAGTGAAACCACTTGATTTTTAAAAGGAAAATAAATTAGAATGTTGCCATAATGTTTTAAAGAAAACTTAGCATTTTCTCTCATGTTGTGAGACTATGCCCACTGACACTCCTATGCAATATTTTTGTAGTCTGTAGTGTGTCTGTAGGTGATGTTGTTTGATAGGGTGATTTTTTTTTTTTTTTTTCAAGGTATTGCAGTACTTGTAAAAAACAAAGGGGAGGGGACACATTTTTTGTTTTGTTTTTTTAAACCAGTGAAGGAAAGTGGGACTTGTAACACACAGATTAATCCAAATGCAGTTTTACATTCTTGTGAAATAGTTACATGTTCTTCAGTGAGATTTGGGGGAACAATTTTAAGGTGCTCAGGGATAAATAAGGTATCTGAGTTAATGAAGACATTAACATTGACCAGTCCAGATCTGTTGATTTCACTTAAATCTCTCTGGTCTTTAAATCAGGACTGTTTACATACCTTTATAGAATGTATTGAGTTAATTAAACCAAGTGTCAAAAAGCAGCAGAGCATGGGTAAAATTAGACTAAACCCTCCTTTTTTTGGCATCAATATTGTCAAATGCCTCTGTAAGTTATGGCCGGAGTGATTACCCTATGGGGGTATACAGTTACCATTATAGGATATACAATCTCCCTTCAAATTATGATTGGGCCATATCAAATACATGTTGGAAAGTGTTATGTTCAACTGTTTTGATAAATGCATAATACTTTTGATAATGCAGTAATTACGTACGTTACGTGTTTACATGCCAAAAGTTGATCTGTGTTTGTATGTGGGATTTTTCCTTTTTGCTCTTTAAGGAGTTGCATAAACAATCCGTCTCTGACAAAATCACCACTGTAAAACCTGTACTGGCAGCAATTGAAATGTGTTACACTCTTGATACTTTTAAAGAAAAAAAATAGATGTTGATCTGGAGGTACTTATGTCTTCACAGGAGGGGAGAGGGAGGGGCAGGAAGTTGTGATTCACTTTGAACTAAAAATAAATTTTAAAACAGACAAGTATTTTTATCATTAATCAGCCTTGTTCAGCTTCTTCCCCGCTGGGTGAGCGACCGTAGCTGGTGGTGGCTTAGTAAGAGCCAGCACAGGCAGGACAGGTGCCCACCTCCCCTTCACTGGGGACACCCAGGTGTCCAGGTGTGCTGGGTGGCACAGTGGGGTGTTTGGTGGGGCGAGGGGCGGCCTCCATCTGCCCTGGCATTCAACGGGCAGATGAAACGGCTTTTTACCGTGAAGAACTGTGCCTTGGGTCTCAAATCTTCCTCCTCCTCCTCACTCTGCCCATCTCATTTCCTTTTGCCAGTTTGGTTCCTTGGTGAAGGCCGTGCTCATGGACAACTCGGTGCTGTGCTGCTCAGGAGGTGAACGGCATCTTACCTCCTTTCTCGATATTTTTTTTTCCCCTCTTCTCTCTTGCCCAATTAATGGCACTGTACGTTTGGCACTCGTTAAGCTGCTGAAGCCATTAGTGAGTAATCTGGAATACCAGTAGCCTGATTGGCCTTGTATGGTAGCCAGCTTGTTAACCATGACATCAGTTTGAATGGCGATGGAGCTGTGCCAAGTATCTTCTCTTATTAAGCACCTGATGAGTCTCTTCACTCAAAAAATCAGCTGTGGGGTAGTACATAATATCCTAGTGTGAAAGTAGCTTAATTTAGTAAGTCTCTTACTGTGGGTTTTTTTTTTTTCTTTTCTGTTAGCATACTTACTTCATGTTGTGTTCAGTGCTTTTGCATAAGATCACGGTAATTCTTTCTTTCAAGCTTTCAGTAGCAAACTGCCCTACATTTACAAAATTATATATATTGATGCCATTTGATTCGAAACAGGAATTGTTTTGCTTATCAGCAAACTATCAAGTATGATCAGTCTAGAACTTACTGCATTTTTTTTTTATCTTAGAGTCAAAGCAGCTGGCATTAAAGAAATACAGTCTCCAGAAATGCTCGAGCATTTCTGTGCATAGGCTGTGCCTATGTTTGTGCTAATTGCTGAGAAATGTAGACTTAAAAAAAAAAAAAAGGAAAAAAAATCATAGCTTGCCAATGGTGACATCACTTGTCAGGATCATTCTGAATTATAGGCTTTAGTAAATGTTTAGGATAGGACAATTGCACACTGTGCTTCAGACCAGTAATTCCTTACAGCTGGTTACACCATAATAAAATTAAAATTAGGGATTCTCATTTTTCCCTTCAGTCTTTTGTCAGTTACTTCTTGGACTTGGGCATTCATTTTTTCTTGGCTAATCATGTGTTAATGCACAAATATAAAATATTTGAGAATAATTTACCTTCTGTTACAGGGTCGTGACTCATCTGGTTTATAGTCTCAATGGTTTTTGGAAAATACAGTTTTGAACACCATAAACGATTACATCAAATGGCTGACAAAAGCCTTAGTTACTGTGAACTAGAGTGTACCGTGAGCTATGAGCTTTGCTTCCAAGCCTTTTTAATTAGGAGACCCGGTCTGGATCTCGGTTACACTGTTGTAAATCTGTTGCCTCCAGTAAAACAGAAGTTGGTGTTTGTATTTGCTAGTGAAGTCAGTTTATGTTTATATTTGCTTCAGTCAAGTTGAAATTGAAATACTTTGGAATTTTTTTTTCTACAAACTGTGAATGAAAAGTATCTTATATTATAAGAGCTCTTACTCTGTATATTTAAACGGTTGGGCATTGCACACACTCAGATTTTCTAGCCCCTAGTAGTAGGTGCACAGCCCAGGCGTTCATAACCACATAGGAATTTCTGCCATGGTTAAAAGTGAGTAATTTGGGCTTTCAAATCGTGATTCATTTATCAGCAAGAAACTTAATTGCTGATAACAAATGGTTTGCAGTGAATCAGAGATTCTGCTCTTGCAATTATGGGTTTGCTCTTTCAGCCCTTTTAAGGTGTGATGCAGAGGCCTGAGACATCCGCTACGCTGTTAACCCCAAGCAGATTGAGTCTCGTTGAGAAGGGGTAATACGTGTACGCAGCAGAGAGGCTGAGCAAGGATTGTGTATCGCTTTGTTCCCCCCAGTGTTGGCTTAAACACCATATAAATACCCCACAGGTCTGAGTCCCCTTGTGGAGTTGGACGGAGAGACAAAGGGCAGCAGGACCAAGCATTTTGTGCAGACTGAAGCAGCTGGTTGGGAAATGGTTTCCCCATTTAATGGTAGAGCCTGAGATGTTGGATTTGTTTCATCCACTAAAGGAAGGAAAAAGGAGCCCTGACAAGATCCCAGGAGAGTGAATACTCTGGGATATGGGAGACCTAGGTTGAAGTCCCAAGAGAAGCATATGCTTTTATCCCGGTCCCCTGCAACCCAAGAGGATAATTTGGCTTCTGTTGTAAAGGAGTTATCCCTCTGTCTCTGACCCAGTAACTATGTCCTTATTTGTTCAGAGCAGACCAACTAGTGGTGAGGGGGCTGGAGAACAAGTCTTATGAGGAGCGGCTGAGGGAACTGGGGTTGTTTAAGCCTGGAGAAAAGGAGGCTGAGGGGAGACCTTATCGAGGAGGTTGTAGAGAGGTGGGGTTTGGTCTCTTCTCCCAAGTAACAGGTGACAGGACAAGAGAAATGGCCTCAAGTTGTGCCAGGGGAGGTTCAGATTCGATATTAGGAAAAATTTCTTCATCAAAAGGGTTGTCAAGCATTGGAACAGGCTGCCCAGGGGAGTGGTTGAGTCTCCATCCCTGGAGGTATTTAAAATACATGTAGATGTTGTGCTGAGGGACGTGGTTTAGTGGTAACCGCAGTGCTGGGTTGAACGGTTGGACTTGATGATCGTAAAGGTCTCTTCCAACCAAAATGACTCTATGATTCTATGAACTCCTATAGGAGAGACTGGAAGAAACTTGCTTTCCAATCTGAACCAAGAAAGGCAACTTAGCAAATGTCCTTTTCCTCTTTCCTCCCCCTGCAAAATTGCATTCTGGATCTGATAGCCCCATTGACACCACCCCCCAACCCCCTCCTAACTGGTTGCAGTTGGGTGAAAACAGCCTTGGGAATTTTTCTAAACTCCCCCCCAGGCCAAATTAGGTCCCTGAATCTTGCTGACTTCTCTCAACAGTCATCCACAAGGATAGATTGATATTAATGGTCAAAAAAAAAAAGATTAGAGGGGTAAGGTTTATGTCCTTACAGCATTTAATTAGGGAGTAAAAAAGCGGATGCAACTCCCGTCATGAGTAAGCTCTAAGAGAATGCTTCAGACAGTCTCATTTCAGATGGAATTGCTTCATGGATGATTTTGATTTTAGAGGCTTACTGCTTTTCAAAAGAAAAGTCAAGACCTGGTGGCTTAGTCTACAGATCCTTCCATAAGCTGTTTTCCTTTTAAAAATCAAAAGCAAAATCACTCTCCATATTCTTTATAGTCTTATATTAAGAGAAAGAAATGTTGCCGGTATGGGTTTCCTAGAATAATACTAAACCACTGCCAACTGCATTTTACAAACTATGAAACAAGCCATTTGCTCAAAACGACACTCAGGGGAGTGAGGACTGTTGCCCACGTGCACCTCATTTTAATTTAATAGGCTTATTTTAGTGAGATTGGGTCTGTAATGGTACACTGGGATTGCAGGAGTAAATTCTGAAAACTGAGAGGGGGGGAAATTAGCTTTTATCAGCAGGTGCTGAGCATTGGGGCCAAAGGCTGGCATTTCCTTTGCCTTTGGCAGCCCAGCATCCCTGAGCATTCCATGGCTCCGCTGGAACTGCGGGTGTGCAGCCCTCTGGCTAATCCGATTGTATACATAACTGCTCTCTGCTGGAACTCATCGGAAACCAAAATTTCTCCTGTTATTTTACTTGGCTGGTCGTGAGAAGTTGCTACGCTTTCTCTGTGCATCTTGCTTTTATTTACCGATTAAGGAAGGAGAGTACCTGGGTGTTTCTGCAAAGGAAAAGACTCCAAATACCATTTTATCTGCTGGCAACCAGGACTCCTGGAACGCCTGACTGACCGGCACCACTGAAATACTCCCTGCGAAGCACCCTTGACTGCCTCGGCTTTTGCCAAGGTTTTGGCAGGCTCTGTATGATGCAATGTTGCAAAAAATCTCAGTATCTAAGGCAGCGATTTCCAGACTCTGGTTTCCAAGGAGTTAAGCTGAAGCGTAAACTCTGCGTATTCATCGGCCAACTGTAGCTGGGTTTGAGGTCTGCAAAAAGATGGTCTGTTAGCCCAAAATTTAGGGCATCAGAGCTCCAATGCTGGCCCATAATTAAAGCCAGGAGGATGTCCAGGCGTTTCCACCCAGCTGCCCGACGTGGTCCCTGCCCCTGGAAGTGCTCTGTCCTCCTGCCCGGAGCACTCGCAGCTCTTGCAGGGCAACTGTGCTCCATAAGGAACAGTTCTGTGTTTGCTTAGAAAGCATCATAGTGCTAATTATTCTCATTAGCTTTGAGCCACTAATAAATTATCTATCCTATTGCTCTTCCATCACTCAGTAATGAGAACCATTTAGTCAGATTTCGCAGATACTGCTCCCTCCCTCTCTACAGCACATGATTCCCTGCAAGCATTCATCATAGGAAAAAAGCTCCTACGTGAACAAAATCTTTTCAAATTAGTCTCTGGTGCCCCAGTTAAGTGGGTGTCTACATCGCAGGCATGCAGAAGAGCCGCCTTCATTAATATGTGCGATTCTGCGCGAGCTGATTAGCTCTTGCAGCTCATTTGGTAGCAAATGTGTAAATCCGTCACACTCTAAATGCCAAATATGTGCACAGCTAAATTATGGAGAAGTAAGAAACGCTGTAAGAGTTAGGAGTCTTTACTTGGGGAAAAAAGGCCCTTAGCCCATGCATTAAATTGGAGCTCTGGATTTATCTAGAGCATTTGTCACTCCTCTGCTTTGTGATTTTTCTGCTTGCAAAATGAGTAATTCTTCCCGCGGTGTTGACGGTCCTTTCGGTGTGTGTGGGTGTTTCATATCGTGCCTAACATTTGTAACGGACACCTGATATCTAGTCTCCGTTCCCGTAAGACAACAATAGCCACAACACAACGCAATCTTCCTTGCACAGTACGTGAAACCAAATGAATCAGTTACTATGTATTATTAATAATCCGGTTGCCATCCCTTTGCTTATTCTTTTTTTTGTTTGTTTGTTTATAAAAAAATTGTGAAGGAGGTTGGGGGAGAAAGTAATTAGTTTTTTTTTTTTAAATGTCTGTTTTTTAGCTAGGGCGGTGTTGCACAATTAAATTAATGTAATAGCACATCTGCCAGCACAAGAGAAGCACTAAAAAATGTCACCTGCCTATGGGGAGGGCTGCAAACATTAAGTGCCCTCAGTCAGTTACTCTGGGACAAAACAAGGAAATTGGCCTTAAAAGCTTCTAATTTATGCATGCGTTTGCTGCCCTTCACGCCAAGTGGCTGCAGAGCCAACCCAGCCTCAGGGAGCCAAGCACCCTCCGCTTTACTTTCTCCTGGCACGCAGAGAAGCTGCAGCAGACCCAGACTGAGCTCTGACGAGAGCAGTATTTTGGCGTTATCTTCTGGCCGTACAGGTTATGGGGAAAGAGCTGCCCACTTCCCAAAAAGTTCCGTCGTGAGAAGCTGTTTGTCTCCAACCTGAGCATAAACTCTCAAGATAATGTTTCCTAGGGAAACGGGAAGCATAATAATGAGGGTCCCATCCTGTACCCTCCAGATTGCTGGTGAGGGGACACTTATTACTGTGCCCCACCCCGTGAGTGTGGATCAGGGTGACCAGATCTAGTGTTTCCTACCACGTCTCCAGCATGTACCGAGACCTCTCCCAGAGTGCGGGATTTGCTTAGAGAGGGAAAGGACAGCCCCGTGCTTGGGCCGTCCCGCAGTGATATCCAGGCCTCTCCAGTGACAACATGGACAAGACACTGCTGGCTGAGGCCTTTTTTCCCTTTCCAGAGAAGAACCAGCTGCCTTCAAGGCAGACCTTCCCTGATACAGCAGGAGTCGTCACAGGAAATCACCGAATCACAGAACAGTAGGGGTTGGAAGGGACCTTTGGAGATCATCTAGTCCAATCCCTCTGCAGGATCCAATCCCTCTGCAGGGTCACCTAGAGCAGGTTGGACAGGAACGCACCCAGGAGGGTTTGGAATTTCTCCAGAGAAGGAGACTCCACAATCTCTCTGGGCAGTCTGTTCCAGTGCTTTGGCACCCTCAAAGTAAAGAAGAAAAATCCTTATGTTGAGATGGAATTTTCTGTGTCCCAGTTTATGCCTGTAGCCTCTTGTCCTGTTGCTGGGCACCACCGAAAAGAGTCTGACCCCATTGTCTTGACACCTGCCCTTTAGATATTTATAAGCATTGATGAGATTCCCCTCTCAGTCTTCTCTTCTGCAGAGCCTCTGCGTGATGCTGCCCAGCTCCTGGCAGGTCCCTTCGGACTTTGGGGTCCATCACTCCTTCCACCTGCAGGAGATGATAAAAGGATCAGGACTCCCAACTTTCCTAAAACCCACCTCTGCACCTTCTGTAGGCGAGAGAGCAGAACAAAAGGAGGGGCTGCAGAAGTCACAGAAGCACAGTTCACCCTGTAATAAAGTCATGTCTCTCCGGCGAGGAACCGCAGTATTAGGCGCATTAGGTATATTTTGGGTGGATGTATAATCTTAATTGTTGTGTATTGTTTGCATTGTAGTCCCAAGATCCAGGTCCTCATTATGCTAGATGCTATACAAATATATAAGAGACTGTCATGCATGGAAAGGCTTTTATTATGTAAATAGTCAGGTTGGGGAAAAAGAAGTAGTGTTATCTCTGTTTTACAGATGAGGCGGTGAGAGGGAAAAAAAAGGAGAAAGCGTTTTGCCCAAGGACACTCAAAGTCTGTGGGTCAGTGCTGGACTTGAAATTCAAGTCTCGATTTAGTTTCTTACCAGCTCTTCTTTCAATTTGTGCACTGCCCACACATAATTAAAAATTAAGCACAAAGAAGACGACAATACCATGTGTAATTTATCTCTATCATCTGGAACAATCATCCAATACTTCTCAGCCAAATCCTTCCCAACTCTTCTCTGTTTCTTCGAAAGCCGCATTTCTTCCATGCCCAATACCTGTGATCACCCGACATGTCAAGTCACCGTACATGCCGTCCTCTGATTTTCTGCAACATATCTCATGTTTGAGTTGGATGACAAACCTGCTCGGGAAAAGACCCTGTTCCATGTGGGGCCATGTCTCAATCGGAGCAACATGCTGAATTTATATTCCAATCCCTTTAAAGAGTGGTACGAGCAGTATTTAGAATAAAAAAAAAAAATCATATACATTCATATACACTTCTGCTGGTGAATATAGCGAGGCAACCAATGTGTTTATAACTGCTGCTCAACCTTAACTGCTAGTCAAAAAATACATATTGATGTGAATAATCTATACCAAAGACAAATAAAACACGGATTTCACTCAAAAGGCACAATATATTTTGCTTTGTGTACATCAATGTTTTATGTCGGGCTTTAGGAAAGAATGTGGGAGGAGAGAATTATGGAAGTCATGACAGTCAGAGGAAAACAGAATAAAATGAATTCAGCATTTACTAAGGCTAGATAATACCAGACCAATTCAATAGCTTTCTTTGATACAGTAATTAATTAGCAAGACAAAGAAGGGAAATCTGACTGGCTGGACTTCAATAAAGTAACTGATGAGGAGCCATGTATAAAATTATATCTCCAACCTGGAGAAGTCTGAGATTTATAGAGGAACTGGAAGGCATACAGGGTGTTAGAAGAAGAGAAGCTGAGCTGTGTTGAAAGGGAATCATTCAGAGCTCCTAAGAAGTAAGTCTTAAGACTTATTATTGTTACTATTTTCATTAATGACCCATTTGGAAAACACAGGTATCCCATCATTAAAAAGTACCGAAGCCACAAAGTTAGGGGGTATCGTTGGTGTAGAGGAAGTTCAAAATATCCCACAGCAAGAACTGAATGTCCTTGAAGAGTGAGGCCACAGAAGCAGTAAGAGAGCAGCAGGAAAAATTCTGCAGGAAACCCATGGAAAACACAACTGAAATTCTGAAAAGCAACAGGAGAGACATTTCCAGAAGAGCGAGGGAAGCATGAACGTCCTTGTATAAGACGCCAATAAGATGTTTGGAATAAACCACGATTCTGATCATTCACTTAAAGAAACCTGGATTCTCAATGAAGTGGGTACAGAGAAGGGCTGCTAAGATGAAGAGACTGGAGAGCCTTTCATGAAAGGAAAGTGTACGTACGCAGCTCGTTTAGCCTGGCAGCTGAAAACCGAGATATGGTTTGATCACTACTTGTAACTACATCAGCTAGGGGAAATATTAAATGTAGGCAATCTTGGCGTATGAGCAAGTGGGTATAAATCGGCTATGAATAATTAAGAGTACACCCTGCAGAGTGAGGGTGCAAAAATTATAGGGCCAAAACCATACCTAGTTTTAACGTGAAGCTCACAAAATGTATGAAATGGATTATGTGATCCAGTTGCCTGTGATACCTGGGGACTGGATTTGATAACCCAGAAACTCCTGCCCGTCCCTATGTCTGAGTATATTCCTGTGTCTTAGCGGGTTTCTATTACAGTGAGCTACCACCTCCATCTTATAATCTTATTAGATATTACAGTGCCTAATAATCCCTTCAGTCCGAAGAAACCTTCTGAATTAAATTTCAAATAGAACATCCTAACTGTGGATTACAAAGCCTTATGTGTGGTTTTTTTTCTTTCTTACTCAAGTAAGTTCATTGTGGCTCTTATTATAAACAAAGACAAATTTCTTTAGGGACCAAGAGTTCTTTGAATATAAATTCTAGTGTTTATGGCAAAACTGTACTTACAAATAATGATTTTCTTATTTATCGTAATTGTTTAAATGGCTTCTAATGAAATTTTTGGCCTCATGAAGTGATCAGCTTGGAATGACTTTCTCTTCTATGAAAATATTTAAATACAAACAAAGTCTGCCAATGTGTTCAATTACAGTCATGTTGGGAACTAAAGGGATTATGCGTACTAGGAGTATATTCATGTGGCTTTCCAGATCAGCTGCTTCTACCAGAGAGGGAATAAAGTAAGCGGAAAAGCCCCAAAGAGAGAGCGTTACTGTTGGAATGGCTTGGGACACAATCATCAGAGAATCTCACTCGTGTTATTTCCATAAGCCCACAATGCTGATGGCCCTGTAAACAAAAAATGCATTAACAACATGTTGCTTTTCAAACTAATTGAGATGCAGCGTGAAGATTACTTTTCAGAAATATGATGTTCTTTATGCAGGAGATCACGCTGGGCCCTGCTGCATCAAGAGCCGTTGGGATAATGCTGTATTTTGTTCTAACATCTGCATTTATTACCAGTGAGATACTTTATGTGAAATTACAAGGTGGCTTCAGACTTGTAAAGCCCTTGAGAATTAAACACTGTTGTTCCATGAAAGAAACTCTTCTTCCCAGCACAGGCCCTTATGACTGAATTGGCAGAGAAGACTTTTAAAAGAGAAGCAAGGAAATAAACTGGATATTCTGCTGATGATTTTTATGACCTTGCTCACACCCAGCTGATGCTGTGTTAGCAAGAACAGTTCACTCCAGCGAATATAATCTTAGCTCTTGTGATTATGGCCACAGGTTTCTCTAAAACCTCTAAAATCAGATGCAATTTTTTTCAGAGTGCGGAATTGTTAGAAAGTCATGGGTTCTTAGCCAGCGCTGTGATTTCAGGAGCCTGATTCAGAGTTTTAGGCACTTGTGATGAAGCTGGGCTGCACTTAACATAAATTCACTGATTCAACATATCTGTGAATTGGCATTACCATCCAAGAAACAGGAAGACACTAATGGATTATTAGTCTAGTTTCCAGCTAAAGCTTGAATAATACTTCCAGCTTCAATCACCAATCTTTAAGAAAGATATAAGGAAAAAAAGGTCCAGAGAAAGAAGCAATAGAATTATAAAGATGTTTAGTAAACAGAAGGGTTTACTTCTGTTTAAAAAAAAAAAGATGAAAGGCTTTGGGCTTAATTAGTCTAAATCAGAGAAGACTGTTACTTTCCCCATAAAAATGGGTTACAAAGTGGATCAGCAATCTGATATATTTCACAGTTTATTATGCTGCAAAGAAAACTGAAGTTGAATTTTCTGAATGTCTTTCTGAGGGTCCTTTGAGACCTTTGCCTCTGTGCTTCTCTTGTGACTCCATCACCGACGAGCACAACTACTGCCAACTCCTCAGGCTCGGTATTTTTCCTTGGGGAAACTTGATTTAAAAGTCGTGTATAAATCCGGTGAACAAAGCCTAAGGGTTTACCTTCCCTACCTTCAGTCACCTAAACCCGAGGCGTATAAAGGCGGCTGGACGTGTCTGCTCCCCCTGCAGTAACTGAGGAGAAATAGCAACAACCAGCTGCTTCACAGTGGGCAAGATCCAGATCATTAAACTTTGGTGAGATAAATCCTGTCCTAACTTGTCCCTGAGTGTTCGCTGTTGGGTTTTGCCTTCAGCTGGCTGATGACATATTAAGCAAGCACATGGCTTCATTATTTTGCTGTACTCATTAAGACGCACCTCGCTGCCATCTCTGAGGGGTTTGGCACCACAGCGACTTCTTCGGCACCAATCCTTCCCGTCCAGCTCTCCCTTCAACGTACTCCTTTTCATCTTCTCATCTCTTCTCCTCCTACTGAAGCACCTGCATTCCTCCACTTTGGTTTCCCTTCGCACTGACTGGCTTTGCTTCTTACGAATCTCAGTTTTCTCTCTGGCTGCAGCTTTCACTAATTTATTTGCTGTGTGGTGCCCCTCTAACAATATTTTACTGCTTTTGTGTCTTAGGGGAGTCAATGGGACAAGAAAAAAAAGCTATTTTAAGTGTAACTGGCTTGTTAGCCATGCAAATTCTTGAATAACAGGTATGATTTAAGTTCTCCGTGAGAGCTTGGAGTGCTGGAGCCGTAACCCCACTTCTGACTCTGTCACTACCTCCCTCAGCGATCTTGTGCAATTTATTTAACCTCCTGGGGCCAGGTTCACCTGAAAATAAAGAATATTACATTTTTTTCCCCTAGGAATGTCTAAGTCTTAAGTAATACATGTGTATATGATTTTTAAAGTCCTATTGATGTAAATGCAAAATGCTTTTTTCCTTCAAAACATTTATAAAAGGTCAAGAGAATTTTAGGGTTGAAAGATAAACAGTTCAGAAGAACTATAAAAATTAAAATTACACATGTATGCACTTATCACAAACCTTTAGGCAGCCTCTAATTAAGTAATCACTACTTCTCAGCATTATAGTAGATGCTATCATGAGCTTTAAATTGTGCAGCAGCTTGTAATACTGTTTGCTCTGTTTATACAGGATAAGGACTCTCTGGAAATTATTTAGATTAGCGTATCATCTTCCAAACTTATGCTACAATCGTGCCTACTCAGTCAGGATTGAGACGTTCCCATGCTCAGCTCTACAAAAGCCCAACAGAGAACACGGTTTCTTCCTGACAGGCCAAGAAACTAACCTGGAGATGCGAAGGTGCTTATTCAAACTTGCAGACCCTCCATCCCTTGCACATCTTTGGCAGTTCTCCCCAGCAACCAGCTTTCACCCCAAGAAGGCTGCTCAGAAAAGGGTCTTCACCTGTGGTCTCCAGGATATCACTTCTTGCCCACTGCTTTTACGTTCAGAGCAAAATGACCTCACCAAGCACCTGCAGGTGACCTCTCTGGCAGCAGCCCCTCTGCTCACCTGCGCCTGCCTTCCTCTCCCGCATCCCCATGCCAGCCACGTCTCCTGACCTCTGAAGCCTCACTGCTTCCTCGTCTCATTTGGAGTCTCCTCTGAAAACATTTTTTTCTCTTTTTGCCAGTCTTCCCTCCACCTCTGTTACTCAACTGTCCACAGTTAACAGTTAACCTTGTATCCCTTGCTGCAGCCCTGTTTGACACAGAGCACTCAATTCCTCAGCTTGGCTGAGCCTTGCTTGAAGCATGGAGGAGAAAGCCTGGAGGCTGAAAGGGCGAAATAAATCTCCAGCGATAGCAACTTACGCCTGATGGTAAGATCCAAGAGATCATTTTACTCCACCTGGATCAGTGGCATTCACAAACACTATCTCAGGGGTAGGAAGCGAGGCAATACGCCGCCGGTACCTGGGGTCGCTATAGGTGTCCACTTAAAATAGTTTATGCTGCTTAGAGAAGGAAGACTTGAGGTTGGAGACTGCTAATGTGCTTCAGTGCCAGCCTCCTCATTACCTTGCTCCTGGGGAAAGCTCAGTGGAGCCCAAAAGTCCCAAGTGCGAGGCATATTATCTCTACCTCAACACTCTTTGCAATGCCATAAGCACTTGGATAGTGAAGTAGTAACAGATGGAAGGAGAAATTAAAAGGCGTTAGCAAGGAAATAAGCTGCTTTCATTTGAGATTTGAGCCAACAGACTAAAACTGTATGATACGGTAGGAAAACAGGAAAGTCAAAGAGCAATACAGGGAGAAAAATATTCTTGTATTAGTAAATAAAGTCGTTTTAAAATAGGAACCTCACTTTGGGATCAGAAATGAGATTTGCAAACTTTCATTCTTGCATTGTCACTTATTGTCGAAACATGCCCAGTTGATTTGCCTGGGTATGAGTGAAATTAGTCTGGCAACCGGTGTGACCTCACTGCCCTTTCTCTGGTGACAACTAGGTCACCATCGTACGTCCTCCCCATTGGCAGCCATGTTTGCTGCTCCATCAGAAAACACCTAACACATTGTTATTGATACAGTATCGAGCATATGCCAAGTTCTATATGCTTTCATTAAACCTGGTGGAAACTGGCCAACTGTAGCTAAAACGTATTACACAGGAGAACCCAAAGTGGACAATTACCAAAGCTCATTTCTTTTGAAAATGAAGCTAATTAAGAATTAGCCAAAGATGCATGAAGCAGAGAACAAGCAATAGCGAGGCAGCCTCCCTGTCCCGCACACTGGGGGCTTTCTGTGACACGAGTGGTGCCAGAACCCTTCAATCTGTTTACCACAAACCCAACCCAGTCCCCCAGGAGCCCAGCAGGCATTTCAGGCTGTTTAGAGGTGCTGAGGGCTGACCGGGCAGCCCTGTTCAGGGTGGCGTGGTTTGAGATTCTGGATGTGGATTCCAGAACACACAGACTGGGATCAGAGGCAGACAAACAGAGAGTCCTCCTTGGATGCCAGCCACCAAAGAAGGACAACAGACCCTTTGATCCCTCAGCTTTTATACCGAGTATGATGCAGATGGGATGGAACACCCTGTTGGTCAGTTTTGGGTCACCTGTACTGTCCACTCCTCCCTGCAGGTGCGACTTCTCTACACTTTCCTGCTTCTGACCCTCCAATGGGGCATACAACAAAGTTAGCAGACCTTGGTTGTTATAGCTGTAAGTATAAGCAGGAGCCTCTCTGCATACCATTTAGTGGCATAATTATAAATAACCAGGTCTTGTCTCTCTGAGAGCGAACAGTGTCTCCATAATATGCTGTTAATTTCAGAGAGAAAAGGTTTAGCTGCAAAGTAAAATTACTGAACAGAAAATTGGTTCTGTTTTAGCTCAAATCAGGGCAAGGGGGGAGGCCCGCACAAGGCGACGCCACCATAAGGAAGGGGATGCACCGCGGGGCGGGGGAGGCACCCCCTTTCCCCCAGCCCGCCTGCACTTGAGGTAACGGCGCCCCAAGCCCCGCACCGGGGCGGCCCCGCTGCCCCGAGGTCCCCCCGGCGGCCGCGGTGCCGCTGGGCCACCTCAGGGCAGGCCGGGTCCCGCCGTGTCGCCATGGCGACGCCCCTGCCCCGCCCCGCGCCGCCCGCCGAGCCAATGGCGCCTCCGCCTCCCCGTCACGTGAGGGGCGCTCCCCCGCCGGCGGGAGGGAGGGCGCGGGGCAGACGTGGAGGGTTCCCACAATGCCTGGCGGGAGGTCGATGTCGCCGCTGCCGCTCGCGCCGCTCCGGTGAGGCAGGTAGCTCGAACCCCTCCCGCGCGGGGCCGTTGCCAGGCGACGCGGCCTGCCCGGGGTCTGCCCGCCGCCCTACGGCCTGCCCGGGGCCTGCCGGCGTCTGCCGGCGTGAGGGAGGGTGAGGGACGGGCCGGTGCTGGGAAGGTGCTGTCGCAGGGCCCTGCATCTGCCCGCCCTCCCCTGGCCGGGTTGCCTGCCTGCCTCCCCCTTTCGGCCCGGGGCGGGGGGGGCTGCCGGGGCACCGCAGGGCTCTCCCGGGGTGGGCGCGGGACTTGTCACCGCGAAGCGACTTGTCACCTGTTTCTCTGCTGTCCGGGCCGCCGGGTTCTGCTCACGGCAGGGGGGCTGCGTTTGGTGATCAGCCGGGATGAGCGGGGGCTGCCGGCGCTTCCCCCGGCACCAGCTGCCACCTCCTGCCTTGTCACTCGAGGTTTGCTTCTGGCACGGGAGGCCGTCGGTGGCACCTCAGGCCTCGTGGTCAGATCCCTGTTGTCCCGGGGGTCTGTCAGGGACTCTCCTGGCCGTCTGTGTCGGCATCAACCTTTTAGTATAAAGTTTTGCAGCCTAAAGCGCTGCCAACCCCTTTAAGGCACTAACCACGTTACTTCTTCCTGCTCTGGCTGCCGTTGCAAATAGGGCAAATGATTGCATCAAAGCTGCCATAGGTGGTAGATGAAACGCTCAAGTTCCCAAACTTTGGGATGCAACTTGTTCCATTCCCTTAGTTTATCAGGATCTTGATCCTGTTTCCAAGGTCTTTTTCCTTGGCTTTATGGGAAGGATTACACAGGCTCGTGGTTTAGGATTATTTCCTTGTCTGATCATACTTGATGATGTCAAAGTGGCTTTATTTGTTGTGTCCTTCTGTAGTGCTTCAGTCTGTAATACGGATTTCTGAAGTATGCTGCAGAGTGGAAAAATTAAGACTCCTGCCTGCATAATGCAGCTGTCACAAAGCTGTCCTCTCAAAAGTGGGGATAGTAAATTGTCTGGCACTATTATATATACTTGAAGTAAGGACAGAAACTGTATCTTTGTTCCCTGTTAAGCAGGTGTGCAGCTTGCATTCACTTCCCAATTTTATATTTTGTGGAAGGTTATCATGAGAGACAGACATCCTGGCAAGAAATGCCTTGATTAAGTTGGTGCTGGAGGCCAGCATTTGCAGGAGGGTAGGCTTGCCGTTACACTAGATCTGCTTAGAACCTCTTTCAGGTTTTATGAAGCTAGACTGTTTTTAAAAAACTGAAGTATCCTGAGCAAACCATATTCACTGATCACTTTCAAACACTTACTTGTAAAAAAAGTTATGAAAAGACATCTGATAGGTATAAAAAAATTATTGTCAGATCACAAATTGGAAGACCAATTTGTTACAAAAGTAAGACTGGAACATATATCACTTTCTAGTACTTTTCTGCCAGGATGTCTGCCTCAGGACCAAGTGCCATCATAACACACAACTAAATGAGATGATAATTGAATCTGTCTTTAAAACAAAAGTACAGTAAAGTAGGCTCTGGTTTCCATCATCCGAGTTTTCTTGCTCATGGGAGGAAATGAAACTGAAGCCACGTATGAGAATTCCTTTTTGTGAAAGCAGTGCAGGTTGACATATGTATATTAAATTAGGGACAGTGGAGTAACAGAGGAATGACCGTTCCATTTGACTCTTATCTGTCTGTGGTCAGCTTTCTCTGTGTTCCTCTTTTTCATGAGTTCTTCCAGCCCTCATTTGCAGGGAGGGCTGTGAGGTGCAAGGGGGAATCAATAAAGATGGACCGGAAGCAGATGCACACAGGGAAATGTAAGAATAGCGCAAGCATGGAGTGATGTTGGTCATTGCTTGGTCATCTCCCTGGACAACGGGTAGTGTTTTAGTTCTAATAACCCTTGTAGTAGTTCTGTGAACTTTTCCAGTTGCCTCCTGAATTCACAGAACATTTTAGCATCGACAACATTCTGTGACAAGCAGTTCCGCTGGCTAACTGCATGTTTTGTGAAGAACCATCTGTGGTACCTATGAGCCTAACACCTGCTGGTTGGATTTGATACTCCTCAGTTCTTTCACAGGATGAGATAGCAAACCCAATCCCTGTTCATTTCTATCTGCCTGTAATGGATTTATAGAAGATTTGTAGTGGAAGTGCAGTCTTTTGTCATCTTCAGGTGTTTGATGGATATAGAATTTTTGGAGGAAAAGATATGAATTTTGTAATGGTATGGTGAATTACTCTGCGCAGTTTTGAGTAGATGTTTAAAAAAGACGTTTAAAGATAGTTCTAAAAACACTACCATATCTTTAGTGTTCTTTCCTCAATCTTTACCTGTATAAGTGTACGTCAAATTTATCACGTGGCTCCTTCTATAGAGCCTTATTGTTTTGAAAGCTGAGTAAAGTAGCTCTTTCATTTTGAAGATTTAATATAGAAAAAGAGTTTACTAATACATTTTCAAGTAAGAATGAATATTTTGTTACAGTATATGTACTACACATCTCTCTACATATGTGTGATCTTGCAACCAAAGTGATTTTCTTTTATTAGCTTCATTTTTTTAGATAGCTTTCTGATTCTGCTGTTAGGAAGCTGAGGAAAAGTGCATATTTTCTTTGGGTGGGTTTTTAAGATGATGGTAACAAAACCTGGTTGGCTGATGATCTTAAAACTGTGCATCTGAACATATTTTTTACCTTGTGTGATTTCACAGTACACAAAGAGAATTGGCAGATTTTAATGGAGGCTTATCTTCTGTTAGAGAGATTAATTTCTCTAAATATAAGTAGGAGTCATGAAGAAAGTAATTGTTTTTCTAGATTTATGGAAATACTTATTTACATATAGGATAAAGACCCCTTCAGAGGCATTCTTTCAATTTTTACATTTATTCTTTGCTTTGTCTGCTGTCTGTGCATACATGCTGTAGTTAGGGACATTTAGATTGTTTGTCCTTAGTTGTAGGAGTAAAACAACTGTTGTTAGATTGAATATCGAAAACCTTAATGCTGTGGAAATACAGCTGTTCTTGTGTATAATTATGTTCCTGAAGTGTTCAGGTTTCTGATCAGAGGAGATTATAGATTAATTAAATTTAGTGAATGAGGTGAATGATGGGATTCATAGTCAAAGGTTGCGTTACCCTGAGTTACTCATGTACTGTACAGACAGAAACGTATTTTCCTGTTTTAAATGGCTGAAGTGATGGCACTTCCTCAGCTTCACTTAAAGAGCATAAAAACATTTTGGTATTTCCATTTGCTTTCTTTTTACTTGAATACCTCTGAGTAGTCTCCCTGGGGTGTGTTCAGGCCTTTCCAATAAGCATGCCCTCACAAAAAGAGCTGAAGAGTATTGTTAGCCAGTAAATACGTTTATTAACTTTTTCTGTTTGTTCTTATCTCATCAGATAGCTCACCATGAACTTTAACCATCAAGATCATTTAAAAGGTGAACGGAACAATATTTTCCCTTCTGAGAGCTGGCTCAGAGAGAAGCTGGCTTCCCTTCTGAGATTCTGAGTTTCTCCTGCAGTGTGGTCCTATTCACTACCTTTTCGTAAAATGGGACGTGGAGCTATGTTCATTTCTTCACGTTAGGTGCTAATGAAGTTATTTGCTTCATCAGAGGAAATGCAGATCCATGAAATTACATTTTGTGCAAGTAAGTTAATGAGGGGCATTTTAAACTCTTCTATCACATCATTGTTCTTATGTGTATATTGATATAGCTCCCAGAAGTCCCTTTCAGGCTTGAGTTCCAAGTGGTAGAGGTGGTTATTGTTGGAGAACCATTACAATTTAAAGCTCCTCTGCAATTTTGTCATGCTCTTGGGTTGCTGCCGTGGTTATATGGTTAGCAGCATAGTTAAGAACACGAATGCTGTGTGCATTGCATGTGAATTGTCCTGCTGAGAGCACGTGCATGAACTCAAATAGAGATAGGGAAACGTTTCTAGAACTGACGGTTTAATTTCTAGAATGCTTCACTCTCAGCAAGCTAATCTAGAGCAAGTCCTACAGTTGTTTTGTTTTCTGTTTTTGTGTCCAGCAGATCAAAGCACTTTGTACAATAGGGAATTCTGTAGTAAAGTGCTGAAATAAGTGTACCTGATAAAAGCCCAGGGGTATTCAGTAGACTACAGGCAACAGTGGCTTCTGCTGCTGTTATGACTTTGGTGAAAGTCTCATATGCTATACAAGTAAAATTAGAAGATTATTAATTTGGAATTTATTTAGCTAATGTGAAGCATCTCCAAGCAGGTTGAAGGTTGCCTGCTGATGAAGCTGAATTTCTTAAATTGAAAATTACAACACATTCTCCATGTTTTATTATATGCCTCTTTGAGGAGTAAATACACTTGAAAACCTTGAATATTGATTATTATTCAATAAGTATCCTGATGTGTATATCTAACCTTTGGGTAGCTGGAAATAGGGGAGGTGAGAGTTCAGGAAAAAATAGCTATTTCCTCTCTTTTATGAAGAGGCAGTGCTATTTTGGGAAAATTTGGATTCCTGACTTTTCAGAATACAGTCCTTCAGTTGCTAAGGCTTGTAAAGCACCCTTAATGTCATAGTTTGAAAGGTGTTGTAAACATGTCAATATTGCTCACGAAAGCATATTTCAGCTGTATTCAGAAATCTGTTTTCTTTTGCAGTTTGTGACTGTATGGAACTTGAGTAGCATCATCTGAGGGAGGCAAAAATCTATTTTTTTCATAATCTCTTAAGTGATAGGTGTAGTATATGGTAGGAGTCTGCAGAGCAGTGTTAAGAGTTGAGGAAGTGTTTGCTTTTGGCTTCATATAAATTCTAGCAGTTCGCCCACTTGTAAGAGGACAAACTTGTGTACTGATACTTAGCAGATAAGTAATCCTTCTTTTAATGCTTGTCTTGCTAAACTTTGGATGTTTTGATTTAATATAAGGTTTGAAGAACTTGAAGGTTTTAAAAATGTCTTCAGTCTTTAAAGACTGTCTGCAGGCTATGTGTTTATACTGTTAAATGCCTGCCATAGATTTTCTGTTTTTGATGAAGAAATGTTTAAATACACAACTTTTTCCTTTTTAATTGACTATATTCCATGTGGCTTTGATTATCATGCTTTTAAAATTAAATACTGTGTAAGTATTTATACATTGGCTTTGCAGGCACCATTTCAGTCTGCTCGGTATTTGTGTAATACAGATAGATTTTGAAGATGTAAAGAAAATGGAGACCCAGATAAGAAAAAAGACATTTCATGTTTAAGGAATTCTGCTGTGAGTTGGGAGAGCTGGATTACATTCCTTGCTGTCCTTATTTCTTGATTTCCTATTTGATAGTACGTAAGTTGTGTAAATTGCTGTTTGTCAGGGTCCTTAAGCATGTACTCAGTAACACAGTTTCATGAATGCACATTAATATTATTGCCTGATCAAGACCTGGATCGCTTTTCCATCTGGCATGTCTTTACAGTACACATTTTTCCTCTCTGGCTATTGTTCTTGTTTGTTTAGACTATAATTGTTATCTCACTAAACAAGAAGACTCACAGCTTGAAGAGTGCAAGTGCTACAGTAGTACTAAGGCTAAGTAATAGTGTTTCAGTCCTCAGGTATCTCTAGGTGAGGATTGATGGCAGTTCAGATAAAAATATTTGAGATCGTGACATTGATGTCAAATGTGCTGCTGCTTTGTGGTTCGCTTAGACTGATAGGTCCTATTTAGTTAGGACTCCAATCTGAGTTCTGGTTGAAAATCTTCCCTGTGCCCCATTTTAAGCCTGAGCATGGTATACAGCTTGGGAAGTTTGATTAGTCACAGTTGACTCTGTTATTTTTGCTCTTACCTTAATTCTGCTTCCTCCTCATTTGTGTTTTGTTGTAGGTTGTCGTTAACTCTATTGGCAATGTCTATGATTTTGTCTGCCTCTGTGGTCCGTGTGAGGGATGGACTCCCATTGTCTGCATCTACCGATTATGAGCAGAGCACAGGAATGCAAGAATGTAGAAAATATTTTAAAATGCTCGCAAAGAAACTTTCTCAGCTTCCTGATAGATGTACCCTGAAAACTGGGCATTATAATATAAAGTAAGACTTCTCTTTCATATGTTTGTGACATCCTGGCTTGTGTCTGTGTAAGTTAAAAAGTTAACAGTTCACATTAGAAATTACTAATCAAACTAAGATTCATTCTTGGCAGTATTTGTGTATCAGAAATTTAAAACTGAGAAATTGTAGAAAGACTTGAAACCTACTCAGACTTTGGTGGAAGTTCTAGTTTGAAATAGTATTTTTATAAATATAAAAATCTTTGGCCTACTAGAAATATTTCTTTAAATTTCAAGGTTGTTTCTTACATGAAAATGATCAGACTTATTATTCTTCGTGCTATTTCAACTAGTATTTATTTGTTTTCTCTTTTTAGTTTACACAAATTTAAAGAAGTATCCAAGTACTTTCATAACCCAGTATTTTGGAAAACTTGTGGTTAGAATGTTATCAAATTAGTCCTGTTTCTTGCACCTTCAGGATTTCTGTTGACTTCAGAGAACACATGCCCTAAAACCCAAGCGTATCTCAATAATTATTTCATGTGGCAAATAGGGAGTGAGGGAGTGGGAAGGGTGGGAATGGTTTTTCTAGTTTGAAGGCAGCATGTAGTAAAGTCTTAAATGGTTGAATGGAGCTTTATCTACTGCTCCATCCAGCACTTTCACAAAAATGCTTTTTGTTTTCTCTTCACGCTTTTGTGCTTTGACTTTTTTTAATAACTATTCCTAAATTTTTTGAGCTAGTCAATTTGATAATGTACCTGCATGACAACACTGATTAAGTAATAAGATGCTCTTTTTTTCCCGTTTGCAGCATGAAACTTGGATTATTGTGCAATAATTATTTGAATCTATTGGTTACTAAGAATTTTGCTTTCTATGTGATCTTTCTCCTTAGTATTGGTAACCAGGTGCACTTGAGTGTAGTTGGTAATTCAGTTACACTTTAGCTGAGCTAAATTCTGATTCTAATTTAGATATGCTATTTTAAATGAGGTGAGTAATTTCATCCTACCCCCTAGCAAATATGTAGAAGTTACAGTGGTGGAAAGTGGACCACCTGATTGATCCTAGAAAGTGCTCAGCCTTCTCCGTCTCCCACTGGTAGTGAGTTTCCAGCATTTCTGAAGATTAGGCCCAGCATGGAGTAAATTTTTCCAGTTGATGTTTGTTTTAAAACCTCAGCTTTAAACTGATCAGCTTGAAAGAAACTTTTAAGAGTGAGACATAAGGCTTAGTCAGGACATTTTTTATTACTTTTAATAGTGTAAGTTATCCATCAAGATTTTGAAGAAATGTGAATGTGACATGAAAATGTGAACGCTATTTAATGAATTGCCTAAATGCAATAGGGATATGTATATTGAACACTGGCCCTTTCTAATTTCATATTTGCCATCTTAAGTCATCCTTGCAACTGTCTTTGGAGAATGATGAATCCTTTATTCTATGGAACAGTTTTATTTCCTCACATGCTTTAGAAAGAACCAGCTGTCCTCCCCCCCCAGTCTGAAGATACGTTTTTGCATTTTTGGGATGCAGCAGATCACATATTCTGCGTTTGAGATTAATGAAAAGCTATTAAGGGACAAACCTGCTCTGTTTCTGTATCCCAAAAGCTTTATGTTGTTTTCTGTTCCATGTATGTGAGAGTGTGTGTACACACACACATATATATACACATATATATGTATAACACAACTTCTTATATGACGGTACAATGTAGTGTTAAACATTGCCTAGATGAAAATTGTTTTTATTCTAGAGTAGTGTTGGACTTTCCAGTAAGCATAAATTCCTTTGCTACCCTAGAGCAGTTTTTGCTTTTCCGATTATGAGATCAGACTAGTGAAGCAGCGAATTACCTGGATTTAAATTTAAAATTTTTGATTTGTTGTCTCAATTATAGCTTTATCAGTTCTCTGGGAGTAAGCTATATGATGTTGTGCACAGAAAATTATCCCAGTGTCCTGGCTTTCTGCTTCCTGGATGAGCTTCAGAAAGAGTTCATCACTACCTACAATATGATGAAGACAAATACTGCTGTCAGACCATACTGTTTTATAGAATTTGGTAAGGCTCTATTTTTTTTTCCTTCATTCTCACACTAAGACAAATGAGTCTTTAAATAGATGTGCAACTTAATGCACACAAACCAAAAATGTCCAAGGCAGTTTATGGCTATATTTCAGGTGGATTTAGAATCTGATTTAACTCCTGTTAGAGTCAATAAAGAAATACTTCTGTGGGCATTAAATTAGACTAGTAGAGTTTTATCCAAACTTGTTTATAAACTTTCTATTCATTCCAGTAGGTTTTGGTTTAAGCCTTGCGTGACCATATCTTGACTTCATCTTCTAGTTAATAATACTAGGAGTTGTTTGACTTCATACCTGTTGAAATACTTAACATGTAAAGGCATTGAGCTTCATAAATTTCTCAAATAAAAAAATTGCAATTTCATGTTTGCTCTTAGCTGTGCTCTAATTTTTGTTCAGTACATGAAAGGGAGAGATTTTAATTTTCTTATGATATAGTGATGCATTTAATCTTCTGTCATGCAAGCTCTAAATACAACTAATCTCATATATACCAGATAACAGCTGTTATGGATTCCGTTAATATCTATTGCTTTAATACTATGTGTTAGGCAGTTAAAATATTCTTATAAAATGCATTAGAGCAAAAAGAACTGCAGTTTCAGAAGTATGGGGGAAGGTATTTCAGTTGGTTAATTCCTGTCTGTAATTCAGTCAGTCAGTTTTTAGCAATTTTTGTATAGCATTGTTGTCTTTCTTACAAAGATTTCTTTGAACGCTTTTTTTTTTCCCCCAACTCCCTCTTTGTTTTACTTCTTGTTAAGTTAGAATGTAGGTCTATTATATTCTTTATACTTGTATAATATGGTATTAATTTTCTCCACCTGAGTATTTTGCAGGCACTTTTCATACTCGTCAGTTTATACTTGAATGCAGGAGTTAATGTTTTCATAAGACTATTTATTAAACTACCGTAACAGCCTAGAATAAATGCAGTAAATCCATTGTATTAGCAATACATTTAGTCTCATGCAGTGGAAAATCATTAGTTTATACACAGTTATTAAGTAATTAGATTTCTAGAGTTTAATTTTTTTTTTACTGCAGAATTAAATAGCCCATGATATATTAGTCACAAAACAGAAGTAGCATTAGAAATTCCAAGGTAAATGCAGGTATTTTGAACAATATATTTCAATTTGTGAAGTATGTAGTACATAAAGCTGCATGGTCTTGGGTTATTTAATTAACAAGGGTCCCTAAGGATTTACCTTTTTATTTTAATTTTTACCCAGATAATTTCATTCAGAGGACCAAACAGAGATATAACAACACACGTTCTTTGTCAACAAAGATGAATCTTGCTGACATGCAGACAGAAATCAAACTTCGACCACCATATCAAATTTCCATGTCGGAACTTGGTTCAGCTAATGGGTTCTCACATCTATCTGTGGCAGAATATAAGGGTACTGGTAAAATATCTGCAGGTAAGTTTCAGATTTTTGTTTCTGTATCCTTAAACGAGACAGATGCATGGTGGAAGAATTAATCTTTCTTTTGATATTTTTTTCTTAAAAAAACCCAACTTTTTCCCTTAGATGTTCTTAAAGCATAAAGCTGCCATGACCTTACATGTATTTTAGCTTAGATATCTGTTTTGTCCTCTGCTCAAAATGCATATCTTCCCAAGGCACTCAGAGAAAAAGATGGGTCTATTCAATTGACCTCTTTATTGAAGGAAAAAAAAATATCTACATGAATACAAGCAAATGAAGATTGGCAATTAACAAGATGATCTTCTTTCTTTTTCTGACCTTTTAAGATTTATGAAAATTTTTATTGTTTCTGCCCAGTAAGACACAATGATGACATAAACTAAGAGCATATTGTCAGGAGTTCAAGCAGTTGGAGGGAGAAGTATCAATTTAGGAAGCATCTGTGACAGTGAAAATCCACAGAGCTGTGCTGGCTAAAAGATGTACTCTAAAATACGTGCCTTGTGTACAGTGTTAATAATAGCAATTTTGTATATACATGCTACATTCATTTAAGTAGTCATTAATATTTTAAATCTTTAATTTATTTTGTGTAGGAGATAAATATAGAATTGTGTGGTTGAACTGGTTTAAAGGTTTGTGCTATTAAGTGAATGCTCTGAATCAATTTGAGACCCACCTTTAGATGTTGGCCACCAGGACAGAAAACTTCAAACTCACCAAGTCCTTGCACTAATACGTGGGCTCCACACATGAAACTAACATAATCTGATTTCAGTCTTTCAAGTTTAGTGCAGCAAAATCATAAATAGAATAAAAGGAAGTGTTGATTTGAATGACTTATTATCTTCCCCTTCTTTACCAAAAGTACCTCTGTTTATAAGGCTAGTTATCCTGGGCAGACATACACCAATGCTGTTCACTGAAAGTGTCAGGGTGAAAATTGCAATCGTAAATCTAAACACTTCTTACAGTTCTGTAATGTAAGAGATCAGCTTAATTATGTGCAGTTATATATATATATATATATATGCACACATATATATAAAAAAATAGGATCTCTTTGCCAGCGTATTGTCCTAATTACTTTTAGTTGCTTGTAAGGATTCCTCTAGAAGATTTAAAACTAATTTCTACTGAAAATGAGAAATAAACAAAATTGCTTCAGTGCCCTATTTGTACTGCTGGGGCCTTAATCCTGAGGATTCTAGGTGCTATGAGACAGTGTAGAAACAGCTTACAATCTCTGTATTTGCAGTTTGACAGTATTAGAGATAAATTCTGGAAAATTATTAAAGGAAAAGTGTGAAGATGTTTAAAATATTTAGAAGGAATCTTTTAAGCAGCACTGTCCATACCTTTAATCATCTGCTGCTTATATGTGTGGGCCGTTTTTAAAGGTATGTAATGCTGTGATGCCATTGTTACGCCACTTTTGATGCTTACATCGTTGTTACCTCTTAATGTTCTAGTGTAATCCTGGCTTGTAGAAAAGGTTATGGTGGCAGAAGTGGCAACTGTTTAACTCTGAAAGTTGTCTAGATTAAAACTTCCTGCAATTGGAAAAATAAAAAAGCAATAAGCATGAGAGAATTTAGCCTGAGTGAAAATTGGCTATATTTGTGAAGTTGTCCATGGAGTGGGAGATGAGGTTTTTATCATTTTTCTGAAGAAAAGTGTTGGAAGATCATATGGGCTTAATTAAAATGTGTAACAACCATTTCCCTTTTTACTATAAAGTAAAATTAAACAATAATTGGCAAATGATATTCCAATTTTTTTTCACCTACCTCTCCACAACTTGTCTTACAGAAGGAGTTCTGTTGTCCTCTTTTCTTTCCATGTCAGCTTTCTTCTGTTCTTTTCCTTCTTTCAGTTACTTTTAACTTTCTTCTTCCTCTGAATTCCACAAATCTCTCTGTTCACTTATCCACTTCCTTCCTTGAATTGCTGTAGGAGCTCATCATCAAAGGGACTGTACATTATGAGAAGCTTGCACTTTGCTCTTTCTTCAGCTCTTCAAATTTTAGATGCTATTGAATAACAGTGTCTTTTTTGGCAAGTCTGCTAATAGTTTTATAATTCTTTACATTCATCGTTTCTCTCTACTCTTGAAAAGAACTTTCTCTGGATGTTTGCGACCCACTCACTTGGCTAGACTTCAAAGTTTCTCCTTTGCTCTAAGGACAAATTCTCTCAAAAAGATATGGTTTGCCTAGTGTAATTTCCTGAATATGCTGCCCTGTTAAAAATATGACGTGCTGTAAGTGAATTAAGTATGTTAAATCAAGTTGGATAGCATGCAGAGGTAGGAAGTTTGGTGGATGCAAATCTTGTTTTGTTACACAGAATAGCAGAATTTGACGCATTAATTTTGGCTCTGCTGATGAAGCATTGTCTGTTACTGGCTTATACTTGTAATTAGATACGTATCCAAGGTCTAGTGTCTAGGATCCTTATATTGTTACAGTAATTGAAAATAGCAGCCCTTTTCCTTTAGCGAAAGTTGTGCTGTGTAGTGTGGAATAGGGGTTATTATCAATGTGTGAAGCATAAAGTGTGCTGATTATGGACCGAATTTTGCTTCAAAGGTGAATGTAGGTGTGGGCAGGCATTAGAAATAGGGTGACAGCATGCTGATGTGTGATGGCTTAACTTAGGATAAATTTACCGTTTTCTGAGCTTTTGTTCAATGAAGGAACAGTTGTCAAATCAAAATTACTTTTTGCCTGATGGTACACTCAATGTTTGTTTGGTTTTTTTTTACCTTCTATTTTTAAATACACATCCTTACAAGTAGTGCAGTTTCTTACACCATGTAAATTTCCTAAATTTCTGTTTAAATGTTAACGTTTTAATTCAGAATTTGTGCTTTATTTGGTCCTTCACTTGCGTTAGAGAGTTTTTGATGTTGCAGTTATCGTATTTCTAAGATTTATGGATGTACTGACTCAAGGTCAGCTGTCCTTTACACTTCCTTCTCTGACAAACCTTCATTCTTCTGGCTTTGCCTTTTTTTGTGTGTGTTTAAAAGGCTCTTGTTGCTTTGATTACCACACTAAAAGTTATTAAGCCCTGGAGAGCATAATGACATCAGTAGTGGTATGCAATGTCATTTAAACCTTTTGGATTTATTTTCATACTTTAATAAGAGAGAAAAGTAACTATTTTATGATCCTTCATAGACTATCTTGATTTAGCTGACAAGACTCTTTACCTCTTGCCCCATGGTTCTCAAAGAGGTGTCTTAAATACTGTTTTAACACATGATGTTTTAAAGTTACCCTGGTAAATGGGGAAAATGAGATTGTCTGGAGAGCTCTGCATGGAAAGCAGTGAACTAATTTTATCCACCCATTAATGAAACGCAATTACTTTTGGCTAAAAACAGTCACATACACCTTCAGCTTTTTGCCACTTGATGGTTTAAAATAACAGAACAACCAGTTACGAGTCACTGAAAAAGAATGATTTGGTATGCAAATAGCAGATCTAATCTTAACTTAGTGATTGCTGGTCGTATTCCTCTAATATGCACTACAGTTAGAAAAGCAGTAAGCTCTGAAAGTTAAACATGGGTTATGCTTTTGTTTAAAAAAAAAAACAACCAACTGATTACACTATTAAATTCAGCACAAATGAGTTAACTGAACTAATTTTGTGTTTTATTTTTAAGTTATCACACAGGCATAATTAGACAGCCCTGTCTGCTTATCAATGCGAAATAGCTTTTGTCATTTTTTCTTTAGGTTCTGTAACTTCATAAACTGTTTGGAAAGCCTTTTTCCTGGATCTGTGCAATGCAAACAACCGGGATTGACACCCCTCTCTCTATTAATGTTACAGTTCATTAACCTCATTGTTCACATCTTTACACTTCGTTGATTTGAACAGAATGATTTAAGTATGGCTCAGTAGTTCTATTGTTTTCCCAGTGTTGCCTAGACTGTTAAGAGTTTTGCATTGTTTCTTCATATTTGCTTTCTGTTATTAATTATGAAAAGGGACAGTAATGAGGAACATACACAACTGTTACATACTTGTGACCCTAGATAAGCCCGAAAGAGTGGGTGTGCGTGGAAAGTGTGTTTTAACGTTAATGTGTTCTGTAAGGGGCTTCTAAGCACTATCTGGAAGGTCTGTATAAGGTTGTAATATAAATACTAGCTTAGTTTCAGAACTGTCTTTTTATTTGTGTCTTTGGTAGCATTCACTGGCTGTATTTTTTAAGGTAGGAAACTGTAATAGCTTTGCCTCATAGTGTTCTGTTCAGCAAACAAGCTAAATCAGTTTCAATAGCTCTGCTAATGCATTAGTATTAAAGAAAAGTGGAGGTTGTGAGAGGAGCTCTTAAGTACGTGACTTATTAGCTTCGTACTAATTGTGGACAAATTTTGCTAGCAAGTGCATCATTTGCCATTGATTTCCTGGCATGTTTGAGCAGCTTTCAGTACCATACTGAATAAGCTGAATGTCTTGAGTTAAAGACTAAATATAATAAGACAATTATATATGTGAATTGAAGGAAAGTATACTTTTTGTTAAGCCTTCTGTTGAAATATTTAAAAAGTTTCTTCTTTTTAGAAAAAAAATACTGAGATTTTGTTATTTGCTTCAGTGACCTCTGTGATCTGGAAGCCGCTGAAAAATGAGATTACTATCTTACTAAATTTGTAAAGACGTTGCTTTGACCTTTGATACGTTTTTTTGATCTTCTGTTTTGCAGCTCCTCATCAACGGCTGGAACCTGTGACTCTGCCAGGGATTGTCTCGTTTGTGCTTAGTCTGTTATGTGGGGCTTTGAATTTAATTCGTGGCTTTCATGCTATTGAAAGTCTTCTCCAGGTACGGTACCCGTTTATGAATTTAAATGTTACGCATCATAGCAATCATAATACCACCTTAGAAATGAACTAAGTCCTGCCAGTTTTATTTTCAGAAATATTGTTTGTGAGGTCAGACCTCTGTTTATGACACCTGTATTGTTTGTGATCTGTGCATCCTTCTTGAGTGCGATGCATCATTTGTTAAGGCTGTGAGTTACAAAAGCAGTAGAAGGTGGGTGGCCAACTCCTTCCTTAGGTACCTTGCTAGCAGTGAGAATGTGAACATAATGTTCTGTTTTCTAAATTTATGCCAGGATACGAGACATTTACTTTTAATAGGTGTTATTTAAAAACACTTGAGAGAAATAATGAACAGCTTTTAAAATCTGGCCAATTTTTTGGAAAGGTCCACAGAGCGGGGATCTTTAAACAGGTTTTGTAAAATTGTTTATCAGAAACCTTTTTTAGTTTTGTTTGCTGTTATTAAACCACCTTAGGTAGGATGCTTATTTCTCTTTGTGTGCTGAAAGGATCAGTGTAAGGGAAACTGTCAAGTGATTTCTTCTAAACTGCCCCTCCCTAAAACAACAACACCCCCCTCACCAAACAACCTCCTCAACAAACGTTTGTTCATGTGAACTCTCTGCTTTGACCTTCCCTGTAGCCTTTAGGTTTCTTTCTATTCCATTTCCCGTGCGAGTTGTATTCTCATTGCTACAGTGAAAATAATAGTGTATAATGATTTCAAGCAATTCAA
This sequence comes from Numenius arquata, assembly GCF_964106895.1. Classification (NCBI taxonomy): domain Eukaryota; kingdom Metazoa; phylum Chordata; class Aves; order Charadriiformes; family Scolopacidae; genus Numenius; species Numenius arquata. The sequence goes on along the minus strand of NC_133578.1, from coordinate 12,685,100 downwards.
GTGGTATTGGCTGGTAGAAAGTTCATGTGTTAGCCCCCCAGAAAAAGGCTTACTTGACATTAAATGGCTCTACTGTTGTGGCAATGGAGGTAGAAACTAAAAATCTCATGGAAGTTGGCTAATAGGTGATCTTTTTGTTCAAATATAAATCTAGACTTTATAACTACGATGCTTTTGATACCTAATGGACTTTTTAAGGAAGTAAGGTAAAGAAGATGACCTATATTCCAGTTCTCTTACAAAACTATTGGTATACGTAAAGATTTAATAAAGCAATAATGTTTAGGTCTCAGCATTTCCTGAAGAATAATGAACAGGGTTAATGAAAGTTTTCCATGCTAGGTCCTTCTTTTGAGTTGGTTTTGGTTTGTTTTTTTAAAGTAAAAGCAAGAATGAAATAGTGAACATACATCTCTACTTTATCCCTAATTAGATTTTTCTGTTATGCACACTTCACTAAGTTTATAAATAGGAATGATTTCAAAGTACGCTTGAGTACGAATAGTACTGAACAGAATTCTGTCACTTTGTGTGGTGTTTCTAGAACTTGTTTTGTTACCTTTCCACTGCTGATTTTTTAAAAAAGGAATGCCAATATTAGATTAACCTATTTAACTGATGATAGGGCAGCCAATTAATTTTATTCTATATGTTACTGCATCTGGAGATAATAGATGGCAGTACAGATGGAAGATATTTTTTCATTTCTGACAAATGAGGCACACTAAAAATCCATTAAAATTTCTCTTAATTTATTCTATTATGGAAAAATCCAGAAGGTTTAGGGAGAAATAATCAAAAATGTGATTAATAGAACTTCTTCTGAGAATTCATTCAAAATCTTCTCTCTGACTTAGTTTTTCCTTTATAATCAGTGTTTTTATTTGGGTCTTAGCAAAACTGTGCTCCAACAAATATGCAGGGGTACTGAGGCAAAGGTTTACACAGGGTATAGGAGTGTACTGCATTGTGTAGGTAAGTTTTATATGCAGACATACAAACTTTTCCCTACACTGTAGGTACAAATGCTTCACACTGAACAGAAACAAGTTCTGAATCGACCACCACCTTCTCAAAATGAAATTTGCATTCAGGGAAGGACGTTTGCATGAGTATCCATTGTTTTCATGGGAGAGTTTTTGATTGTCGCAGATGTTTGTTGGAAATGTGGTTAGTATAATCACTGAGCATGTAAATTTATTCTGCTCAGTGCTACAGGAACTATAACAACCTGTTTGAATAAATTTGAAGGAATTTTGTTTTGTTTTTTTAAAGACATAGTGGAAAGTTCTATCACTTCAGGTAAATTTTTCCATCTTTTCTTTCAGGAGAACTTAATTTTCCAATAATCTCTCTGTGATAAATTAATGTGCTTTTGTTTGTTCTCACTGCCATGAAGGCAGTGCTGCCAGCGTTGTTCTCTGTGTAGAATTTTACTACACTCTAGTGGCCAGTTTCTGTCTTTTCCTTTTGTCTCGTTTCCATTTTGTGAAGCTGGAGGAAGGCGCGATTTTACAAAGTTGGTATTAAAGGTAGTTACCAGTGTTTAGAGTTGAATTTTCAAAGGCATCTGGAGAAGGTAAGTGTCCAGTACTAGAGCTGGACTTCCTTTAAGGCCTTTGAAACTCTCAGCATTAGTTGTCTATTGTGAATGAACATTTTGGTCAGATTCCAGATCATGGTGGATTTTTTCCAGATGTATAAGTAAGCAATGATTAGTGCTAATTCCTTTTGTTTGGCATAGTATAGGAATTACTATAAATCTCTAGATGAGACTATTTTAACATACGATAATTTTCATACTCTGAATATCTGGAATTTTACAAAAACATTGTAAAACAGTTTTTTTTTGTTCTATTTTCACAGAATGAAGGTGAAGATTTCAGCTATGTTATTGCATTTTTTCTTGGAACAGCAGCGTGTTTGTACCAGGTGTGTTCTTCTGCTTGCAGAATGCACTAGAGTTTAGAAATATTACCCAGTCATGCATAAATGTCATCATGTTTTCTTAAATGTCACAGATACTTGAATAGGGCGATTATAAAAAAAAATTTCTGCTCTGTTGTATTTCATTAATCATAAACTATCACGCAGTAGATTGATAAAAAGAGCTTATGTTTGCTGGCATTTTTCTCTAGTTAGTTGGTAAAGAGATTTGGTGTGCTTTTCTGTCGAGAGCTTATAATTTATCTCTAAAGCCACATGGAGTTTATATCATTTTGTTAAAGTAATAGTTTCATAGTTCAAGTAAATCTAACTGTCTGAACAAATGCCTTACTGCTGCTCTTCGTTGGGAAGACTTGAAGTAAATACAGTAATACCTAGGCACTACACCCCAGAATTTTCCTTACTCTGTACATTATTGGGCATCTCCCTCCTTCTCAAGGCTTTCAGCTGCTTTCCATTATGTTTTCATTCTCCTGTCTGATGTTTCACGTTCTGTTTCAGGTCTGTAGGTTTTCCATTTCTACATCTGAATTGGCCTTTCCTATATAATTTGTAGCAAGGTATTCTGGTGCGCATTGGCATTTGTCATTCAGTGACATTACTGTTACGTTTAGCTATGACTATAATGTCTCATGATCAGTTGCTGTTATCACAATTCTTTTGACTTTTCATCTCCTGCACATGGAGTGGAGTATGCAGTTTTTACTTGTTTCCATGTGCCAATATTTAGTATGGTGGCAGACTGTAAAATAAAATAATGTCTCAGAATTTTCCTTGCATCTCAGCCTTTCTATCAGTCAGCGTTTTGTCCAGGTTACAGGTAATCTCTATTCTCTATATCTCTAGCAAAATGTCAGAGTACAACTTGTGTTCTTCACCACTTGTTGAGTTTCCATCAGCCTCTGCCTTAAATAGTTCTTCAGATTGGTGTTAATTTTCCATGCCTACGATCTGTTCCTTAGCTGATAAGGTGGAGTTCTTTCATTTTATTTTTTTGTGTGAAAAATACACATTCTTTCCTCCTCTACCAAATTAGAAACCTTATTCTTTATAAAGTATTCATGTCTGTGCATTGAGACGTAAGGACACGCATCTTTCCCCTACTGTCCGAGTTGAATAGGTCTATTTTAAAGGAAGAATCCATGCAGCTCAGAATGTGGGCTTTTTCGTAATATTCCAAATGTGTCTGTCAAGACTCTTGTTCTGCACCCTCTAGTGTGATTCATACAATATGTTATTGGTCATTTTTCAGAACTAAGGGGGCTGGCAGTTCTGTGGCATGTTCTGATGTTCGTTTGCCACATTGTGAGAAAATGGAAGTGAGAACCAACAGAACATTTAGGAGTTCAGGAGATTAATTCCCTATGTTACATGACAGCACATGTCATTATCATTCACCCACAAGGCTTCCATAATGTTGTATTCTTTTGTTCAATTAATAACAATGTAGCAGTGTGTTTCTTTTTCTAGTTTCTAAGAAAATGTTTGTAAACTAGGTATGCTGGCAAAAAAAAGGGGCTTACACCAAACAGGATGTTTTAGGCTCACTAACATTCAGTGTGCAATGATGAAGAATGTAATTTGCTTGTGATCATTAGGAGCCAATAAATCTATGAACTGAAGAGTTTCTATGCCAGCTCTTTTTACATTTGAGGTGAAGCTCTTTGGACCAAGATGAGCATCTTCACAGTCTAGCTCTAAATACCAAGAACGCAAGTGAGAGTAGATGGTGTGAAGAAAATCCTCTGCTACTTTTTGAACTGTTGTAGTAATACACGGGATGTATTGAGTGACTAATTAAGCCTGCAGGCATATATATGTATGTATCAAATTGAAATAATAATAGAGTTCGCTTTACATTTTCACATATGGTATGCAATCTTGGTATTTTTAGATTGTCTAAGGAGAAAAGTAAAAGCTGTTCTAGCATTGTAGGGGAGTGGTCCCATCACCATCAGCATCTATCATAAAGTCTCTAAAACCTTTCATTTCAAGATGATGCTATCAGTATTTAGGTTCACTTTTATATTGAAATCAAATGTAAAGCTTTAGGGCACTTTCTAAGCAGCATTAAAATATAAGCTGTGATTTGTAATTGCTTAAAGTTTTTTACATTTGGGATGTTTGGGTTTTTTTGTACACTTGAAAATGCCATTTTCAAGTAAACTCTTAAGTTATTCTATTGCTGTCTTATGGCTTATTTCGCTTATAAAATTGTAACTAAGTATTGCAACACTGACAAAATAGCAATGCTATAATGTTCACAGGGTAAAATAACTGAGATTAGGAGCACTGATAATTTGTCCAAGAAGTCAAGAAAAGCCTATTCCAGTTTATCTAGAGCTGATGTCTCTAATGTTCCTCCATGGTTTCTAGTCTCTTCTGAAGAAGAAAATGTACAAAAGTAACCACTGTCTCAGTTGTATCTGAAGTCCAAAGAGTGCAAAGTGTCAGGAGTTGAACTCTCAGTCATTGCTTAACATTTCTTAAATAAACTTAAAAAATCAAAAATCAAAATCTTCTCTGAAGCTGTGAGGAGCCTTCTACATAAAAGCATGCTCAGTAATTGCCATGCTGACACTTCCTTCAATAGAAGAAAAAAAGCCCCCAGGAATTTCATAACAGCTCTTGTTATAGCAAGGTGTTAAAACCACAGGGTTTTGGCCTTTTGACTGGTGTTCTGTTTTTTAAGTGGCAGATCTTTTAACATGTCAAACCTCGACTAAGGAAAAAATAAGCTCCAGAATTCATTTGAAACAGAACTTCAGTAAAATTCACAGTCAGTCAACATCACATTGCAGTGACATTTTTAAACTTCCATACTATTTTTGTTTTTTTAAACCCTTCATGTTTATTAATCATTTTGATGAAGCACACCCTTTATTTTAGTCTTGGAAGCAGTTACACTCTTTCATAGGCAATAACACTGGGAAACTATCTGAATTCTTACTGCTGAGATACTAGTACCAACTAATTGCTCTTTTAGATGAGATTTGTAGCCCAAGTAGGTTGCATTTGCTTTGCTCAAAATGGCCAAGCAGGTTCAGGGGAATTCCATCTAGATTCTGAAATACGCGGGTTACTTATCTCTAGTTTTACTTTGCTTTGGAGGAAGGACATACAAATCTTACTGATATTGTCAGCACTTGCATCTCTGAAGGTATTTAGATATCCAGAAATCACAAGTAGTTTTGTTAATCTGAGCCACAGTTAGAGTAGACATGCATGCTTTATAAGAAAATGGTTATGTTTCAAATAGAATATAAAGAAACCTCAATAAATTGCATTGTTCGGTTGTGAGTGTACAATGCTTTTGCCCTTTTTTGAGGAACATGAAAAACGAAAGAAAATTAAGTAGAGTTTCTCTGACTGATAAAACATGGCAAATGTACGATAAGAACAGAAATGGCACTTAGATAATCTGATGATGAATGCTGTTAAAAAATTTGTGTGAGCTTTCTTATATATCCAGTGGGAACAGGTTTAGAATACAAAGTAAGCCCAAGTGATGTTATCTACCTTTAAGCACAGCCAAAACTTTATTCATCAAACAGAAATGGCTAGAATCCAGAGGGGGTAAACAATTTTTTTTGTGGAAGTCAAGGAAGTAGTTTGACCAACAGCAGAAGTAAAAATAATGTCCGCAAAAAAGTACTGGACAGCTGCGTCCTTTTAGAGATGAAAACTGAGGCAAGAGACTCAACAGATTTGCAGTTGCAGTAGGAAGAACGGAGAGTGGGAGACTGTGGGCTGTCCTGACATTGTTACACCACTGCGTGCAGAAACTGACCCTTAAAACGTGGTAGAACTACAGTAGAGTTGTTACGTATTTCTCTCTGAATGTGATCCATCTGGCACCGCCTGAAGAAGGACGATGGTTCTATGTGGACCTCTCCACATCCACCAGCAAATCCTCTGCATTATCCCTAACATACCTGGGTTGGTGTCTGGGGGATTGCCTTGTGCTGAGTATTCCCGGCTTCAGGGCCCTGGTATTTTCCCTGTCCTTCCCGTTGCTTTGCCAGAAGACAACACTGACTCTTGTTCCTTCTTCATTGCCTGGATGGAACAGAATGTATTTTGACCAGAGATTGCCATGAACATTCACTTTGCTTTGTCACGAGTCCCTCATTATTGCAGGTTGCAATCAATTATTATGAGAGAATTGTTCTTAAAGAGGGTTTAATGGAAGCAAAATGTAACCTTGTATTGATAAGGGGTACTTTTCACCCTTCCATAACTGCTAAATTGATACTGTTCTTACATGTTTGATTTAGAGTTTTACTTGTTTCAGGTTTGTAATTTCTCAGTGACCAGATAATGTTTGAGTGGAAGTTATTCTTCATGTGGTAATCTGATTTCTTTTTTTTTTTTTTTTCCCCTGGCAGTGTTACCTGTTTGTGTACTACACAGGCTGGAGGAATGCCAAATCCTTCCTGACTTTTGGGTTAATTTGCCTGTGTAACATGTATCTGTACGAACTGCGCAACCTGTGGCAGCTCTTCTTTCACGTGACTGTGGGAGCATTTTCTACCTTACAAATTCGTCTGCGACAACCACAGGGAAAGTCCCCCGATTACAATGTCTGACAAGTCCTGCAACATTTAGAGGCAGTCTTGTTCCAACAGTTATTCACTCTCAGGAATGTAAAGCTGTTCTCCAAAAGAAGAAGCTGTCTGGATATGGGGTGCTTTTTTTTTTTTTTTAAAGAAGTCAATGTAAGATGCCTGTGGACATTTTTACTTGATAGTTAAACTTTTTTTTTTCTTTTTTTTAAGAGGGAAACAAAGGAATACAGGACTAGAGGATATCCATGCAGTGAAATGTACGTAGGGACACCAAAATTGGGGAATTTGACTGGTGGCATAAAAAAGCTTCATTTGAAAGTATGTTAATGGAAGGAATGTACAGAGTATGTCTTCTGCATATCATGCACCTCTTCACTTCCAAAATCAGTTTTGCCTTTGTGAGGCAGTAGGGAATAGGCTAAATAAATAATAATAATAATAACAGTGCTATTGCATATTAGCAACCTAAATTTGGAATATGTAAGATATGGAGTTTTGGAATGTTTTGTTTCACATCGACATATATGTGAATGTTTTCTTAATTAAAATGTAACCTGGAAATTCTGTTTCTGGGGATCAGCTTTATGGCACCTGTGGCCCTCTGTCCAGTGCTATAAATACTTTAACGTTTTTTCATTTATGATTTCCCTTTAATTATCCTTTCAAAGCGATCTATGTGGACAAGTTTCTTTTTAGTAATTATTCAAAAAGTTCTGCTACTTGACCCAGGATTTTTGCACGCTTCCTCTGTTTGAACTCTGGAAAGGTTGAAAGGGAACGGATTGGTGAGTAAACGGAGTGACTTGTACTTGCTGGACTGTTGTTCTTCTTTTTATATACTTTTAGAAATGGATGAATAATTGGCTCAAACCTGAGATAAACAACTGGTGACAGGAAAATAATAAATCAGTCTGATTATCTTAAATGAGAAAAAAACAGGGATTTTGTTTATTCTTCTGGCTTTATGAGTTGGGTGGTTTTGTGCTGGGATAGAACCTCCTTGATTTGACTTGTGTTTGAGGGAACCTTTGTGTACTCCTGAGGTTTGTGAATCAATTAGAAAACTTAGAACAGCAACCATGTGGTACTACCATCATTTGCACTGGGTGTTTTTACAATTATATGACAGTTATTTATGATGTTTCATACTGTACAAATCGATAGACTTTTGTATATGACCTGGAATAACGTGAGGATTCACTGAAATGCTGGGAAAAGAAAAAGAAAAAGGAAAAAGCAAGCTTTAATGGCAGGGAGGTTGCCCTGCTGCTTGTGTTGTTGGGTTTGGGGATTGGCAGAGCTTTGCTGTACCATGAAGTGTTGCTGTGGACAAATTTATTTGGGCAATTCATACCAAAATTGTATATGTTTCAGTAAGTTATTTAGTGTCGGATTATGACCGAGGAGAAAGGAGCTAGATATTTTCTTTTCTTTTTAAATAGGTGGTAATAATCAAGAAAATTATGCATAATAGAACCATGAAGAATTAGAGAATGAAATTGTAATCCAAAGTGAACAGGAGCAATATCTATTATAATCTTCATAATGTGTTTCTTAGACTGATGTCTGAGATAAAGACCTCGAAAATACCTTGATGTGCAGCCTCAAAGATTGGTGTCGGAGGTGATGTGCTTTGCAGTTAATTCTCTTTCTTCCCCACTTTGAGACAGAGAAGCAGAATGCATTCCTGGGCATGGTCTGCTTTTGGCTTGGGAATCCAGAAGATGGGGAAAAGATTAAGAGGAGGACTGGATGGTAGCATATAGGGATTTTAGGAAATGTTTACACCACAAATGTTTTAAAAATCCAGAAGAATAGAAAACAGCCTTTGTTTAGCACTGAGAATTTTGCTTGTATTAGCATTCAGTGCACCTTTCTGAACTCCAGACACAAAGGTGAAAAGCAGTCCTTTATCATTTTAAGCCAGTGACTGAAAAATATAGCTATTTGTGTTTTAAGTGTAAAACCAGGTTTTATCTTGCTTATAAAATCTAGAAGAGTTCTTATACCTATCTTTTTACTTCATATCCATTGACAGGCAGGGATGCTATTATGAATGCCTGAAGTACTGCTTAGTTTTTAACTCGGGCTGTTGTGCACATGAAGAATTTTCTGTTGTATCATTTCTTCAGTTGGTATGTTGGCAGAGAATCTTGTTTTCCCTGAGACTCCTTCGCTTCCTTCTATTCCTGAAGATGCATTTTTAAGGAATGAAAACTTCCTTTGTCATAGCATCTGGAGCCATTATTCCATTCCAGTTATGCTGGCGTTAAACTAATTGCTGATTAGCAGGTATAATGAACAAACGCAACTGTCAGTGTAATAGAAGACAGTTGGGGTTTTGTTTGCTTGTTTTTACAGCACTGATAAAAATCCCATTTCACAATGTAAAGTTAATGAGCATGACTGTTCTTCATTACCTGATATTACTAGGTGCTAAAAACACAGCTTTTAAATGTGTTACTTTAGGTTGACTATAATATTAGAACTTGCTGAAATTTTGTGTGAGATAGTTGGACTTGATGATCTTAAAGCTCTTTTCCAACCTAAATGATTCTATGATTCTATGAGAAACAAGACACACCAGGCCAAGCTGGAGGTGAAAATTTACTGAAAATTCCCCGAATTTCCCATTTGCTTATAAAAACTCAGCATTCAGAAAAACAGTAGGTGTTTCCCTGCTGATTTTACCAGATACTTGAGTTTTTAGGAAATGAACTTGCTGAAGATGACTACTCTCTTGAACAACATGTGTTATTTTGGTTTGAATTGCACAAGGCCATTCATAGCCGCTTGATTTTTCTGTGGGATTTAGTAGAAGCAGAGCCCATTCATGCCGTGTGTATAAAGTAAGCCCTCTTGAGGTTGGAATGGGTCCATCCAGCACCCACAATACCATATTTTTCTTTGAATGAAGTGTCACTGTTTACATTCACTTTCAGGAACGGATGGCCAAAAGTTTGACTGACTTCCACAAGGTGTTTGAGGTTTGGTTACCTCAGAGTCCCCTGTTTGAGCTTCTAGAGACTTAACCATGTTCTTCCTTGTGAATTTTTCTTTAATATCTGAGGATTTTCGTAGTGGTCTGCTCTCTTGTATTCAATTTCTGGCTAATAGCTGGGGATAAGGACTTGTCTCAACTTTGTGAATTGTCAGAATTTACTAGGAAATAACTTTTGAGACCCTGTAAAATGTGTAGACCCCTTCTTCTTTCACACTGGTTCATGGAAGACTGACACACATACATGTGCATAAGATATATAAGAATATATATTATATATAAGAATATATAATATTGAGAGAGAGAGAAAGGGAGAGAAGTGTAGAAAATGCAGCCTCCTATGAGGGAATGTATGTGTATTATTTGGATTAATTTTTAGCGCTCTCAAAGCTAGCAGAGAACTAGAAGATAATGGAAACTGGTTTCCTTTGCAGATGTTGTGATTACGTAACCTTCACTGTAGATTCTTTAATAAATTGATAGTTTCTTTATCAAAGGACTGAAGAACATCTGTTTAGGGATATTACCTTTCAGCCTCCTGCCTTTCATTCCCCATTTCTATTGCAAGTACTGTGGTATGATTGGTTTTGCTTTCGTGGTTTGTATTGGAAGAAAGAAGCCCATTAACATTTGCAAACACTAAACACTTGCTATTCAGATCAACTTTCTGTCCGAATAAATAGCATTGTAGATAGGTGTTATGGCTTGCAAAAACCCATGCTTTCTAAATGGCATCGGTGTAAAGGGATGTATTACAGGAGGGTTTTTCCCTGATTGGAGGTAATTGATGAGAAGGGTAGCGGTAAGGGAGACTGCTTCAATGGCAGCTGCAGCCTTGTGTTGACAGGAGTCCAGCTGATCTCTCACCAGGGGTCTGAGGAAGCTTCATGTGCAGTTCCAGTGATAGCTGGTCAAATACTCCAGGTACCCCTTTACTTTGGTAAGGCCAAATGGTCTCCCGGTCTCTGTACCAGTTTCCTTTACTTAACAACATTGTGGTTCATCAGTTTCATTGATCAAATTGTTTGCCAATGAACTTTCTGGAGCACTTATGTCAATCCATACACCTTCACTTGCTATCCTGGCTTTACAGAGCTATCCCAAAGTTGTTATGGCCTCTTGGAGCATTCACGGAGTCTTTGTTTTCCTGGATAATGTGTCTTTCTTCCTCAGAGGCAAAGCTTCCTGAGACGGGTAAGTGACAAGTACGTGTTCAGGAACTTTGAGGTACGGTTTGGGGGGGTTGCAGAGGCACCGTGCGGGTCCCTGGCTGCTGTGCAGCATGCCAAGCTGCGACCTGGGTGTCTGGCTCAGCTTGCACGAGGAACACTGTGGGATTAGCCCACTAACCTCTGTACTGAGCAGAGCTCAAGAACATGCCCTAGTTGTCAAGCACCATGCAAAGCTTGAAAGGAAATGAGAATGTGCTCCAGCGCTCGCACTGAAGCTGCTGCAGGAATGCCATGAGAAGAGAGGGCAAGAGAGAACGACATTATCGGCTGAGTTTTCCTGAACTCACCTAGCCAGGGAGGCCTGGTGCCTGCTTTACATGTGTCCTTAAATAATGTGGCATTAAGTAATTCCAAAGCCAGAGCCAGCTCTACTCTGTCTTCTCCCTGCCCTTTTCAGGACACAGTCTGCATTGCTTTAGTTCTTCAGGCGACTTAGGCAAGCCCTGTGTCTTAGCAGGAGGTGTGCAGCATCAGGATGGTGCTCTGCGTGCCTTTCTCCTGGTCCCTCCCCATCCCTGTCTTCCTTGCTGAGCAGGTGAAAAGGAGAGGTGGGAGCTCGTTTAGCCTGTATTTAATTTCAGACCAAATGGCAACAGTCATTTGAAGGACAGGAGAGCATCGAGCATACGTGAGTGGTGAGAGCAGGAGGTTCTTTGTTCTTCTCCCCTCGTAAAGGAAGGATTGAAACCATGGTCCCGATGGCGCAGCAGGGTAACGGCTTCATCCTGGGTTTGGTGGGACTCAAGGTACACAATGCCAGACCAGGTAAAGGAACACAATAACCTGACTTGGCTGCCACGTAACGGGCAGTTCATGGCTCCTGCTGGAACTTGTGCTGCACCATGCAAGAAGTTGTTCACCATTAGGTGGGGAGGGCTCCTCTGGAGCCTCTCACGGGCACGCTCCTAAGTGAGGAGGAGCAGCAGCGTGTACGGGAGGGTCTTGTGTTGCTGCGCCATTGACTGCTGTGCTGCCGGCCGGAGCGGTGGTGGGGGGGTTGATGACCTGGGATGATTATTTATTGCTTCTCTGTAAGTTGCACTTGATTGATTGTGTACAATTGGTTGCTTTGGAAGGAGTGGCTGCCTTTAGGTTGTGAAACCTAAGGTGTCGCTGTGATGGAAGGGGGTTTTGGTGCAGGTACTGATGACTCTTTCAGCCTGATCCTGCAGGATTACTGGCGGCAGCGGTAACGTCGCCTGGCTGAGGCTACGCAAGTCTGTTTCCAGTAGATGGCAATAGTTATTTGCATGTGAAATTCTGTGTTTAAAGAAAAGATCTCTGGGGCCAGCTGCTTACAGGGGAAGCTCTTTTCCTCTCTCTCTTTAGCTGTTCTCCTGCGGAGCTTTGAACTCGCGTGGTGCCTGTGCTGAGCTGCACCAGCGTTGCCTCTGAGCCTGTCAATGCTGGGCTCGCCCCCCTGCTCTAATTCCCACGGAGCGCCACGGGGACGGGGCTGGCACCAACAGCGCGGCCTCACCACCAGCACTGCAAGCAAAGTGCCAGGGCAGAGCAGGACAGGACCGTGAGGTGCTCAGGGAGATAAATTTAAAAAAACATAACCCAGTAAGCTACTTGGCTGCCAGATGGCAGAAAACTTGCTGCTGCTGTGCCCCATCCCGCCTGAAATTCAGTGTTCTCAGTCCTGGCCCTCACCCACTCAGGTTCCTCTGCCTTCTTCAATTGACAGAGAGGGAAAAGAGAATGGAAATTAAATTTTTCAGCTTAAAACAGCTGAACTGCCCTTTTTCAGGCTGCAGCCCAAGCTCTCTCTCCCTGCCAGCCTCCAAACTTCAAACTAGAGATGGTGGTGCCCTAAGGAGCAGTCAGGAAGGTTAACAGGATGAAAATATTGCCTCTGGGATAGCTTTTGGCCAGATATTGGTGTCCGTGTATGTCGTGTAGCGCACGGACAGCAAGGGCAGCGATATTGGCAGTGCATGAGATGCATGTAAGAAATTTGGTGCATCCCAAATGTACCATTTTACTAAGTGCAGGCAGATAGTTGATGCAGGCAGCTTTGTATTGGGGAGAAGTGGGTAAACACCTGAAAATTCATCAAAATGTTTTCTGGATAGGAAAAGGATCCATTTAGGGAAAAATAGTTCAGCCAGTCAGTGTGTACAGCAATTGAAATGAGAGGGTGCAGCACTGGAGGCTACTGGCTTCCCTCTCCTGGGAACACCCTTCTCCAGATAAATTACAAAAACCGCTTATATCAGAAAAATGTCCTGAATTGCTGCTCCTTTGAGTATGTAGAACATATAAAGTATTAAATAGTCCTTTGGCATCATTCTTAAAAGCTGATACTTTAAGTACTCTGTGGCTTTTTCTTAATGCAGCTATGTTATCAGTACGCTTATGAAAACCTGCCTAACAAATAACAGATTTATAGTCATAAATAAGTCTTTCCTTCCTTAGTTGCCTGTGTGATGTCTTCTCAACTAAAAAACTCAGTTGAAAGATGGAGCTTTTTTTTCTCAGTTATACTTCAGGCTTCTGCTCATTGGTGTAGTTGTGTAGCATTTACTTTTACCAGTAAATATTGAAACCGTTGCAGTGACAAGCACTGCTGCCTCCTTCCAGGTGTCCTTGAGAGGATGAGTACCTGGGGAATTCCTTGGCAAAGGTGATGTACTTTTTTAAAATACACACTTTTTTTTTTTTTTCAATAGGATAGAAAAAAATATTAATTATTTTTAAGCTGCTGGGTTATACCAATATATTTAACCAGTGTCACAAGGAGGCTTTGTCAGCCGTCCCCAGACAACTGGGTGCAGGAGAGGGACGCAGGAGATGTTCTCTGGGCAAACAAGCCCTTGAGGCTCTGTAACTGGGTGTTGCCTGGTACCAGTGCGCTCCAAACAGGCATCCGTCCATCGCTGGTCAGGAATTGGATGTTTCTGTGTGCAAAATCAGTATCTCCTACACAGCTTAGGGCCTGATCTCTTCACTAGCCAGATGCAGCTAAAATAAAACAGAGACGCTTTACCAGTGAAACAGTGTTTAATATAGTTAAATTACTTAAATAGATTTCAATTTCCATGGGAAATCATAACTGTATCCATTTTTGCAAGATCCAGAGTAAAGAGTGTGTGAATACCCCTTGAAATGATCATGACACACTGTCAACAATCACACCTAGAGATACCGGGGACTTGAAATTTCATTAACAACACAACTTCATAAGATGAATCGAAAGTTAAGAAGACCGCAGACTTCCGGAAAGCAGAAAGCAAACCTAAAACCTGGAGTGTATGGCATGAAGGTAATGAAACTCCGTGAGGGGGAAAGGGGATGGAAGGTGGAGGTGGGGACGGGGGAGAAAAGCATAACAGCGTGATGCAACTTAAGTGCTCTGCAAACCAGGAGAGATGTGAAGGAGCAAAAGTATAGTACAAGGGCAGACTTGGCAGTTTTACAGAAGTCAATATACTATACTTTTCAGAGATGTTTCCTAGTGGAAGGGGGAAGGAAAGGGGCGATGCCATTTAAGCTCATGTTTAAATGGCTTAATGCTCGGGTTATGCTTAGCAATATGGCAAATTAATTAAGACAGGCCCATGGATTATCACTTATTCTTGTCGTCGAGTAGGAAAAAATAAATCACCACCACCATAGTGCAATCATTAAGCTGTTAGTACTACAATAATTCTGCCCTGAGAAGAGTGGAAAAGAACTTTATTAAATGTCAAAAGATTGGAGTCACTTTTAGTGCTAGCCAAATTCAATATCAAAACTCTCCCCTCATAGAATATAAAAAATATAGCTTTTTTTTAAAATTCTTTTCTTTTTTTTTAATAAAATACCAAGGGATTTTTCTTTAATAGTTAAAAAAGGTACATAAATGATAACAGTGAACTATTCATAAACCTCCCACTAGTGATAAAGATGTCCAACACAATATCAATGGCACTGTATTTAAGGTCAACCACCTGACACACACATTCGCCATCATAGACTTTTTTGAAGATCACCTGATTCCTGAAAAATTGAAAATCTGTGACTTGGTTTAAATAAGCGCCTACATCAGGAAAGTCAACTCGATGCTGAAATACATAGTTCCTTGTAATGTCAAACGGCAGTTACAATATCAGACAACTCCCATGTCAGCAGGATTCTGTTAAGACCATCTATGAAAAATGTTTTTTTTAAAGGAAAAGTTTTTTTTTTCTCTCCTTATAAGAGCTCCTATTAGAGTTAGTTAGAAGATTTGTTTAGAGCTCTTTTTGACATGTTTGACTGATACCGTCTCAGTAGCTAACACTGAAAGGTCCTGTTTCCATTTGTTAAGATGCCACCCTCCGCCTGAATGCTGCATGGAACAACTGTGTGACTACCGCCTTTTGTTATTTTCCTCTTCTTTGGGGTTGTAGGGATTTCTGGATTTTCAGTTTAAAAACGCATCTGATTCAGCCTGGAAACTCACCTGTTTGTTGTTGGTTGATTGTATAGTGATAATCTGAAAACTGCCAAGTCTGTGTTCAGAGTATTACGCACAAAAAAATTACACAAAAGTCTACAGGTTATATACACCTCCCACCACACCTCGGTGTGGACAGCCTGCCTTCTAATTTATATATAATTTACAAAATATAGAATTTGGTATATCTGTTAGATCTCCATGTTTTCAATATTACAAAATAAAAAATACAAAAAAAACCACAACAAATTTCAGGGGAGTTCCCCCCCACAAAGTGTCTCTTGTTTACATCTAGTCTTTCCCATGTAAACTGATATATACCAAAGAAGAGCACAGAAGACTTTTTAATAAATACGGTTGTAGAGCCATCTCTCGTGATCTCGATCTTCCCCTTCGTCAGCCGTGCCAGCCCCACTCAGAAGAGCAGTCATTGAGCCATGTAGAAGAAGGGAAAAGAGGGGGCCAGGGCTATAACGTCTTTTCACACTAAAACACTACCGATGCCCTTCTAAAAGGCCATTTTGTGTGCTGCAACAGTGGGTGTCAATTTTGAAAGCCCATTCAAAACAGCTAATAAAAGCACAGTGGTACACTTCAAATAGCTGGCAGTATGGGATGGGAACGTTATGCGAGTGCAAATCCATTCCAAAATAATGCTTTGTAGTGAATCATACATTCCTTCAACCAAGTAAATGTTGTGTTGCGTCAATAAATACTTAAATAGCTTCTTATATCATCCTGTGGTAGCAGCCTTTTTTAAAATTTCCAAATTCACGTCTTTTATCTGTGAACTCTGTAGTACACATCTTTGGTCGATTTAGCACTCAGCCAGGAACAACTCCAAGGTGGTTTCTTTCGATTGCCTTTCATGATGGGTGGCCAAAGAGTTTGCTGATACCAGCTCTAGAGTCACGGTGAGAAATTTCAACTGCGCTGCGTTGTCGGCTTCACTGCCAATAAGTGATTCTTCTCTGATTCACAATCTTGTGTAATGCAAATTCCATCTTTTAGTGACGCTGCAATCGGTGCTAACTAATCGGAGGCCCTTCATTTAGAAAGTAGGTGGTCATTTCTCCTTTGCCTTTGACCTTGATGACCCCTCGATACTCCAGCTGATAGTTGTTGGCTGCTAAAACCTGGTACATGTCTGTGGTTACCTGCAGAATAAACAAGAGTAGGCAGATGCTTGTCATACCTTCCACACAGTTTTGTCATTCGCTTTTGGAGTAAAACACAGACAAAATTAAAGTAGCAGCAACTATTTTGTTTCTCAAACAGTCAACTTTTGCATATCGATCACTAACTAAAAGGTTGGCACAAGCTGCAGAACAAACACAACCTTTAGAAAGCGAGAATCTGCAGGTGTCACCCACGGTGCACAACTGGGGGAAAAAACCCACATGTTTTCAAGCAGGTCATGGGATAAAAAGAAACAAATGAGTCACATTTTTAAAAATGCACCTGACAGTTCAGTCTACTCAGATGCATTCATTGTGTCACTTGAGTGGTAGTAGGAAAACAGGTTAAACATATATTTTAAAAGCCCTCAAAAATGACTTGGAAATTACACAGAGGATATACAGTTTAGGAGTCATTCAGGGGGTTGTTTTTATGGAGGAGAAGGTAGTGGGGCAATGAGAAAGACGGAACAAATGGAATAATCTAGCCAGCATCCAAATTCTCTCTGCAGATGCCATTCAAAATAATCACTTGTGCTGCAGAATAACACAGTTTAAAGACCAGATTTCCTGGGATATTTATTTATTCCAATGTATTTTCTCACCCTTCTTCAGGTGGCTTTAAATATTTCTATTTCTGGCTTCCTGTTGCTGTACCATTGCCGTGCTGATTTGCTTAACTAGAATGAAAATTGTTCACGAACCATCTTGTAAGAAAGTTTAAAGGGTGTTGGATAAATATTGATCCAGTTAACTGACAGCTTAATTGGAAAGAAACAGCATGGTTTCCTCTCTCGGGCTTTGCATCAGTTACTCTTAACTATTTTTACATCCCTTCAGTACTTTCCCAAGGAATGACAATCTGTTCCTGTGGATGCTGGCTCAGCGAAAGCAGGACAGTGGAACTGAATCACTGGAAAGGTCACTGTGTGAAGCCCAAGGAGATGCTTGATTACAAGACAGTTTCGATTATAGCCCTTGAACCGTCCTCTTTCTCTAGTTATATATCCCCACCCCACTGATGCCTGGCTCCTTGCGAGTGTCACAACACGTCTGGCATTGTGAACGGAGCAGTGGATTACAAATACAGATCTGAACCAGGGCCTTGGAACATAAAACAACCTACAGCTGCACATAGCTGAAGAGCAAAGCTGGCAGCACGAGTGAGCAAGCATCGCAGCAGGACCATGCTCATCGTGCCAAGGAGGCACTCAAGGCAGGAAACCCAGCTCAACACTTCCACCCAGAACTCAGCTGCAAGTATTTGAGCCGAGGTTGCAGAACTGGCCAAGATTAAATGGCAATACTTGATGGTACCACTAGCATTCCCCAGTTGGCTTTTCTTTCAGTACTGTGTAAACAGATGTATGGCACAAAGGAATAAACTGAAACAAAAAAATTCCAATTTTAATTAAGTTTCAAAACCATAAGTTTCTAATTAAGTTTCAATGTTTGTTTTCCAGTGAATTCCTTACCTGAATCCTGTCAGGCACACCTGTGCTGTCCATTCGGCTGGCTACATTCACCGTGTTGCCCCATATGTCGTACTGGGGCTTGCGTGCTCCTATCACCCCAGCTACGACAGGACCAATATTGAGGCCTGGAAGGAGAGAAGAAATCCCACAATGCTCAGATCCATCACATGCAAATCACTTGAAGCTTAAGGCAAGTTATTTTTCAGACAATAAAAAACACCCTGAGGTTCATTTACCCTGACATGTAAAGCTACAGCCAAATTGTGGAGAAAGAAACTTTTAAAGAGACGTTGGCTTCTTTGATCCATGATCCCTGTCTGGCTGTCAGCACAGGCTGGATCTACTCAATCCAGAGCTACTTTCCAGTACCAGATAACAGGATAAGGTTTATTTGCCATCCAGCTGCCAAGCGAAATGCTCACTTGGAAGTCAGCACACTCCCTGGTCTAGTGGGAGCTGCTGCAGTGCTGAGTGCCTACGAGGCAGCAGCCCGGCAGCCTTCCAAAACAAATACCACACTTGACATCCTCGCATTTCTTCTCCTTCTCCTCTTCTGTCTCTTTTTATTCCCTGACTTGAAAGACAATTTAACATCCAAGAATGGCAGAGCCTGGGACCATGGAGGTGTGGGCAGGGAGCACATCACAGCCAAAATGAGCCCACGCTCAACCACAATGTGAGACCGTGCTGTGGTAAGAGCTTCTCTGCACCAAGGTTGGTCACCCAACTGCTTCTAATTCTCCAGGGAGCTTCAGTAATAATGCTGCTGCCTGAACAAAACTGCCCTGATGTTTCACAGAGGCCAAAGAGGTTATTTTTGCTGTCACCAGGCAGAAGACAATTAACTTCACTGCACAGCTAAGGAAACATCTATGGTTTTACTGCCCATAAAAATTTCCAGTTCAGAGTGACCACTACCTATACTTAATCCTGTAAACAAGGTGACATTACCTATCTTCATCTGGAAGTTGTTGAATGAATGTTCATTAATGTATTTCATTTGGTCCATTAACCTCATGGCAAAATCAGCCAGAGCTTTGATGTGCGTCTTCCCTTCCTTGTCATAAGTGGAATCGTTGAGGCCTGACGCAGCCATATATGTGCTGCCAATGGTCTTGATCTTCTCCAGCTGCCGAAACTGGTCTTCACTTATTATCTGTTTCACAAGAGAAGAGCAAAAGAAGCAAATAAACCTCACCAAACACATACGTGCTGGTAATGGCCTTGCACCACGAAGTACTGGGCAGAGCCTCCACTACTCAAAGTATAGACGGAAAGGGGATTAGATATTTGGAGGAGCGACATGGGAATAAAAGGGACTTTAATGTTAAAAAAAAAAAAAAAGAATTAAAGACTTCTACAGTGAGGAGAAATGAACCATGGCACAAGGATTCAATAGGCCACCTTCCTTCAGGAGCTCAGCAAAGCACAAATAAACTCATCGCTTCAGTTCACTCTGTCCACCCAGATTTTCTGCGACTTACTTCATCAAAATCAGCAATGATCTCGTTGAGCAGTCTCAGACACTCCACCCCTTCGTTGTTGGCCTCCAGCTCCACGTAAAACTCTGAGAAGTTGCTTATGGAGGCGAACATGACAGCCACGCACTCACAGGACTGGTAGTACAGTTCATCGTTTCGTCGCTCCTGAGCCAAGAAATGGGCTGCCACGTCCTTCGGCAAAATGTTGTGGAGGAGGCGTCTGTTATAGGCCTGCAGCTCCTCCATTTCTTCTTTCTCTTCAGTGGCCTAGTTTAGGAGGGAGAGAGAGTGATGTGCTTACTCTTTTGGTAACTGCTGTGGGGAGGGATAAAAAAGCTGAAAATGAGCTTGCAGGGAAGAGAGAAACAGAAGAAAGGGGGAAACGACAAAGGAGGGAGGAACCAGAGAGATGCAGAAACGTGTGTTTTGCAGTGGAAGATGGTCTGTCTGTGTGCACACGTGTATGTAAAAGCAGGCACAGAGTAACATCAAAATCCAGTGTCATCGTTATATTTCTGGGCCCTGAATTGGGTAACCTGTACAAGGTACTTTGGGGAACTCCACCACTGTCCTACCATCCATGAAAACACATGTTTGGCTTTTCCAGTCAAGCACAACAGGTTTCATGAGGATACCGCTAAAGTCTAACTGTATGAGTGGCATTACAATCCTCTCCCTCTCTCCCCAAATGCTCACGTAGCTAATAAAAGGACCCTTCTTTTCCACAAGGTTTTCTGGGGTGCAATGATGGTCATGAAGTACAGTTTCCATGGAGCCAATGAAACAGGCCAGCCTGACACTCTGGAGAGGACTTTTCACCAGCCTGTAAAGCCCATGTCTCCCGCGGTAGTGGGAGTATGTTTGGGAGAAGTGGAACGTGAGGAGGATGGGTTGCTTCCTTCTGCGCTAATGGGTGTGGATTTGGGCTTAATGTTCCGAAGGAACCAGCGCTTCAAGAAGGACATTCCTAGGATGTACTTAGGCCTTAATAAAATAAAACAAGCACTTAAGAGTTCACTAGATGATTACTCAAACCTCACAGATAACTTCTCTCTGGGGATTTGATTGCTCTTCGCAGACTGGCACGACAGCAGCACTACTTCAATTCACTGCTTCTGGTTTGTAGGTAAAGGTACAGAGGTGTGCGTGCCATACTCCCCAGCTCTCACTTTGCGAGGGGAGAAGGGATGACCTCCCCACATCTCTTAAGTACATGTAGGTAAAGGCACAAGCAATACTTGCAAAAGACTTTGTTCATGGATTCTGGTTTCTGAAACAGGACATTCAAAACTGGAAATTAAGTTAAATGAGGAAGGACCCTTTAGAAGGTGATGTGTCCAGACAGAACAAGGAAAATACTTGGCTCTGCCCGGGGAAACAAATGCTTTGGCCAGCTGAGCCCAGACCTGGAACAGGCAAGTCAGTTCATCCCATCCATTGCTTAACCATTTATAAACAAGGATAACAATGTTTATCTGCTTCCCAAGGACCTTTAATTAATTGATGCTTCCCCAGTGCCTCCTATTCCAACCACTGAGACCTATTATTTGAATGATGTCCTGCCATCAGAAGGTAAAAAATCTATAGAAAACCTGCGGTGTTGTGATTCCCCAGCTGTATTGCTTGCTTAAGAATCATATATGGTACCCCAACATCACTCGTGGGCACAAGTAGTGAAAACATTAATGAGAACATTAATACTCCCAGGGACAGGAGCAAAGCGTGGCATTCTCTGCAGTGTGTCGGTTATCCAGTGCTGCTGCCCAGGAGCTGATGAAGATTGGACAGCAAGCCAGTTCCCACTGCTTAACAAGAAGGTGAATAAAATGCAACTGTGAATCTTTCACACTCCCGAACACAGCAAGCTAAAGTCGTCTGAACTCAGGGAAACAAATCAGCAGCGAATATGATCTTCCTATATTTCCCGATTGCGTTATATTACAGGTTCCTGCAACAGTGACAGGGGCTCAGGTGCTCAAATCCCTTAACTTTGATCTTCGGATCTATGACCCTTTATTGTGGGCACTATTCGAAGTGCATTTACAAGGAAACAAAGGGTTAAAGTAAAAAACCAGAATGAGAATCATAAGAATGCAAAGTACCAAAGAAGAAAAAAGGATAACTAGTATGCCAAGTTATACGCCAGATCCAAATTAAATTCAGAATCATTTTATAACACTCCTCAACTCGACAGTGACTAGTTTACTAGTTTTACCCTAACACCAATGAGTCTGTGTATTCCTCCAACACAGCAAACACCCACTAACCTGGAGTTTCCAGAGGAAATCAAGCCTTGCAGTGGATTCCACTTGCTGGGCATGCAAGTACAGCGCCAGGACAAAGACAGTAATGATGACAGGGGTCACAATCTTCAGCGCAACTCTTGTCACCGCTGGAGAGCTGCAGCCAAGGAAGAGCAGAATTTTCCACTTGGTCTCAGCATGGGGCCACACAGCTTAGCCACGCTCCCCAGTTCTCACTTTAAGGCTAGCCAACCTCCAAATAAAAGGCTTTTTTCTTTCCCTCCGAGTCGCATGTTGGTAAAGGGACAAACAATACCTGCAAAAAGCTGAGGACTTTGCCTCATAGGTGCCGGTTTCTAAAGCAGGACTTTGACAGTGGAAATTTAATCCAGCTCCTTAAAAAGGGTTATCATCAATGTAAAAGCCATTCTCCAGAGAATGGCCATACCTGCTCAGCCACCACTATGCTTGGCAAAACTGAGATGGTGACAGCTCTTCAGTCTTTATTCTCTGTATCTCCTGCACCGGCTTCCCCAGCCTCCTAAGCACTTATTGCTTTTCTAACTAATCACTTCTTAATGGCCTTTGTTTTGTAAATATTCCATAAACTGAAAAGAGCACTAAGACATGTTCCCATCCCTTCTGACACACAAGCAAATAAAAACTGTTAAATCTGAATTAGAGTTATACAGTATGAAAATATTATTTTGATAAAACTTTTGACTTGTAATTACAAGTAAAGTCTATGAGATGCTCTATAAAGCAAGTTGACGTAAGTCCCACCGGAAAGAGGATGCTCTGAGAGTAGCTGTGTATACACACATCCTCAGTCCACTTAGGGCATTTGCATTGTGTTGCACCAGCTCACAGCAAAGCACAGTCAAGTACCAGACACCGCTGGTGAATCAACACCATGATATTGCACCTTGTGAACACAACACCTATCAACAAAACCCCATAAAAATATTTCAAATATATGCCAAAGTGACTCACCATGACAACGTTGTATTTGCAGACACGCTGAAAAAAAAACCACAACACAAGCAAAAGGTTAGTAGAGTGTCTGGCTCCCTCCAGCACCTGCCTTTCTGTACATCAGTCAACAGCATCCCTGCAATGTGGCACCTCTAACACTGTGTGGGGCTATAGCCCTTTTAAAGCAGAAAACTACAAAAAGACGGAGGAGGGTGAGGGGGTGGGGAGAAAAAAAGGTCATCTGAACTACACTCAAAAATCTGGAGTGATGGTGCGACATAGTTAATGTGGATCTAAGAAGCATTAAGAGTCAGACAATGATTTGGGATTTTGAAGTCAGTGTGGGATGCGTAGCAAATGCTTGCGCATCCGTCCCTACTTCATTAGGTCAGGCTGGAAAAAATTGATCTAAAGATGGAAGCTTTGGGGTAATATGTCGTGAGGGATAGCTCCTCTTTTCCCCGTTTATTGTAGCATGGAGAGGCATTTAATTCCTTTAACTCTAGCACTACTCCCTTCTTCTGCAAGTTGCTCATCTCCAGGGCTGTGCAGAGCTATGGGTACTGCACATGAGAGCTCTAAAGAGAACCCTTATGTGGATTGCTATTACCATTCACAATCCTGCAAAATACTGGTATGAAGCAGAGCTGCTGGAGAAGATGGAGGGTGTCCTTTTCTTACAGTGAAAGATGGAAAGGAGCTTTCTGGTAGGTAGTAGCTGTCTCAGTTCCTGAGTGATTGATTGCTTAATGCTGCTGGTTTTTTTCTCAAGTGTGGGTGGAGTATTAGGTGGCTGAGAACCACATACATGGATCTTTTAAAACACTATTTAAATGGAAAGAGAGAGATCAGTGGTAAAATTACTGTAGTGTCATTGAGGCAATTACAGCTTTGCAGGGTACTAACATGACACATCTCTAGCCTGAGAATCTCACAGCTGTCTTGAGAGCTTCAGGCCACAGTTTTCTGGGGCTGGAGGGAACCTCTGGCTACAGAATCAGAGAAACAAATCATCAAAATAGCCAAGGAAGCCTAACTGGGCATAAAATTAAAAAATAAAAGCATAGCAACTTTCTAACCTTGTTTGTTCCGAGACATTTTCTGCAGTTCTGAGCATGGAATTTCTTCTGACATGGATTTTGCAACCCAGCATTGTCTTGCATATGATCTATTGCACGGCCTCTTGGCCCACTCCAGCACTGAACATGTGTGCTTGGACGTGGACCCAGTTTGGGAACCCTGGGGACAGTGACTCCCACACTGAGGGTTGGATCTAGTTGGAGCTGGAGACACTTTCCTCCACTGCCCTAAATCACTGCCTGGGCAAGGATGACTGACTACCCCCCCATTATCATTCTGTCTTATGATGGGGCAGATCTGACCCTCTGTACTGGGGCTGCAGCTCACTGTGGCTCTTATGCTGGCTCTAAAATCTTCAGCAGAGACTGTGAAATGCAGCAAACCCAGTATTTACAATAACACTTCGGATAAGTGAATATGCCCAGCACAAGCAATAATGGCGTTACATTGGTAGGTTGCTCCCCCATGGGACAGACATTTCCAGTAGCAGATGGCTCTTTAATTACTGGAAGGCAACACAGAGAGAAGCTTGCTAAATACACTCCCGCTCAAGTTAAGTGCACGTTTTTAGCAGGAGAGGTGGTTGATTTTAGGGACAGCTCCCATAGGACAGGAGCATCTCCCCTCTCACAGCCACGATGCCAAGGACAGCCAGCCCTCTAAATCACCAACCATAACTGGAACAGAAACGATGGACTTGACGAACAAACCACTGGGCAAAGCTCTTTGGGCTCCACTATGCAGGAACTCAACTTAGAAGATCACATTGGTCTATCACATCTTTAAAACCAATGCTTTAGTATTATCTTCAGTATAGGGAAAAGGTAGTATGATAGTAGCTCTGAGCATCCAGTTATACTTCTTGTGTCACCACGCTGGTGTGTCGCTGCAGTCCCAACTGCCAACCTGCTATAATCAGCCTTTCAGTTCCTTGCATGCTGGGTTGCTTTGTACACAGAAGTGTGAAGTGACATCTGCATCACTTCTAATTAGTCAGAGCACCATAATGGCTGCAGAGCAGACAGTAATTATGTGCAATGGGCACCCAATTAAAGTAGCATGAGGTCATGGTGGTTTTTTTTTTAATATCAGCTGGACAATAAGGTACATCTCTGAACTACGTGCTACTTGCTGAGCTCCCATTTCCCACCACACACAAATGGGCTTCCAGACATTGGAACAATAAATAGCTGTCCCATGGAGCTCTCCGGACAAAACAAGTATCATTTAGTGAGAGATAATATAGCATCATAGAAAGCTATTTCTGGGAAAACATGTTAACCTTCTCCACTTTATTACTGACATTTTGATTGTGAAGTGATGTAAATTATACTTCTAAGTGCTGTAATTTTGCTTAGTGCTTGACTTACAAGAATGAAATTATATTTGGGATATAAAATGCTTTTATTTCTCTAATTGTGTTAGAAAATGCTAAATAGCTTATGCTGTTGGAATACATAACATCTGCAAAAAAAAAGGAAGGAAATCTCATTCTCCTCATACCTTCACACAAAGCTCCATGGGGTTTCCTACATAATATCATTTGCTTGAGTTAACAAAATAATTTAACTGATTACTGCCAATGGCAGTAAAAGCCATGCCTCCATTAATCGTTACTGGGCACACAGGAATGCTAAAATCAAGGAATATTTATGCGAAGGCCAGAAATAACCAGGTGTCTCCATCTTCAAGGGGTTAATGACCATCAAGAAATTTAGGAACTACACAAGCTATTTGATAACACGCAAAATAGCACTGGGAAGACAGGAGCAACCACAGCTATCATCCTTGACCAATATTTCACCTAAATTGGTGCTTTCTAGAGCTCTGATTACTCCTTGCTGCTCTGGAATCTCCATTATTGTGAACTGCCTTCTTGCCCCAAACTGGTAGACGTATTCCAGGCTAGACCTTCCTACTCCTGAGTAAAGCAATGGTCTACCTCTCATGTCTTACAGGCAACTCTCATTATACATCCTGGCATCACGTTCACTTTTAGACAACACTATGATTTTATTGACTCACATTCAAGTACAATGGCTGCCTACAAAGGGAAATCATCAAAACAAGTAGTTAATACAACAAAGCAACTCCCAGTGAGAAATGACACTTGTAGAGGAGGGCGGGTTTGTGGATGTGCCAAATTTCCCTCCCTGGCGTGACCTTCGGGAGAGGGGTAACTTGTGTCAGGGGAAGGAGGTTGCTACCTTGATTAATATGTGACCTGGTGATGACAAACTACCCTTGGTAACCAAAAGGGCAACTGTCTACTCCCACTTAGCCCTGGCCACTGTGCTGGGAATTGTGCTGAGACCGGCTCTGATGCTGGATTTTCAAATGCGGACATATGTCCAACAGCAACTGTCAGGAGATCCCTAGCCAAACATCAAACACCACCATTCCACCACCCCAACCTGGGTTTGATATAGCAGATGTCTGAACATCTCGGTGGTTCATTATCACATCCCTGAGCCAGCTCAAGTTTGTTGGAGAGGTATTTTTTTCATTTTTGAGAAAAGACATTTCTATATTGGGAGTGTAATAGCAGAAGAAGTGAGAATGACTAACTACAGCTCCCCATTTCTGGACGAAAAAGAAATACAGATCCACTGTGACTCCAGTTATTTTTTGTTATTAATAGATAGTTCATTAGTCAAGTTCTACATTAAAAAGATCTTAAAGGGAACTGTGTTTTCCTACTCTTCAGAGGTGGAGAGCAGCATTGACAAAGCCTTTAGTTTACAGCCATGCCTTCTCTGGTATGATACACTTCTCTTGCTTGCACCACACCCTCAGTGCTCCTGTCCTCCTAACGCCACACTGAAATCATTGGGTGAAAGAAATTAGGTGAAGATTTCAGAAGTGAAAGGCACTTACTAGGTGTTAGCTGTAACCAGGAGATCTGCATTGTCAAAAAGGTTGACCCCTGGCACTTCCACAATGAGAACATATATAAATTCAATGATTAACATAAGGATCAGTTTTCCGATACAGCTGATCTGAAGGAACACAGAGCAGGCCAGGAGACTCAATAAGACACTGTAGGTAAAGTACTGTATAAAGACAAAAAGGGGAAAAAAAAACCAGAAGAGAGATGAATGTCAGCTGGATAAATCAAAACTGAAAACAAAGGAAACTAAACAGAGGGATAGAAAGGGATTGAGAGTTATGTAGTTGAGCTGACCAAACGTTAACCTGAGGTTGCATGTGGGATTCTCCCATGTTACAGGAGATTTAAGTGTTAAAACTGAATCAATGGAGAGGAAAACTCTTGCATTCTTCACCAGGTGTTACTTGCTTTACACTCAAGAGGCAAGGGGTTCGCAGCTGTATACCCAAGGTTGTGATATAGGTTTGCCCTGGACAGTTACTGAATTAGCAGAAAGCATCATCCAGTTATGCTGGAATACTTTGTGCTTTAAGGTCAAATTCTGGACTTGAATTCACATATCTGCACAATGCACAGGACCATCAGCTATTCACACCACCAGGACAGATACCCACTTGCGGCCAGCTGGAAAGTATTGCCCCTGCTGATGTGACACACTGAATCCATCAGCAAGATATAGGCTGGATAAATTTCTACCAATGCCCAACACCACGATCATTTTTTCTATCAGCGGTTGCAGAAGCATGTGTGTGTGCTGGTGGAACCCTCTGCCACACCTAGGTGGTGGGACAGCAACTTCTGCCAAGCTGAGAGCTGAATGTTTAGCATACCAGCACTTTCAAATGTGATTCCAGGCTGCAGGTGCCATTTATGGCTCCTGGGAAAGCTAGCATGGATGTAAAACAAAGAAAGACATGTTATCCAGCTCATCACCTTCCTGCTATCAAATCTGTGAAGATTTAAGTTTCCGCTCTGTCCGGACAGGCCTATTTCTGGAAAAAAAAAAACGTACCAGGTGCCTGAGGCAATCCATTCTTTCAGTTAAAAGCAAGCCTCAGTTGAAACAGAAATACCCTCATGTTCTGAGCTCATTTATTAATAGTTCATCGCTGATATTTTAAATTAGAGAAAATGTACAGCTTGTAACTTGACTTCTCTGTTTCTAGAAAATGGGTGGATGTTCCCTGTGGCTGAGGGGTAGGATCCCACCATCTCCAGAAAGCACACTGGGAGCAACAGACAACGCCCGTACCAGATCCAACATCTGCCCTGCAGAGCGCAAGGGAGGGACTCCTCGCTTCTTAGCCCACTGATGGGCAGGACCTGGCTCAAGTCTGCCATAGTATCCTCAGCATGCAAATAGTTGTTCCTCAATGCTTAAACCCCCCCTCTCTCCTGAACTAGCACTTCTGACAGCCTCATGATGGGCACAGACTGTTTCTATTTCTCCATTGTGTCAGATTTTGCTCTTGGATCTTTCTGCAGACATACTAAGAACCTTTGCAGGGCTGAAAGTCACAGTAATGGTGGTATCAGAAACCTCAGAGAGTCAGATAGAGACCATATTCCTGTTAGGTTAAATGGATATAGCTTCAGTGGGATACCAGGGTCTTCAGTAGCACCTTGAACATCTGGATGATAACAGATCAGCCATAAATCTGTCAGGTCCCCATAAACCCAGATGACCTTGACATAATTCTGCCCCCATCCTAGACAGACTTTTTTTTCCTTTTCAATTTCCAGTAGACAACAATGTAATGGCCATGACCTAAGAACTCTGAGAAAGGTCTTGAATAGCTATGCAAAA
Source organism: Numenius arquata (assembly GCF_964106895.1). Taxonomy (NCBI): domain Eukaryota; kingdom Metazoa; phylum Chordata; class Aves; order Charadriiformes; family Scolopacidae; genus Numenius; species Numenius arquata. The sequence continues at coordinate 12,656,800 of NC_133578.1, read as the reverse complement.
AGATTTTTTTGGTAAAGTATTCTACCAGTGTGTGAAACATATTTGGGTTGGTTTTTTTCCCATTAGAAGTATTTTTTTTTTTTTAACAAGTTGTTCTGAAGAGATAGGATTTGCCTTTGCAAAGTGAAGCAGACCACTATCAGGGCTGCTAACCTGCCTGAGGCCAGAACCTACCACACCTAGCGAAAGAATATATAAGCAAAGTTTTTCATCAGGACATAAAAAAATGGAGGGAAGGGTTAAATCCATAACTAGGTGCTGATTTTCAAGTAACACTGAGCACCCATGAACTCCTTTGAAATGACTTGCAGTTCTGCACGCCATTAAGGACTTCATGGAGAAAGTCCATTTCTCCTCCTACAGGCAGGATCCAACAATTATAAAAGCCTATGATTATTCAGCCCCGAAGGAACTTAAACATTAATGTGGACTCATGATAACAACTTCAGACACTTAAGTCTGTGTGTAGTAGCCCGTGTCAGTCCTGTAACGTTAGTCTAGAGCAACCTTGCTTTTCTCTGAATCACTGAGATTTATCACACAGGCTTTATAGCCCCTTCTCAGGTCAAACTGTGCAACCCATTTTTTTTCAAGCAATACCTCTGGAAAGTTGCAGTTGGGCAAAGGACTGTCACAGAATCCCTGCAAGGTGCCCAGGCTGTAGTTGGAAGTCAGGTTGCTGATAAGGCATATGTCCACCCGGTCAGGAGTGATGTTGTATTCTGCAGCCATGCAGCTGGCAAGATCCACAGTGCTGCACATGAACTGGAGAAAAAGATGGTATTAAACTCAATGGTTTAGACAAGGAGAAGAAAACAAAACAGTTTGCATAAATTAAAAAGCCCCTCGGAAATGGCTGTAGCAATGTGCAAAATATGCAAAATGAAATCACCGGCTTATGTTTTACTGCCTGTGCAATGGCTGTTTTTTCTCCCTCAAAATATTAAATAATAAAATCCAGGCTGTGCACTCTAGAAAGCTAGTTTCCTGCTCAACTTCACGTACAACTTTATATCTGAAGGTACACAGGCAGAGGGGCTGTAGATATTACACATACAAATATATCCTGCTGTCTGTGATAAGGTCCTGGTGTTGCTCTATTTTTGCTGATGGGAATTTCGGAGCTGATAACTTTCCCCTGCTATCTCTAAAGCTCCTGCTGTGGGTCCTTCCAGAGGGAAAACTTTAGCAGCAAGGCTCAAAGGCTGATGTGCTATGTTATGCCATGGAAGCAGCAGAGGCCCATTCTGATCTCCTCCACACGCTGCTCCGTTTGTCCGTTTTGCGAATTTTTATACTAAGCAGTTCACAAATGCAAAAAAGTGCACATTATGCAGAAAAACAAAACTCTAATTCCTACGTGGTGCTCAGCAGCCCACACCAGCTCTTTGCAGGTGACTATGGGGGAAGGCGTTGGGGTGTCGATGCCACTCAGCTAGTGCCTCACATTCAAGTACCTCAACAGAGCATAAAATTGTTCCTAAATCTCCACTATGTGTATAGGGAAGCCGAGGCACGAGCAAGTAGTGATCTGATTTTTAGGTGTTTAAGCCTCTGCATGCCAGTGCAAGTCAGCACTGACCCAGCAGAGGAGCAGAGGGGCACGTGAAGTCTTTGTAGCTACCTCCAAGCTCAGAACTTTAACCCCAGGCCCATCTCCTTTTTTTTCTTTAACTCCTCTCTCAAAAAATTAAATACATGTATGCAGGGTAGAGAATAGTCAAGCGGTTTTTTTAAAACACATTCAGCCTTCAAGCCATGTGTACGGTTGAGAAACCAGCAGCCACAGGGACCTAGAGAACAGTCCACTCTCTCCGAGTTTGAAATCAGCAGCGGTGTTTGAATGCAAAGCTAGACCACCCCGGCCCCAAAAGTGCTACTCAAAGCAAAGTCTTCGCAGTCCCCATTAGGTGATTGCTGCACTGGGAGCAGGATGCAGCGCCGTGCAGAAGGCCGGCACAAAGCCTACACGACACTTAAGTCCCACTCAAAACTGTGGGAGTTAAATGACGCATGGGCCTCGTGCTGGCCCTTCACGCAGGGGTACGCTTCAGGCTTGGCTTATGTACGTGGAGCAGAAGCATTTAAAGAATCAGAAAAGCACACGGGCACAAATCGGTGCCAGGCTACAGGGATGCAGCTGTTGGGGTCCCATTTGTTTTCTGTGTCCAAAAAGCAAAAGGGAACTGACCTCAGATGCTGTAAGCATTAGGCAGGATTACGTTAAACCCAGTGGCTGTCAGGGTTACGATGCTGCAGAGCATCAATAAGAAAACCACGCGGAACCGAGTGGGTCAAAAGGAAATAATGCACATACCATGTTGACAAAGGCAGATAGGAAAACCAGGACAATGGCAAAGACTCCAACTAAAGTACTATTGGTCCTGGACTGTACAATCTTCCTAGAAAGAGTCTGGAGTGGAGCTGGGAAAAGCTGTATGTGGGGAAAAAAAAAAAAGAAAAAAAAAAGAAAAACATGTAAAATAATTGCTTGTTTTACAGAGTACAACCTGCATTTGAGCTGCCTGCATCCTTCAGCGTGGCATCTGTGCGGATGCTGCACAGGGGTTAGAGAATGATGATGGGGAAAGGCAGCTCCAGGACAAGGGTGAGCAGGAACGTGACCGCCTCATGGCAGGCTGGCCCAGCTGGCTCACAACATCTACTCAGTCCTTCCTAATGGGAATGATGGCTCCTGAGCCGACATAGTACAGCTTGCAGGGCTGTGCTCATCCTGTCGTGAGAAGCAAACCACAGGCCATCTGTAACTGAAATTGCCAGGAGCTCGAGCCTGTAAATTACTGAATCAAAAATTAATAAAAAAAGCAGCAATGAAAAAATACACATCATATACCTTTGATCAAAGGCATATCGCAGCACTTTCTGGTGGCATCTCAGAAGCAGACTGTTAAAAAGCCCAGGCTAGTCTTGTGATCTGTCAGACCCTTGGTGAAAGGTGCTGGAGAAACCAGCTGGCCTCATCTGGTCTATGGCACTCGGCACCACAGACACACGGGGCTAAAAATATCAGCTGGCGAGGGCGATCACAGAGCTCCCCTAGACAGACTGTCCCAGTGATTCACTACTATCAGAGCCAGAAGCTTTCTTCTAATTGCTTTCTCACTGCAGGCCGCCAGTGTGCTTTGCTTTAGATGCTGCATTGCACTCTAGGTAGAAACAGTCTCTGGATGAAGGCAGAGACTAACCAGGAGCCCTTTGCAGGAGGGGTCATCCCTCTGCATCTCACGAGGCCTCCTTGACTTGTATTAGCTACAAGAGAAATCCAGATGACAACGAAACAACTCCTTCCTC